>NC_056628.2:36471239-37071239 GCF_002870075.4 Lactuca sativa
AATTGCAATATTTCAACGAGCACACCAGGTTCGAGCTCTTTTACACAGCAAAACCAGCCCCTATAGGGACTTCCACGGAAAAATTGTTCATATGTGACACCACAAGAGATAGTTGAAGGAAATCGAACTCCTAAACTCAAGCCTGACATAGATATAAAACCCAGTACATCAACCCAACTAAGTTGGACATGATTGGTTTTTTTGAACGAATTTAAAACTTCCATGGTCTCCTAAATCATTTTCCCAATTGACAATGGGAAAACGTCCAGTTTTATAGAAGTGAAAATCGAAATAAAATTAAACAAGAAAAAGGAAATCTAAGAAATTGTTGGATCACACTCCTTTGAAGTTTGAAAGGCTTTCATTTTTGAAAGACAAGCGTACATGTTTTTTTTTTTTTTTTTTTTTTTTTGCAAGAGTACCGTTGTGACGGTCTTAGTATTATATGAGTTTTACTTCAATCCTTCTCACGTAAAGCAATTAAATTAATAATGAGATGCCCATTTGTTTCTATCATATAAGACAAAAAGCATGCGAATTAGCATTATATATCAATTACAAAATTCTCTATTAATTTATACTATTAATAATAATTTACAATTACTATCAACTCATCGATCTACATACATTTCTGCATGACATGCTTATTATTGCCTAGCATACATCGTTGATCATGTCTGCATCACATGACTGAACAAGCATTAGGATTCTCCACACTGAATATATCGGTCTCTGAAGCGCGAGGATTGTGAAGAGACATGGGTGAAGGAGGAAGCGGAGGTCCACGTAAGTATTCCATGGCATAGCCTTCATTTGCATAACCATGCATGCTCGAAGAGACTGAAACTCCATAATCTTGATTATGATAACTCTGATTATAGACAGGCATCGTGTATACATACGGATTATCATTTCTGTGATACTCAAATTTGTTTGCCACTTCTACATTTTTGCTCCGCTCTCCACCACCACCTACGGCCGTTTGTGCCTCATCGGCTGACTTCTTCTTTTCATCGCCACCATTTGTGGCTTTGGCTGTGATCACCTCATCGTCGTTTTTCTTCTTCTCGCCATCTTTAGTACTATTGTCTGTCGGTTTTCCCACATCGGTTTTCTTCTTATCATCACCGTCCTTGCCACCTTCTTTCTCTTTTTTATCGCCACCTCCTTCCACTTCGACCTTCTTTTGATCTTTTTTCTCATCAATACCCTTGCTTTCTTCTTTCTTAGGTGGAGGGACTAAGTCGACGTTTCTTTTCAGTTTTTCTTTTAAGTATGGTATAAGTTCTTTCATATTCATTGTTCCTTTCACAATCACCAAGTTCTTGTCATTCTCTACTTTTACCGACTTTACTCCTGGACAAAATAGGAAAAACAATTAATTAGTTTAACAAAGCTGAGCAGTTTTATTATTATTATTTGAATCACATTAAAATAATAACTATAATTCAAGAATACTACCTAATGCATCATGGGAAAAACTTTTATTAATTTGCCACTAATAAGACCCATTATATTGTTAAAAAACTATTAAGAGAAAAGCATTTTGGAGCCTACAAACCCAACACAATATGTAATATTTTAGATGCATATATATGAGAAATAATATACTCAATTTTGTCGTTGATTAATTAAAAACACAATTAACTCTCTTATTCAAATTAATGAAAAAAAAACCTTTTCAACATTAAATAATGATAACAATATTCTAATGAGAATTTTTTGTACTAACCATCAATCTTTGAGATGAGTCGTTTAATTTTGTGTATGCAACCATCGCAGTGTAGTGGAATCTTCAACACCACAGTAGTTGATTGAGCCTAGATAACCACCATTAAAATATAAATCAATCATCCATATATAGCACTCAATAATAAAGAATAAAAACTATGTACGCAATCAATTGTACCTCTTTGGGTTTTTGGTCATTGGATGCTTGTTTATCATCAGCTTTCTTTTCATCTCCTTCATCCTTTTTGGGTTTGGGAGAGATTATTTCCACCTTCTTTTTGGTCTTGTATTCAACCCGTTCCTTAATATACATAAGATTCACTTTTCCAGTTATTGTTAACTTGTTGCTCATATAATCAGCTTTCACAGTTTCAACACCTACATATAGTAGATTCTTTGTGTCAACGAAAGGCATGTGTAAAAATACAGTTTGATTCATGATTATACCTTCTAAGTGACGAATAGATTTTTTGATCTTTTTGGCACACCCATCACAATGCAAGTCGAGCTTTAGAACAATGGTTATTGGAACATCATCAACTTTCTTCTTTCCACTCTCATCAACAACCTTCTTCTCATTAGCTTCTTTCTGTAATAAAAATAGAAGCATGTAATTACACTAGAAAGAAAATAAAGGCAAGGATTTTGAAAACTAACCTCACTCATTTTGATTAAAGATTTGGGGGTGGAATTAATAATTAATTTTTGGAAATTGGAAGCAATGGAGGGTATTTATAGGGAGTTGGTTCTTTCTCAAGCTCTATCCATAGCACACCATATATACACGGGCTTCAAGAATAATAACTTGTATTTAGAATAAAAATCAAATAGGACATGTGTACTTTGTTATTTAATATTATTCTCTTGAAAATGGAAAATTAGTTTTCATATTTTTTAATTTCAAAGATAATGCTTTCAAAATACGAGTCTTTACAAATAGTGAAATACTTTTATAATAAGAGTATTTTATTAATAATTTGTACGGAATATGATAAGATTTGTCTTAGCTGGAAAATTTGACATTTGTAGAATGGATGACCATTTTGAATATAAGTTGAAATATTAATATCTATTTTAAAAACTTTGATTAGTTTGTATATAATTAATACTGTAGGAAACCGAGAAATGATATAACTGTTTCCTATAATATTTGTATTAATCCTTATTATTGTTATTTAGTAGTAACCAAAGAAAGTAAGTTAAATGGTTTTTTAATATTTTGTAACATTTTTTCTTATATTTTGTTAGCTTTTTAATTAAACCTTTAACCGATTTAAAAATTCATCCAACAAAATTAAATCCAAATAATTTTGCTTCATTAGACGATAGATGATTACTAGTGCCACTAAACCAACCATTCAGATTATTTGTAAACATTTAATGTATAACTTTTAGGGCATGTATGTGACGCATGATACTTAATTGTTTATGGTATCATCAATCATATATCATGCATGTATGATGGATGGCTGATGATGTTGGCACGTATGGGTTTTTGAATTCGATTAAGCAAGTGAGTAATATATTTTTATTTAAAGGGGAACTTTTATAACGATTTACAAGCTAGGGAGTGAAACCATGCATATTAGATTAAGCAAATTTAGTAAAATTCGATTCAAATGAGATCAAATTGTCTTTGAATTTTCGCTTTTTGGGTATAAAATATCAATGAAATTATTTGGATAATTCAATGATCATGTATATGAAATGCTTTTTCCAAAATCTATGTTTTCAACCCTTGCGTCTTGGAGTATCACAAAATTTGATTCGGAATAATCCAAGAAATTTTTGCCTATAATCTAATTACCTATTATAAGGTAGCAAGAGAGCTCTATGTGGGGGCAACCTCGTAGTTTTATAATAATTCTTTCATTCCTATCCCCTCATAAGAGGAGGATGACAAGAGTTTCGCTCAACGGTCTAAGGACTAAGGACTACTCGACCTTCTTGCAATTCAAATCCCTAATGAAATCAACTATATGTCTAAGTGCACTAGTTGACTTCTCTATTGCATAACGCTTCTCACGTGACTTCATAATCACAGGTAAGCTACCTACTGTAAGGATCTAGCAGTTGCTTCATGTTCACCTTCCTTCAAAAGAATATGCTAGGATTAGTCCGGATCTAGCCTTAGTGTAGTATAGATCATCAACAAGATGAACTGTATTTGAAGGAATGCGTCTATTCAAGTCTTTATTGATTCGATATGCGTAGATTCGATTCGGAGAAGAGATTCTTTCTTGCAAGAACATGGCAAGCTAAGCTCAGTCATTCAAAACTGGCAAGCACCCGGAAGCACTAGATCAATAAGCTAGATCTCCATACGGGTCATTGCATGTTTAGCAACAATTCCAAATTTCTGGCAAAATTCCGTTTTTGTGTTTTGTGGAGACAAAGGTTTAGAAAGAGAAATAGTCCTTATTTTTCTTATATCTATCTTCTACAATGTTAATATCTTGATTATATACCAAGATGATGACAATTTTTAAGGGTGGAACGTCTCCACTTCAAATAAGGCACGTTCCTTATGTTCTGGTACGAAAATTTTGGTATGACCCCTTTTCTCTATATGAATTATTTTTTGATCAAGACACTGTCACACACCTAAGAATGACGCCTTGACCTTGCCTGCTAACACAAGTAGTGGGACCTCCTTCAAGGGCTCTGCCTCTTGGAACCCGCTAGGTTCACTGCCTCTACGCCCTGCCAGGGGCGATGCCTCTTGGAATCCCACCAAAGGTGTTGCTCCCGGACCCCCTTGTTCCCGAATCTTGACTCATATTTAGTTATCCAAGTGTACACTCTACACCTGCTGCCTCGAAATACAACAAAAAAGTATTAAGCTTGTCTCGAATAAAATCCTGACTGCACTAAAATATTCATGACACTAAAATCACCAACAATAGCGCCACAACCTTCTTCTAAATCGGTTACTCTTTCATTTTATACTCAATGGATCTAAGACATGTTAAAGGTAAAAGTACAACTAAAAACCAAAAATCAAATCGTTGTTTGGTTTATTTCACCCTGACCACAAAATTTCCCATGTGGTGATAGTCACTACATCTTTTTTTAGAACAACAAACACATACACACTTACTGTAGCACGTGGTTCTTGGTACGTATTCTTTGTAATTAACTCTTTAAATATTTGCATTTTTGGCCTTGGACTCGGCAAGTTGAAAGACCAACTCAGCAAGTAGAAGCGGGATAAGACGCGGGGTCTAAGTTGTGGACTCGGCGAGTAGACTCTGTCTGGACAAAAACCGTAATCCGAGGGTTTGCACCCTATTTAAACACTTTAAATCGGCCTCCTTCGTCCCATTTACTCCCAGAGGACCCCCATAGCAAATCCTAGCCGTCGTTGAAGCAAACTAGAGCATTTGAAGTGAGCTTGGTGTTCTTGTGATCCAAGGAAGGAAGAGAAGCTTGAAGGAGCAAGAAAGGACTGAAGGGGATCCGAATTTGTGCATCATTTACAGCTCATTCAAGGTAAAAAGTCTGTACCTTGATCTTCCAAATGCTAGATCCCATTTTATGTAGTTTTAGGGCTTTATGAGCCATTTTTAGCTAGCCAACCATGAATGCAAGCATGGTTAGGGATGAGGGTGCGGATCTAGGACCCTTGAAGGGTCACAAAGCAAAAAGGGGGTGCTTTTCCACCCAAAAAAGGCTCCATGCAACTCAAGGGTTTGTTTTAGGACTTTTTGAGCTTAAAGTCCCATGCAAGCACGTAAATTTTGTAACTTTACGTGCTAGAACGGTCCTAGGAGCATAGATCTATCCTTTGATCAAGAGTTGTACATCAGAAATCGAAGATCTAGTAAGAATATGCGACAGACTCGGCGAGTCCATCCTTGGACTCGGCGAGCCCAAGCTTGGGTCCCAAATCCGTTAAGGGTCAGCAGGACCCAGTTGAGTGTGGAAAGGCTTTAGGGAGTCCAGGGGAGTGACCTAATGTTCTGGACTAAGCCATTGTTCAGGATATTCATGGGACTCGGCGAGTGCATGAGCAGACTCGGCGAGTCCAAGGCAATCTTCATATGGATGAAGATGAACTCGACGAGTTGTTTATACAACTCGGCGAGTCAAGGACAGGACCTGTTTATCAGTTGAAGATGAACTCGACGAGTTGGATGAAGATTCAGTCGTCGTTCATTTAAAAGGAAAACTCGTCGAGTCGTTGCCTAACTTGAGGAGTAGAGATGGTATAAGGACAAATGGAAGGATATGGACTCGGCAAGTTGGCGAGTCGGGTCAACTGGTAGTTGACTTTGACTTTGACTTGGTCGGGGGTAAGATGGTCATTTTAACCTAAGGACAGTTAGCAGTGTTTGATTGAGTGTTTTGTGGGAATTACAGCCGGAGGATTTCCGGAGCAGCAGCAGCAGATAGACAGTTCCCGCACAGATCAGCAGCTACTTCGAGGTGAGTTACCTTCCAGTAGCGGTGGGTCTACGACCACAATGTCGACCCACCAGTAGGAGTTCTATGATTAGATGATTGTCTATGTGATATTCATCTAGGTTTGCTACTACCCGATATGTTTATGTGCTAGTATGATGTAATGCTATGTGTTAGTGACAGTAGGGGAGATAGTCCCCAGAGTACCGGTCGATAGGGTCGAAGGGGTAGTCATGCCCAACCATGCTAGATAGATTATATGATATGTGTTATGTGGTAGTAATAGGGGGTGAAATAGTCCCCAGTATCCGGTCGAGAGGACAGAAGGGGAGACCAGCACCCAGATATGCTAGTCAGTATCCTGTCGAGAGGATCGAAAGGGAGGCCAGCACCCAGATAAGTTAGCCAGTATCCGGTCGAGAGGACCGAAGGGGTAGGTCGGGCACCCAGATATGCCTGACAATATATGTATGTTATGTGATTGTATGGTATGTGGTACGATGAGGGAACTCACTAAGCTTCGACCTTACAGTTTTCAGTTTTGGTTTCAGGTACCTCTTCATCGAAAGGGAAGGAGCTGGCATGGTAGCGGCACATCAAACACACACACTGTTTTCCGCCTTACGAAATTGTTCTGGGAATTGTACTCTGATATTTGGTTGATTTCGTATTTTGGTTTTCAAACACGACGTATGAATGTGAAATGATTTGATCAGACAATGTTTTATTTACAAATGTTTTCCAAAGTATTGATTAAAAATGAAATTTTTGGACGTGAAATTTGGGTTGTTACACTTACTATCATACTCCTAAATCTACACCTTTTGTCTCCAACGAGACTTGAACCTTCAACCATTGACCAAGGGGCACATTCCCGTCAACTCCTTATATCGTAGGCTATAAGCCCTTTAATTCTATCTCCTCTTTATTCCAATTTATTGCTTCATTGAATTTGTATTTGAATCTGTATCTCAATAAAGGGCAAAGATGAAGTCATAGTGATCCATATCGAATAAAAGACAAGTTGGATATATTGATCCAAGGTGAATCCATATTTCAATCACTTTATGGTGGAGGAAGTTATTAGCGAATGAAGCAATTGGACTAATGGAACCGTTGGTGGTTCGGTTATGAGGAGAGGTGGGGCTGGATGAAGACTCACAAGTTGTGGTAAAGTTGTATGTATGTCTCTCTCTCTCTCTCTCTCTCTCTGTCTTGCTTTAGTTGTATTTCATGATTAAGGACTTGTACCAAGATAGTGTTATATGTTTTTAATTGGGTGGTGTAACATCCCGATGATGAGGTAATTTCGATTTTAACCCTATATATGAAGCATATGACATTTTGGCCCTTGTGCATGAGGAAGATTAAAAAATGGCCCAAAGTGGAATTTTAGTAATTTTGGCTGAAGGCTTAGTATGTTGGGGGTATGCTTCGTATGCAAGGCGTACATACGCGGGGCCTTGTACGTTGGGCGTACATAGCGTATACAGGGCGTAAGTACGAGGGTTTCAAAACCTAAAATTTAGGGTTTGGATCCTATTTAAACATCTTTATAGCCCCAAGACCTTCACCCTCGTCAGCATCCATCTAAAAAATCATCCCTCTAGCTAATCCTAGGTGAGAAGAGTGCACTTTGAGATCATCTGTGTGTTTGGTGGTATTCTTGAAGAAGAAGGTGGTAGAAGGACATTTGAGCTTGGAAGAACCTTCGATCTGGGATTCTCTACTTACTAGCAACCTCCATGAGGTAAAAAACTCCTAGCTTGATCATCCTTTCTTGTAGATCTAGATATTCCTCCATTTAGGGCATTTTGGGTCCCAACCTTTATGATTCTTGAGCATGGCATGCTCTTGATCAAATAAGTTGTCCTTTCATACCCAATGAAGGGTCTTGAGTAATAAAAATGGGATCTTGATGCTTAGTACTACCCCATGCATGCTCTAGAAGGTCTTAAGGTGATAAGTAGTTAGGATTGATTGTATTAAGCACTTAATGGGCATGCAAAGTCATAAAGTTGGAAACTTTATGACTCCCAGTGGTATCCTGGCCTTGGGTCTGCATTTGGACGTGAAAATTCAAAGTATTAAGCTCTTAAGTTCTTAAGAAGGAAAAAATGTGTGTACGCTAAGCGTACCAAATGGTATGATGCGCGTATGTAGGTTGAGCCCCAATGCCTCGGACATAAGTACGCCCCGCGTACAAGGCCTAAGTTGACTCGGTTGATTTATTAATTTTTACCAGTTTTGACCAAGGGTATTTTGGGAAAATTGTTATTAATTAAGTATGGGAAATGTTTTGATATTTAGGAGTCAGGTAGAACCAGTTGTCGAAGCAGGGATTTATTCAGATTGCATTCAAACTAAGATGTGAGTTGTCCTCACTGTACTCGTGGGTCAATGGCACCAATGTCGGCCCACTAGATTATGTATCTTGTTTATAGGATAGTGATATGCTAGTATATGACTGTTCGGTAGATCTATATGATTATCTGTATTTAATAGTGATGTGTTTATGTTTATCTGTTGCATATGTCGACATGTTGTGTTGGGTTAAGGCGGTCCTGCTTTGTGTTATAGGCCAAGATACCACTGGGAGTCATAAATTTTCCAACTTTATGACCTAATTGGACCGCCTTGTAGGCCATGCAAAGTCATAAAGTTGGAAACTTTATGACTCCCAGTGGTATCTTGGCCTTGGGTCTCCATTTGGACGTGAAAATTCAAAGTATTAAGCTCTTAAGTTCTTAAGAAGGAAAAAATGTGTGTACGCTAAGCGTACCAAATGGTATGATGCGCGTATGTAGGTTGAGCCCCAATGCCTCGGACATAAGTACGCCCCACGTACAAGGCCTAAGTTGACTCGGTTGATTTATTAATTTTTACCAGTTTTGACCAAGGGTATTTTGGGAAAATTGTTATTAATTAAGTGTGGGAAATGTTTTGATATTTAGGAGTCAGGTAGAACCAGTTTTCGAAGCAGGGATTTATTCAGATTGCATTCAAACTAAGATGTGAGTTGTCCTCACTGTACTCGTGGGTCAATGGCACCAATGTCGGCCCACTAGATTATGTATCTTGTTTATACGATAGTGATATGCTAGTATATCACTGTTCGGTAGATCTATATGATTATCTGTATTTAATAGTGATGTGTTTATGTTTATCTGTTGCATATGTCGACATGTTGTGTTGGGTTAAGGCGGTCCTGCTTTGTGTTGTAGGCCAAGACACTCGGGGATGACCGGATAGGTTGTAGGCCCTACGAGGCGGTCCAATTAGGTCGACGGCCCTACGATTTCGTGGTGATGCCATTTGGGCTCACCAATGTGCATGCAGTATTTATGGATTTGATGAATCGGGTGTGCAAGCCGATGCTCGATTGATTCGTTATTGTTTTTATTGATGATATCTTGGTGTATTCCAAGACCAGGGAATAGCACGAGGAGCATCTTCAAGAACTTTTAGGAGTGGTTAAGGTGAGAACAAATGTATGCCAAGTTCTCGAAGTGTGAGTTTTAGTTACAAGAGGTCCGGTTCCTAAGGCATCTCATTAACCAAGATGGGATTTTGGTCGATCCGGCCAAGATTGAGGCCGTAATGGAGTGGGAAGTTCTGTAGTCTTCCTCAGAGATCAGGAATTTCTTGGGCTTAGCAAGATATTATCGGAGATTTATCTAGGATTTCTCTAAGATTGTTTTACCCCTCACTTGTCTTACGAGGAAGGGTGTGGATTTCCATTAGGGCCCTGATCAACAGACGGTGTTTGAGACACTACGACAGAGGTTATGTGAGGCCCCAATGTTGACCCTTCCAGAGGGTGTTGAGGATTTTCATTGAATTTTTGATGCAGCCATCACATGTTTGGGGGCAGTTCTTATGCATATGGGCAAGTGATTATGTATGCTTCTCGGCAGCTGAAGCCGCATGAGGCATAATATCCTACTCATGATGTGAAGTTGGTGGCAGTAGTGTTTTCCCTCAAGATTTGGAGACATTATCTCTATGGGTTCCGGTGTACCATCTACGCGGATCACAATAGTTTGAGGTATCTCATGGACCAACCAAACCTAAACATGAGGCGGCGCAGGTGGCTTGATGTGGTCAAGGATTATAACTGCGAGATCTTTTACCATTCGGGTAAAGCGAATGTGGTCACGAATGCTTTGAGCTGCAAGTTGGCTGGATCTTTAGCTGGGGATATGTGTATAGGATATCCATTGATTCTCCACTTTTGGAATTGATCATAGGGGCTCAGGAAGAGGGAGTCAAGAAAGAGAACTGGAAACAGGAGAGGATCAGGAGCGAGATCGGCAGATTTGTCACCAATAGTCGGGGACTTTTAATATTGTGTGGTCGGGTTTGGGTTCCACTTTCTAGAGGGGTCAAATAGATAATTTTGGAGGAGGTACATAAGTCTCACTTTTCGATGCACCCGAGAGCCACTCAAATGTATCGGGATTTGAGGTTAAGTTACTGGTGGCCGTGTATGAAGAAGGAGATAACTTGGTACGTTGAGAGGTGATTGACCTGTAGGACGGTCATGGTCGAGCATCTGTAACACCCGTAGATCCGGGCTAGTCAATTAGAGGCAATAGGAGTCGAAAACGACTTCTCGACAAAATATTACTTAGAATAAATAATCTTAGCCAAGTTGTATATTATGTCACAAGGGTTCCGTACATATAAGGAACGCCGAAATCCAAGTTATAACGAAGAAGTTATGACCCGTCGAAGTTTCGCGTCAGAACCGGCACGGTACTGGGAAGCGTAAATAGTGAACTTATGATAGAGTGAGATTTAGCCTTAGCAATCTAAACGAAAGTCGTAGAATATGTTAAACTAAGAACATCGATAAAAAGAACGCCCAAATCTGACTTCGTATGAAGAAGTTATGATTTTTCGAAGTTTCGAGTTAGCAATGTACAGCCCGAAATTCGAATATTAGATCGAGTGATTTTAGCCAACACGACCTAAACGAGAATCGAAGATCTCGTTGAGAGTAGCGTAACAAGAAAAAGATTGGCGAAAACGGATGTCGGATGAAGAAGTTATGAGGATTTAACGGACCAATCGTGTCCCGGCCCGTTAATAATATAAAATTTAAAATCGAGCCAAAATTAGCCGACGGATTCTAAACCAAAGTTGTAGAGTACGATCCCACCTTCACGTGGATATAAAGAACGTCGAAAACGGAGCTCGTACGCGAAAGTTATGAATTTTTAAAGTTGGAAAGTGAAATTGCGAAATCTGATGCTAGAACGATGACGTGGCAAGATCCTGACCGTCGCTTGCTGATCACGGCTTGCTTCAGATGGTCGACACGTCGCCTCTCGGATGCCTAGCGTTCGCTTCGGACGCCCAGCGTTCTCCTTACGCGCCGCGTGCGAGGACGGAACGCCTCGCGTACTTCAGCCTCCTGCGGTCCAGCTTGAGCCACGTTGCGCCCTTCGGAGGATGCCACCTGCTAATCTTATCCGAGCCATTACGCCCCACGTAGGTCCGAGGTACGCCCAGCGTACCGAGGCCTCGCAGGACTATAAAAGGAGGCCGATGGTTCATCATTTTTCACACCTTTCTTCACACTCTCTCTAACTTCTTTCTCTCTCTAAGTGTTCTAAACACCCCCAAACCCTAGGGAACCTCCCTAGAACCCTAAGGAAGCCCCAAGGCTCCCGGAGTCCCGAGAAAAAGGAGTTTTTCGGTTTCGAAACGCTGCTCCAATTAAGTTCCGGTTTTCGATAAAATTCGCTGTAAGTGTGCTACGCTTACGCAATTTTATATATATAGCTTTCAAATAATTATAGGAATGTTATTAGGTCCTTAAAATAATTATTTGGGCTATTATTGAGTGTTATTAATGCTTAATAATAGTCAGACTAATTAATTTGTCACGGTTATCATTAAACTAAACCCTAGTGGTATCGATACTAGGTTTTATCGAAGGAATATCGTTTTGAGAGTATCGAAGCGCTGTCCGAGTGCTGAGTCACCACCTAATCAGGTGAGTGCATAGTTACTTTTAGCTTACACATAGATATGAAGTATTTTATATAAATTACGTGTTGTGTGTGTATATTATCTGTATACTTGCTATCTATGCTGGATGAACGTTTTATACATGTTTTCAATGATTTAAACTGTATATGTATTTTATATCTACAAAATGTGTTGGGTAAAACATGGGTAGATGTAATAGTTGATGTGTGATAAAATGAAATAATGAGATGCATCGTTATAGCTGTTCTTGATGATCTAGTCATCTAGCTGAGTATAGATGACGACCACGGACTATTCTAGACAGTCCAGTGGAACACTAGCAGACTCGCAACCTGTAGGTGTTTATTCGAACTGTGTGTTTATTCGAACTGTGTGATTATTCGAACTGTGTGTTTATTCGAACTGTGTGAACTGTGTGCTCACCAGATATACTCCATCCCAATGATAGTCCTTTGACTAGGTCCCTTGTGTTAGATGTTTTAGGGACGTAATGTGAGGATAACGGGAATGGGTAATTGGGTTGATTGTTTGATGTTTAAAAATAATAATTATATTATTGTGGGTTGAACCCCCTATGTGCTCACCAGGTTTCCCAACCTGACCCACTCAGTTTATTTATATCACAGGTGTTGATATGAAGTCACAATACACTGAGAGATTTAAAGAGATGTAGATCACTAGTGTAAATAATTGTAAGTTATGTTTATGCTTATGTTTTTGTATTAACGATGACATACCAAACGTTTTAAAATGAAATAAATACGTTTCTTCGAAAATGTTTTAATAACGTATTTATCGTGTTTTTCTGGGAACAAATTCCGCAACATTTTTATGAAATGAAGTACTCTGATTTTTAAACAAAGCATAAACAAACCGGTCTTTTCTGGCCGTGATTTTGGGGATGTCACAGCATCAGAGGCCGCATGACAAGATACAACCTTTGGAAGTTCCCATATGGAAGTGGGAACAGATCACCATGGATTTTATCACCAAGCTACCTAATGCAGCCAAGGGTTTTGATGATATCGAGTTCATCGTGGATCGATTGACTAAAAGTGCCCACGTTTCGGCCATCTGGGAGAATTCCTCGACCGAAAAGTTGGCCGATGTGTACATTCATGAGATTGTCGCTCGTCATGGGGTTCCGGTTTCCATTTTATCAGGTCGAGATGTCCGGTTCACTTCACAATTTTAGCAGAAGTGCCACGAGGAACTGGGTACGAAACTGCATTTTCGTACTGCTTATCACCTGCGAAAGTGAGCGGACCATCCAAACACTGGAGGGTAAGTTGCGGGCTTGTGTCATAGATTTTGGTGGGAGTTGGGATTCCTACCTATCTCTTACAGAGTTTTCCTACAATAGCAGCTATCACTCCAAAATTGGTTCACCGCCTTACGAGCTTTTGTATAGTCGGAGATATCGTACCCCAGTTTGTTAGGAGGAGGTTGGTCATAGAGTCATGGGGAGGACAGAGGTAGTCCTCCAGACTACAAAGCTCATTCACCAGATTAGGTGGAGATTGCAAACAACTCAGATTCGGTAGAAGAGCTATGCCGATCAGCATCGATCAGAGTTGGAGTTGCAGGTCGGCGATATGGTACTATTAAAGGTATTACCCTAGAATGGTGAAATACGCTTCAAGAAGAGGGGGAAATTCGTTCCCCAGTATATTGGACCATTCTGTGTGATCGCCAAGGTGGGCAGCGTGGCCTACCAGTTGGATTCACCGAGTGAGCTCAGTCAGATCCACAACACTTTCCATGTTTCGCAATTACGTAAGTACGTATTGGACGAAGAGGCAATGGTCCATTTCAATGATATTCAGGTCGATGAGCGCCTGAATTATACTGATAGGTCGGTACTCGGTAGCAGTGGTGGAGAGAAAGATGAAGGTCCTACACAACAAGGAGATATTGTTAGTAAAGGTTTAGTGGCAACATTGGAGGGGCTCCAAGGGGACCTGGGAGCCCGAGTCTTATCAAGAGTTATCCAAAACATCACAACTTACCAAGACAAACACTTCACACAATTGGCCTTAGTTGGTCTTTGTTTTATCCAAAACATCACAACTTACCAATTTCAAATGTACAAGAGTAGAACACATTTTACTCTTACATTTGACAAGTGTTATAAACCTTTCTTTAAGATATGTCACTCAAGTTACAATCTTGGAGTATAACTCTAAGAATTGTTTTGGAACGAAGTATGACTCATTTTCTTGATTTAACCATTTCAACAATTTATGAATCCTCTTCTTAGCCATAAGAATGCACTAAGATGTCCTTAGAGGACGAATTGTCATATGGTTTCTTAATCATTAAAATGATCACAAAACATGATACTAAAGTACTCTCCCATCTTTTCAGATTTGAAAAACTTTTATCTTTCTGCCTAATTTGATTCTTCTCATTCGTTCTGCCATACATCGAAACTTTTCCAATGTTTCAGAATTATACTTAAACTTGTAAGTATAACCATATTTACTAAGCTTTAGTAAATCACGACGAATAGTCTTATCGATCTTTTGTGGTGGACTTGACCAGTGCACAAGAATGTGTACTCGATCACTTAGTCCTTCACTTGACTCACATATACATGTGAACAAGGAATTAGTCTTAATTTTTTTTCAAAGATGAAAATTCTCATTCATCATACGATACAACTTGCATGATTCCAAATTTCTATCCAAATGAAACTTGGGTGATGAGAATCTGTCCTTATTTGGCAAATTTAGACACTGCCACAAATGAAAGAATCAAATTTATATTTCCAATATTGCTAGAAATATACAAACATCAATTTTCCATAAATGCCATTGTAAGGAGATATAATAAAATAAAACAAATTTTTATTTATTTATAAAATGCAAAAAAAAAACTTTTTCCTTACAATGCAACTTTAAATGGAAACTATGCTATTACATATTTCCTAGCAATCTATCATAACTCCTAAATAGTAGCTCAAGAATCCGATCCTCGATCCATGCGATTGAAATTCATCTTCATGATCAGATTCAACATACTCTTCCTTTATGTTTCCTTCCCTTTGCTTGATCCTGCCACACAAAATGCAACCTAGTCACATCATGTATTAAGAATCATCAATTAAGAACTTAACAGAGTTAGATAGTAGACTTACCTGAATCAGAGTCAACTTTTTGATTCTTCCTTCTCTTAGATCTTTTAGGTAGCCAGGGCAGCTTCGCAACCAATGCCCCTTCCTTTAGCAATAGAACCACATGGACCCTTTGGTAATGGTACACTGGACTATCTCAGACTTGCCTTTCTCTTTACCATTTGGTCAACCGAGTTGACTATGTCGAATCCCTTTCCATTGGGAAGAGAAAGTTTTTTTTGGATTTCTAATGTTACCATTGTCAATGTCCATGGAAGTTTGGGAAGTTGATCTTCTAATCAAATTTGCTTTACCAGTGCTCTAAATCATTGCTGATTCAGCAGCATCAAGCAAATAAGTAAGATCATTAAGGGTCATGTCATAGTCTGTTACATAGTAGTCCCAAAGGAACTCACTGTGTGACTTAGAAAGTGATCGATGAACCTAGTCAACAACCAATTTCCTCACGACTTTGACACCCAACTCTCCTGGCTTGTCAATATGTGACTTCATCTCCAAGAGGTGAGCACAAATAGACTTTGCTTTCCAATAGGGCTTGAGTGACATTGAACTATTCAAGAATTTGTGGGATAGGGAGAATAATTGGAGGAGGCGGAGAAAAAGAAGTATTGATTTCCATGAGATTTGGGAAGATCATAGTTGTCTGAACCAGACCTCAACAATGGGAGAAATTCAAGTTAGTTGATTTAAAGTCCTTAATATAACACCCAATATGCAATATTAAGGCTAGGACCTAACACAATATTTTATAACTTGGAAGAGGGATGTCGTAATCCAAGCTATAAAATATTTGAAGGTAGGCGAATGATGATTCACCAATTTCCACCATGAAAAATGAAATAATTTATTTGGTTTTAATTGGATTTGAAACTCCTAGATCTTTTGAGATTCATTGAACTTTTCAATGGCGTGTTTCAATCTCGATTGTGCCCTCTCAAGTTTTGTGACTGGGATGTCGAGGATCACAAAACAAGGTGTGAATAACCATGCAAATATACTTGGCACCCTTAATATTTGTCACTTAATCGATGTGCCGGTTAACTACACACGCTCCACCGATCCTATGATAAACATTAAGTTACCCTTTGCCTACCTTGTTAAATCCAGTTTAGTGTGCCGGTTAACCACACACGCTCCACTAACGACTTAAGCAAAGTGCAAAGTGTAATTTCATGGGTTAGCACCAAATTCACATTTTCCTAAAGTAACTAAGATTGGAAATTTATAAAAGGTTTAGTTACTTTATATTTATCATTATACTTATAATGAAGGGAGAATTAGAGTCTAGTCCTACCCGTTCGGCTAACGACCCTCCACCAGTCAAGGAAGCGGTAGGTGAGAGTGGACACCCATTAAACTGTCATTTTATAGGCAGTAACCTTATACCCCCTTATAGACCGACTTCGTGAATGAGGCCTACTAATGGTAAGACTGACTTTGTTCTTATACATATATATATATATATATATATATATATATATATATATATATATATATATATATAATTAACTTATAATACTATAAAGTATAAGGGTTGAATTTTAACTTTTAAAATTCTAAGGGTTTAACTTGGAATTAAAGTATTCATGAGGGGAAACTTTACAAATTCCAAAACTTGAGGGCAAGCTTTGAACTATTCAAAAACTTTTGGATTTTCATAACTTATGAGTTTAATTAAGGTTTTAAAAACTTTAATGAAGAGACTCTTGAACATCCATAACTTGAGGACAAGTTATGGAGTTCATAAAACAAAAATACTCTTCAATTTTGTAACATATGCATTTTAATGAATCTTTAAAAGAAATGACTTTTGGTAATCCATAACTTGAGGACAGATTATGGACTCCATTAAAATACATTTAGATCAAGAATTAACTAACAACCAATTTGCAAATAATTCCTATGATCTACCAAAACTCATAAGTGTATGAACAATCATATCAACAATTTCAAGAATTACATAAACACACATAAAAATTGAAATTTTGATAACAACCTTGAAATTGGTTAACCATAATCATTACCACATCAAAAACAGGTTTTGTAAGTCCAAAGCAGTTTAAGGTAATGATTCTAGACCAATTCCATCCTTAAAACTCGAATATATGCTGTCAGGGGGTCCAACTCGTCGAGTGCAAGAACCAACTCGACGAGTTTGATGAATTTAGGCATGGACCCGTCGAGTCCCTTAATGGACTCGGCGAGTCAGCTGTCCAGACAACATACAAACTTCGATTTTCAACAATTTGCATCAAGTATAAATGAAAACAAGCCTAGGCTCTGATACCACTAATGAGTTTTGAGCATTCTAACACTCCTAAGGTGTACATGCAACCCTATAAACCTTGGATCTATGTTTTCTCTATTATACATGCAAATATTCAATATTCCAAGGTTTCTTCCTAACTAGCATAATAAGAAGTATATATACTACAAGAATCTAGTAGAATGACATACCTTTTGATGGAGCTTGTAGTCTTGAACCTTTAAGAGCCTAGTGCTTCAAGTGTTGCACCTCAAATGGTTCACACAACACCAAGAACCATTGGTATAACTAGAGAATAAGGATACTTAGGTTCACACTCATGAAATCGGTTTGACCTCTTTGTGTATTCACACTCTAGTGCCTAGCACTCAACCTCATTTCATGAACCATAACCTCTTTATATAGTGTGGAGGATTAGGGTTACATTCATGTAAAACCTAATACCCATGACCTTTCATTTCCATATGATCCATGGGTTAAACACTCCATGGACTATCCATGAAAGCTTAGCCCAACCTAAATGAACTTGACCCATCCTATATATATAAGAGTCCATATTTAATTAGTTCTTTTTTGATCACTAAATTAATTCTAAATTAATTCTTGATCAATACTAATTAAATAATATGATTCCGTATTAATATATTAGAACTTATAACATATTAATATAAATCATAAGTATCCATTTTCTCATTTTGTCTATCCAGTTGTTCCGATGCCATGCAACCCAAATGGACCATGCCAAATTGGGTCAAGTACATACCACTTATAGTTATGGACTTAGAAACTAATCCAACACAACCCTGGTCAAGTCAAAATCAATGTCAAGTCGAAGTCGGCGCTTCGAGTGGACTCAACTCATCGAGTTTACCCTTCAACTCGTCGAGTTCTCATGAATCACAAAATCGTGAAATCGCAATCTAACTCGTCGAGTTTTCCTCCAACTCGCCGAGTTCATCCTTCTCAACAGAAACAAGACTTTCCTAGTACAAATCGTCGAGTTCCCTTGTGGACTCGCCGAGTTCCATTAACAGAATTGGGAATGTTCAACCAAACTCGTTGAGTTCCTCTATGAACTCGGCAAGTTCCTCGCATTTCTAGTCTATTAAGCCTTTTCCTCAGATCTAAGGTTTCAGAATATAGATCTACTTTGTTTCCATAACATATTTCTGTAAAGTCGACAACTTGATGGTTTTACATGCCTCAAATAGACCCAATCTCGAGATATAGCAACCTACTCCTATGGACATGGTCTTTTCTTGGACAAGAACGGGTTTAGGACCCTTTTTATGAATCTAAGGACCAAATAACACTAGGAATGGACGTCTTTAGCATTAGGAATATGAAGGTTATCATGCTTCCAAAAATGGGGTCAAAAAGACCCATAAAAAAGCCTAAGAGAGATCTAAGCTATTAATCATCAATTTAGGGACCTTTTACCTCAGAAAGTAGCCAAAGATGGACAAGATCCCAGATCTAGTGCTTCCTCTCAAGCTCTATGACCTTTTAGTTCTTCCAAGTCCTTCACCAAGCCCAAAACACACAAAAATCCACTCAAAACCTCTAGTTTCTCACCAAGGAGCTCACAATACGATATAGGGTTTCAGGGAAGCTGAGGGAAAAGATTAAGTCCTTTAAATAGGGTGCAAAACCCTGGAAATTAAGGTTTCATCACATCCGGTCTATTCATCGAGTTGAGGCCTCTCAACTCATCGAGTAGGTCACTTAAATCATACGGTTCTAACAATCTCTACTCGACGATTTTGGGGCTTCCAACTCGTCGAGTTGCTCTGTAAATATGAATAAGTTATAAATTAAATGCATACCAGGAACCAAAAGTTCCAATTCCGGAGAGTTTGGGTGGAAGGAGTGAAGAAATGAGGTTGCAAAACACTCAATATAGCTGGAAAATGTAGTGCACATCGCACATGTTGTCTGCTTGTCGCGCGCTCGGTCGGGGGTGGTGACGTGGCTCCTACAGATGCATGACATGTGGAGAGTTTTTAGTGGGGCTATGTCGAGATGTTGGTGCGCGTCGCGCACCTAGTCTGCACACTCGAAATCTTAGTGTTCTTAGAAAATTCATATCATCTTCATTCGAGCTCTGTTTTTGACGTTCTTTATATTCAAGCTATCAACGAGTACGACAACTTTCACTTAGACTCTGTCGGCTAATTCTCAATTTATATTTAAAGTTATTTTTTACAGGCTTAGACTGCTAAAGTCCGTGCAAAAAATCATAACTTTCTCATACGATATATGTTCTCGATTGTCTTTATATCGACATATAACTATTGATGAGATATTCAACTCTTGTTTAGAATGTTTTTTCTAACAATTGACCAATTTCTATTTCGGTTTCTGCTGAAACTTCGAAAAATCATAACTTCCTCTCACGTAGTCAGATTTAGGCATTATTTATATGCACAAACTTTCTTTTTGGATTACTATGTATTTTGTTTAGATTATTTATCCAAAATAGTCTTTTATTTTTATTTTATATTGCAGTCATATTTATTACGTTAGACGTAAGATTTCACACAAATAGCACATACACCAAATATCTATAAAATTCGCATAAACACACACACACACACTCACATACACACACATAAAGATATATATATATATATATATATATATATATATAATTTACTTTTATTTATAAAAGATTTCAATCGTCGAACGACATACATATAAATTCATAATTATGCCTAGCGATTTTGTCACACCACGTGGCCTACAGATGTTCTTCGTATGACACACACACAAACACACACACACACACACACATATATATATATATATATATATATATATATATATATATATATTACTTTTATTTATATAAGATTTCAATCGTCGTACGACATACATATAGATTCATAAGTATGTCTAGCGATAAATGCGTGCATTACACTATTATTCCCAAATCAAGTTGATTTTGTCGCACCACATGGCCTAGAAATGTTCTTCATATGACAAATCAACAAAAGTCTTTTTAAATTATATAGAATATAGATTAAAGTATTGTCAAATTTTTATTAATCAAACTCAAATCCCTACCGGTTTATTTTTATGCAAAATTCTTTATCCTTGTAGTGGAATTCTTATTGATCATGTAACATCCCGACTCCCACGTATGAATTTTAAGAATTTGTACATCAGATAAGACCTACTCGACTAGTTGGAGGTCCCAACTCGTCGTATAGAAACTAATAAGGCCACGTGGATTATGGAACCTACTCGACGAGTTGAGGCTTTGCATGAAAACCTTAATTTTTAGGGTTTGAACCCTATTTAAAGGACCTTAAGTACCCTCACCGGCCTCCCTTAC
The DNA here is from genome assembly GCF_002870075.4 of Lactuca sativa. Taxonomy (NCBI): domain Eukaryota; kingdom Viridiplantae; phylum Streptophyta; class Magnoliopsida; order Asterales; family Asteraceae; genus Lactuca; species Lactuca sativa. Next base: position 36,492,114 of record NC_056628.2, read on the forward strand.
CACCTTATTGTCCAGAGAGAAACCCTAGCTATGCTTTATTACTTTCTTGAGTGTGTGTGAGCTTTGGAGAGTAAATCTTGTGTTCTTTTGGAGGAAACTAAAAGCTTGAAGAGGTTGGATTGTGTAGAAGGCCTTAGATCCTAAAGCTTCACTGTTTTTGCAACCATTTGGAGGTAAAAAGTCTCCATCTTGATCACTCCTTTGTTAGATCTCTCCATTAGAGAGTTTATGGTCATTTCTAGCTTATTCTTGAGTCATTGTTGGTCTTGAGCATGCTTTGAAGCTAGGACTTCAGATCTGAGCATCTTAGGGCCTCCTTGGACCTAAAGTTGCCAACTTTATTAAGTATTGGACCTCCTTCATGCACTAAAACCCATAATAAGCTTCATATGAGTGTTTTAATCCCTTTGATGCCTTGCATGCACGTAAAGTTAGCAACTTTACGTGGTATCTCAGTCCTAAGAGGCTAGATCTATAGTTTGGGGCCGTGGTTTCAACTAGAAAGGGCTGAATATGTTAAGACAGGAAAAATCGACGAGTTGCTTAGCCAAATCGACGAGATGGATAGGGTTTCCCGCTTTCTGGCTACTGAGTGAATTCGACGAGTTGATGAGATAACTCGACGAGTTGGTTAAGTTTTCCCAGTTTTTTTAACACTGAAGAACTCGACGAGTTGCTCTGGTAACTCAGCGAGTTGTCTCGAGCTTTTTACGATCTTATGAGATATGAAGGAACTCGACGAATTGGGTCAACATGGACTATTGACCTTGACTGTTGACTTTGACTTTGACCATGGTTGACCAAGTTGGACTTCTGAGGGTATTTTGGTAATTTGGGATTTTAATAGAATTAGTCATATGGTGGTTACAGGCAGTTGAGTTTGGAGTTGTGAGTTGGGATTTGATTTTATCGGTTCAACACTACTTGTGAGGTGAGTTTTCCTTACTATACTAACAAAGTCGAAAGCACCAATGCCGACCCTTTTTGGATTGTTATCCTGGTTATCGCATGATGATATGCTTACTGATCTATTAGATTTGTATCCTGGTATATAAGATGGTGCTATGCATAGTGATATGTTAGATCTGTATCATGGTATATAGGATGATGTTATGATTAGTGATCTGTTAGATCTATATGACTGTCTGTACGTGCTAGCTAGCATTTGATACGTATGTATTGATTGTGTGTTTGCAGGTGGGTTGAGGCGGTCCTGCTTTGTGCTCTAGGCCAACAGACCCATGGCGTCCCGGATAGATTGAAGGCTCAATGGGGCGTACCAGTCAGACCGAAGGCCCAAAGAACAGTCCAGACATGCTGAAGACCCGGTAGGGCGGACCAGACATGCTGAAGGTTCTGAGAGTGGGTCAGGCAGACTGAAGGCCCGGTGAGGGCGGTCAATTCATACTGAAGACTCTATATGCATGTTGTTTGTTATGATATTGTTCTGGTTTTTATGGCGTTGGTATTTTTGGGGAACTCACTAAGCTTCAAGCTTATAGTTTTGGATTTTGTTTCAGGTACTTCAGATGATCATGAGAAGGCGAAGGCTTGATCGTGCACCTCCTCACATTTTATGATTTTGATTTCTGGGATTCTCTGATATGAAACTATTTTGAAAACATTTTGTAATAACTAATGGTTTTTGGATGTTTGAAAAAGTTTTAAATTTTTATGAATTTTATGGATGTTAGAGATCAAAATCAAATACTCGAGGCATGTTTTTATGTAAAATTATTATCTATATAATTATTTTTTAGTTTGATTAGTGATAAAATAAATTTTTATATTTGAAAAGCCAAATTCAAATATTATGAATAAGTAAAGATATTTTCTAAATTTAATAAATCCTTTTAGTGGATCTTATATTTGATTTTTCAGAGAACACAATATATTAGGAACGATCCTGGATACGAGGACACACGAGGAAACGACCCCTAACGATCATCATTTATTGTGTTTAAGATCAACATCATCTTATACAAGTATGCACTACCTTCCATCATATTTGTATTATATCACAATTTGAACCACTCTTTCACTCTCAACGTGGCTTCTCTACCTAATGCATCCATTGTGCTCACTGCTTCATTCTCTGTGAAATTTGGAAGAAGGTCCAAACATTCAATATTCTTACTTCCCTATGGAACTATCTACATCAACAATTGTCTTCCAGTAGGTGTTATGACCATTCACCATCTTTTCATTAGAGAACCTGAACATGGATTATTCTATGTTGATAATAATGATCAACTATGCTTTTAATGATCTGCTGATCTTCACAAATCTCCCACTGAACATCTCTTTCATTTGAGGCTAGAGTGTAAAGGAAAACCATAAGCTAATTGTTATCATTGGATTGTTTCTTATGATCTTGACAAAAGGAGAAATGAACTTGCTTGTGATGACTTTCAGTGGATCAAACCAAAGATTATTTCAGATGTTGAAAAGGTTATTGTTAAAGACGTTTTTGAATGAGTTTTGACATCATCATATTGGGGGAGATTCTACGGTCAAACCTTATAATCTGACGAGTAAAACCTTTATCACGTTGAATACATAATCAGTGTCAGTGACATGAGATGTTGATCAAGCTTCAAAAATTACGTGATATATTTGTGACATCCCCATTTTCACGGCCAGAAAAGACCGATTTTGTTTATGCTTTTTAAAAATCAGAGTAACATTTTCAATAAAAGTGTTGCGGAATTTGTCCCAAAATAATATATGATAAAGATTTATCAAAAGCATTTCCATAGAAATGTATTTCATTAAAAAGAATCGGGATGTCATGTTCGATACAGATCATAAGCATAAACAATACAACATAGGCCTTACTAAATTATTCCGTATTTACAGGCCTAAAATCCCTTAATCTCTCATCCCAAGACATCACATCCATGCTCATGCGCCACTACCTGTAATACAAGAAACTGAGTGGGTCAGGCTTGGGAGCCTGGTGAGCACATAGGGTTTTCAACCCACAATAAATAAGTTTATTAACTTTATCATACCAAACAAACCCGATTACCCATTCCCGTTATCTTCACTTTACGTCCTTAAAACATCTAACACAAGGGACCTAGTCCAAGGATTATCATCGGGATGGACACTACTGCTAAGGGGATTCCTCAGCAATAAATGTCCTTAAGGCAACCATGTGGGGGATGGAGTACACCTGGTGAGCACACGGCTCAAATAAACACACAGTTCAAATAAACACCTACAGGTTGCGAGCCTGCTAGTGTTCCACTGTACTGTCTAGAATAGTCTGTGGTCGTCATCTATACTCCGCTAGATGACTGGATCATCAATAACATCTATAACGAGGACTCTCATCATTTTATTTTGTCACACAACAACTATTACATCTACCCATGTTTTACCTAACACATTTTGTAGATATAAAATACGTATACAGTTTAAATCATTTAAAACATGTATAAAATTGTTCATCCAACATAGATAGCAAGTATTCAGATAATATGCACACACAACACGTAATTTATATAAAATACTTCATATCTATGTGTAAGCTGAAAGTAACTATGCACTCACCTGAAAGGTGGTGACTTAGCACTTGGACAGCGCTTCGATACTCTCAAAACAATTTTCCTTCAATAAAACCTAGTATCAATACCACTAGGGTTTAGTCTAACGATAACCGCGACAAATTAATAGTCTGACTATTATTACTATTATATAAGCGTTAAACGATACTTATATAACTCATAATAATAGCAAAAATAATTATTTTAAGGACCTAATAACATTACTATAATTATTTGAAAGCTATATTAAAAACTGCGTAAGCGTAGCTCACTTACAGCGGATTTTAAAAAAAAAAAAACTGGGTTTTGCTCGGAGCAACATTTCAAAACCGAAAGACCCTTTTTCTCGGGACTCCGGGAGCCTCGGGGCTTCCTTTGGGTGCTAGGGGTTTTATCTAAGGTTTAGGAGTGGTTTGGGGAGCTAGAGAGAGAAAGATCTTAGAGAGAGAGAGAGAGAGAGAGTGAAGAAAGGTGTGAAAAACTCGGAACCCTTCGCATCTATTTATAGGGGCCAGCAGCCTCGGTTACGCTGGGCGTCCAGCAGTCTACGTGGGGCGTAGGCTTCGGATAAGGGTTCCAGATGGCAAGCTTCGGATGGGGCAACGTGGCTACTCCTCGGACCAAGCAGAACGACGACGCGCGACGTTCCCTCTTCGCACGCAGGGCGTACCTCGTATGCGAGGCACACATCGGCTACACTGGTCGTCCGAAGTACAGGTGTCAGGATCCGAAGGCGAAGCGTGATCAGCAAGCGACGGCTAGGATCCGGCCACGTCATCGATTTCGCTCCAGACTTCGCAATTTCGAATGCAATCTTTAAAAATTCGTAACTTTCGCATACGAGCTCCGTTTTTGATGTTTTTTATATCCACGCGAAGGCGGGAACGTACTCTACAACTTTTGTTTAGACTCCATTGGCTAATTTCGACTTCATTTTAAATTTTATATTTTTAACAGGCCGGGACAAGATTGGTCCGTTAAAAATCCATAACTTCTTCATCCGACGTCCGTTTTCGTCTGTCTTTTTATCCTTGTGCTACTATTAACGAGATCTTCAATTCTCGTTTAGGTTGTGTCAGCTAAAAACCGCTCAATCTAATATTCGAATTTCGGGTTGTACACTGGTAAGCTGAAACTTCGAAAAATCATAACTTCTTCATACGAAGTCAGATTTGGGCGCTCTTTTTATGGACGCTCTCGGTTTAACGTATTCTACGACTTTTGTTTAGATCGCTAAGGCTAAATCTTGCTCTATCGTAAATTCATTATTTACGCTTCCCGGTATCATGCCGGTTCCGTCGCGAAACTTCGACGGGTCATAACTTCTTCGTTATAACTCGGATTCCGGCGTTCTTTATATACCTGAAATCCTTGTTTCGACCACTACAACTTCATGTAAAGATATCAGACTTATTTCACACTTTAATTTTGACGCTTATTTTTGTTCTTTATTAATTATATTTTTGTAATTAAGTAATAAGCACACAAATACACATAATTCACATAGAATTCAAATATTTCATCTTTATTACTAAAAGATTTACAATAGTTGACCTAGACTATTACATTGTCTAAAAATGTTTAGCCCCGAAACCCGGGCGTTAAAATATTTCTTGTTTGTTAAGTAATATGATCTGCTATCTTTGTAATATGATTTTTTATTATAGTATATATCTTTCTTATATGTTAGTTATCATAGTTATTCAAATCCCTAATATGTAGGGATTTGAATCTAGAATAGTCTTCAGCCGAGTATATAAGTTATACTAGGTTATGATGTAACTAATGCTTGGTGCATTCTCTCTATGTGAGAGATTTCTTTAACTGAAATTGGTTTTGGATTAAATCTCTTATTGTTATTTACATTATTTGATATTAACCGTTCTATCTCGATCCTTCAGATGGAGTCATTCCATACAAAATCTTAAAAAATGTTTTAACTACTCATTGATTGGTGTTTGTATTCCAAGTACAAGTGATAGTGGTTAATGTATAATCTTGAGAGAATAAATAAATATAATTTCCACCGATTAGAAATTAAACCATATCTAGTAAGGTTTAGATCATCATTTATTATCATTAAAGGCATTAGATAGTTGTACTGATTTGTGTCTCACATTTATATTTGAAAACTTCAACAAATATTTCACAATTATGTTTTAACATGTAAAATATAATTATAATGACTATAAATGTTAGTAAAGTTAATATGGTATATTGTGATAAATTTTAAACATTTATTAGAAATGAAGTCATAAATCATAGTGTAATTTATCTATAGTTTGGGTGTATGGAATTTGGCCAATCTACCAAGTATTTGATTTCAATTGTTCGATCCAAAGGAATTCACTTTTTGGGCTTTTTTTTTTGTTGTTTTTATAATCTTCATCTCAAAAGCTTTGAATTTGGTGTTTTGATCTAATTCATCTCCACTATATTATAAATTTCCAAAGCATCGACAAACCCATGTGCACTTCCATATAGTTTTGAAACCAATTTATGTGGGCTTGATTGGTTGCGATCTGATTCCTAACAGTAATGTTTTGGTTAGCTTAAAAAAAGATACAACCTTTAAGTCTAATACATGATTTGTCTTGAGATAGAGTAGGGGTGACCAGGGCCGGTCCAAATGTATATAGGGTCCGGGGCGAAAGGAAAAAAAAAAAGCCTGTTAAAGATAAATATAATAAAGATTCAAAAAAATATCATTTATTATTGACTATAAACATATTCAATTAATAATAAAAAGCAAGCCAAATTGTTTATCTTTTAAGTTAGTTTGAGTTTGAACCAACTTTAGGCCCTAAAAATCATTTTGGTAATAATATATATATATATATATATATATATATATATATATATATATATATATATATATATATATATATATATATATATATATATATATATATATGTATAGCCAATAAAATTTGGGCCCCCAGGAGTCGTGGGCCCTGGGCGGTTGCCCGGGTTGCCCACTGTCTGGACCGGCCCTGGGGGTGACAAATCAGGTCGTCGTGTCGTGTTTTTGTCTAACACGACACGACACGACAAGGTTTTATGTAACACGAACACGGCACGACACGATCTCGTGTTTTTTTAACTAACACGAAAACGAACGGATTAAAAAACGACAAACACGACACGACACGACAAAGATAACATGAAATAAAAATAAATATATTTAATTAATATTTATTCATACATAACACGAAAAACACGACAAAAAATGTTAAATCGTGTCAATTTCGTGTCAAATTTTGAACACAAACTCGACATGACACGACGTCGTGTTTTTTCACCTGGCACGAACACGAATTCAAATTTCAATTTCGTCTCAATTTCGTTTCGTTTTATGTATTTTTGTCGTGTCGTGTCATCAATTGTCACCCCTGAGAGAGAGAGAGAGAGAGAGAGAGAGAGAGAGAGAGAGAGAGAGAGAGAGAGAGAGAGAGAGAGAGAGAGAGAGAGAGACCCGCTTTATTTTTTAATTACTAAAACACATAAATAAATATTACATTTAAAAGATGAAATAAATAAATAAATACATCAAGGTATTTTAGTTTTTTAGAGGAACCAAAAATTACCACCGATCAAAAAATTTTATTCATAACAAAATTTACCGTTGATCAAAAAATGTTATGGTTAACTTTTTGCATTTTGCATTTTGTTTTGGATTATTTTTATATAATTATTAGGAAAATATATAAAAACTGAGAGATAGTGTAGCGACCATTTCACTGGCGGTGAGTTAACTTTAGACGGCGGTGACGATCAACAGTTCGAGGCCTCTGGGAATTTTCCGGGCGGGTTGTGTTCCCACACCTTGACATGTCAGCTCCACCGCAACCTGAGTACCTGAGGTGGAGTTATATCCTTTAGCACCCACCACTCCGACCCCCATCTCCTTCTGTTTCACCCTTCCATGTCATCATCATCGCCCTATTCATCAAGTTATCTCTTAAAATCACATACACAGTCTCACTCTTCTGAGTTATACGTGAAAATCGCCGCCGTTGTGCTCAATTGCTCCGTATAAATCGATCATCAGATGAATAGGAAAGAAGGAACGAGTTCGACATCGCCTATTAATTGCTCAATTGTCAAGGTTATTCCTTTGAAACACCATTGTCATGCTCAACATCTTATTCGCATTTGTATCTTGTGAATATTTCTACTTTTCTTAAAAGTACTTCAATATGAGTACATGTCTATTTTACTGATCACATTATCTCCACCTCCTTCTAATTTACATAGAACAAAACTATCATCGCTTTTCAAATGCTTTTGGGCCAAAATTTCTGAAAGGGGATAAAATTAGCTTCAACCCAAAATATTATATGATTTGAAATAAAATTGACATAATCTTTGTTCTTTTTGTGTTAAATACAATTATATACTTACCTCAATTTTCAGGGAAAGAATACTATTGATCTATGAAAAGGACAAGACAAGATCAAAGTTTCCTTATTTCAGTTTCAGAAGAATATTTATCTGGTTTTCTTGAAAGGTAATGATCTCAATTCACATACACTGGTAGATTACAAAATGAAAACTAAATAAAATCAACACTCAATGTAATCATGTTTTATAAATACCTTCTTTAAAACATTTATTCCACATTAAGTCTAATACAAAATTAGACATTCATACCTTTGATTTATGATGTTAATCTAACATAATGATGCTAGATTCTTATAGAACTTATTGAGAAACATACTTCCATGATTAATAATAGATATCCTAACTTGTTTCATAAGATCATCAAATCAAATATTTATAAACAAACTATTAACAAAAACCATCTTGAGGATCAAATCTTTAACATGTTAAATACAATTTACCGAAAATTAACCAATCATTCAATAAAATATTTCTACAACCAATAAAAACACGCAAACGAATGAATAAATTCTTATTATATATGTTTTATTCACGATACATTTATTGCAGAGTGTCATGCACCTTCAGATATCAAACAACTTTATTCAGAAATACACAAACAAATCACACCACCATCTGTATTACTTATCTTCCACCTCATTCAACCAAATCCCCTTATCTCAACCACTTACAGACATCCCTTCAACAATAAAAAACTCAAATCCATTAAAAAAAACAAGCGTGACACTCTAATTTGAAACAGATATTCCCACATACCCAACTCCTATAACAAAGAAAGCACCCGATTGAAGCAACAGATAAACAAACATATGATCTTTCCCAAACATCATATCATAAATAGCCACATACAAAAGAAACAACCCCATTATCAACTCCGAGAAGTGAAGCCTGTTTTTTTTATCATATCAAAATATTAGCATATAATCATATATATATATATATATATATATATATATATATATATATATATATATATACACACACACACACACACACACACACAAAGGGTATAATCGTAGTTTTACAATACCTTTCTCCAAATCGCGAACGTGACTTCTTCAATGGCTTCACAATACTTTTAGGCTTTGTTGCATTTCCTAGTTTTTCAGTCACAACCCATTCATTGACTCGATTAGCTCCCAAAAGTCCAATGATTGTTGCTTTGGATCGATGAAATGACATGACATTTTCAAACAAGATCCAGAACACAAGAAGGTGTAATGACCTGTAAGGGCAAAATGGTAAATTGGTGATCAAACTAAAGGGGTAAAATGGTCATTTTGTGATAATACCTTAGGGTGCATGAGGAGTTTAAGATTGTAACGGTTGCTGGAACGTATATGGCTATGAGTTTTGGGAGATGGACTTCAGGAACCATGATGCTGACTGGGATGATGACACAGTAAAAGAAAAAGGTGACCCAATGTGCAATTATCTTCCTCACAAAAAAGAACGCATAGATGACATGGAATTTCTTCCAGATGGATACCCTCTGCATAAAGTTTGAATCTTTATCTCAAAATCTCAAGGGTATTAAGGTAATTAAAAAGGTTTCTTGAAATTTACCTCGCAGAAGATTATTTCTTTTGTCATTTTTCTAAAAAGATTAGCTGGACCACATGACCACCTATGCTGTTGAAATCTATACGCTTTGAAAGTACTCGGGAGTTCGTTTTTCACCTATATGTAATCATCATAACAATTCATGAAAAGGGTAATATTGGAAATACTGAAAATATTGGAAATGATACGATTTACTCACCTCTAAGTCACCCACAAAGACAAATTTCCAACCTTTTAGACTTGCTCTAACAGCAAGATCCATGTCTTCTACTGTGGTTCGATCTTTCCAGCCACCAGCATCTGCAATAGCTCTTATACGCCACACACCCGCAGTTCCTAATTTTATATAACAAAAAAAATTATAAAAACTAAAAAATTATTTTCCACCTGTCAAATAAAATAAAATAAATAAATAATAACTTACTTACCATTGAATCCAAAGAATTGACAAGTTGATGACCCTACTTCTTGTTCAACAGCAAAATGGTAGGCGAGTGACATCTCTTGGAGTCGAGTCATTAAACATTCATCAGCATTTACTACAAACAACTTATTTATTTTTAGTAATAATGCTATATTTTAGTCGCAAAATGGTAAATATTCAAGAAATGAGTGACCCTTTTACCGAATTTCCATCGAGCCTGAACCAAAGCCAATTCTGGATTCTCAAGAAGGTAAGGTACAGATCTCCATAAAAAGTCTTCATCTGGTTGAAAATCTGCATCAAATATGACAACAAATTCGCAATCGAATACATAATCTTTTTTTAATCCTTCACGAAGAGCACCAGCTTTGTATCCATTTCTGTTGTTTCTTGTCTCATATTTCACATTTACCCCCCTCTGAATCCACTTTTTACACTCCAACTCCACCAGTGCCTGTATACAACTAATAAGTTTCTTTCTACTTTATATATTATAGCTAACTCATCACTATTTTGAAACTAGATTAAATTACAAAAACAGTCCCTGTACTTTCTCATTTTTACCATTCTTAGTCCAAAATCGAAACCCTTTTCATTTTTTTGTCCTTATCTAAACTTTCATATCGATTTCGGTCCGTGTAAATTGAAAAAACGGTTCAAGTCTTAAACAAGGTGAAAATCTGAAAGCACGAGGGTATATTTGTAATTTAGTATTGAACTATAAGTGTAGTTGTAGGGGTACCCTTAGGACTTCATTGGTTGAGTCATCAAGAACCTGAACAATAAGACGATCAGCTGGCCATCTAAGTGAGCATACAGCTCCAATTGACAGCTTGTAGACCTGTAAAGAAAATAAAAATGGCAACATGTAAAATTAATTTAATTTACACATAAATATTGTGTACAAAAAACATGTGTAGAATACCTCTTTTTCATTGAACATAGGTATTTGAACCAACACCATGGGGTAGCTTCTATTTTGTTCAAGATCTTCTTTGAGTGCTTCTAGTTTATACTGAGTGTACTTTTTCTTTCCCAAAAACTTCACCAAAAGAACAACAATAGTCATGTACACACGTTCAACGAACATCATCAAAGACATGACAGCACAAACACAGATGGCAGCGGTCAATGGCGGCATCACCATTGACACGCGTATATGCCGCCAGACATCGGTGAAACTGCCTGTGAAATCATAGGCTGATAAGACATCGGGCTCTGTGCGAAAAATGTTTCTCATGGTGAAACGGAAGGAAGAAAGGAGTTAGGACTTAGGAGATGGGTGGGGATAAGGGTAGTGAGGAAGATTGAAGGGTGTGCTTTAAATAGAAAATGGTAGAGGTTTTGTTGAAGATGATGATGACATGGAGGGTGACATGGCGGTGGGCTTAGGTGGAAGATTTTGGTGCATTGAGTGAATCGTTTAATGAGGCAAGCTACGTGCAAGCAAATGTGGTATGAAGGATCAATATTGTTAGCTGGATTTCTCGCCTTTCTCGCCGACAATGTTGTTGACAATATTCAACTCACGTATTTCTAATTAAGGTAATGAATTTAAGTTTTGTGATTTACCATATACTACTACTAAAAATGCTTGTTAAGCCCATAAGCCAAAGTAGATGGAAGTTTTATAAGGCCTAATTGTTATTCCACCTCGTGCATCTATTAATGTTTTGTCCCCTTATTGTAGTGTAGGCCTTAGTTTCCTTTTATATGTTAGTGTTTTTCGTACAATATTTACCTTCTTACTGTTGTCCACTTTTATAGAGCATTCACAATTGTGAGTTCAATGAGATAGTTGTGAGATGGCAAGCCTAGTTGTCTTTTAATGGATTAAACTCTACAATTGTGAGATGCTACCTTGACATTCAATGGATTTGGAGGTTTTTTTTGTTGAAAGGCTAACACAGACCCACTAAATTCTACTCCTCGACTACTCTTTTTATTCATGACGAGACTCGAACCCTCAACTCTTTAGGGAATACATACATTTTTAAAATCCTTGGTACCGCTAGGCCAAAAGAGTTTAATGACCATTGAACTCTTCAATGGAAAAAATGAAAGTTTTCTCTTTCTTAAATAAATACTATAAATTAGCTTGTGTAATGTTTTTATTGAGCTTTGTAAAGTTGAATGCATTATAGGAAATCTTTCACGGAGTTATATGAAATTTAGAAATATGATGTGACAATCTATTGAACCCTATGGAGTTCAATGCATTGTGGATATCCTTACATCTTGTAGGAGCTATTTGTTTTCTTACTTTTGTCCCCTATATAGTTTCATTGCTTGTATTTGTTTTTCTAAAATCTATACATTCTTACTTTTATCTAGGCGTGTCGAAAAAACCCGGAACCCGTTCTACCCACCCGACCCGTTCCGAATTCGGGTAGAATGGGTCGGGTAGAATGGGTAATGGGTATGAACATTCGGGTAATAGGTTAACCCGATAATAATATAGGTCGGGTTTTAGGTATGAATATTTATTTTCGGGTATACCCGAATACCCGAATTCGTTTTTTAAATAATATCAAATATACAATGCAGTCACGCACGCACACTTCAAATAAAACAAAACTCTTCGTTTCCTTCTTATGAACGACGGCTCGACAGCTGACACAAACTTGCAAAGGGAATACGACACTGAAGCTGAAGTCCTGAACCGTCATCACAATTCTCAGTTTCTCTCTGTCGCACGTAATGGAATTAAAAAAAAGTACATAACATATTATAATGATTTGTATTGTTATTATAGATGTACTTGTTAATTGTATGGAGTATTTTCCAACCCAATTTTTTATTAAACCAACCGACATGTAAAGAAAATATCAATAAGTGTCATTTAAGAAATTTTCGGGTATACCCGATAATTACCCGACCCGACCTCAAACCCAAATACCCGAAACCCGAAAACCCGAATTACAATATAGGTCGAGTATCGGGTATTATTTTCTTAACGAAATACCCGTTCTACCCGACCCGTTCTACACGAAACCCGAAAATTTTACCCGTTCGACACCCCTACTTTTATCTCCTTTTTTACTTTCAACTTTATAGTTTATATATGCTTTCTTGTACTTGTGGTCTTTTCACTTTCAGTCTTTTATATATATATATATATATATATATATATATATATATATATATATATATACTCCTCTTATGTTTGTCAACTTTTCGCTTTCATCTTTAATGTTTCTATATGCTTTCCGTACATTATTTATCTTTTTACGTTTGTCCCTTTTTTTACTTTCAACTTTATTGTTTGTTTCTGTTTTAGTACAATATTTACCTTCTTACTTTTTTCCCCTTTTTACTTTCAACTTTATTGCTCGTATTTATTTTCTTCTTACCTTTGTCCTATTTTTGTTTTCATTGTTATTGTTTATATTTATTTTTCATACAATATTTACCCTCTTAACTTCATCATTTTTACTTTTAACTTTTCTTACATTTGTCTTATTTTTTTCTTTCAACATTATTGCCTATTTTATTTTTCATATAGTATTTACCTACTTACTTTTCTTCATTTTTACTTTCAACTTTATTGCCCGTATATGCTTTCTTCTTACCTATGTCTTATTTTTTCTTTCAACGTTATTGCTTATATATATATATATATATATATATATATATATATATATATATATATATATATATATATATATATATATATATATATATATATATATATATACAACATTTACCTTCTTACTTATGTCAATTTTTACTCTAAACTTTATTGCTCGTATATGCTTTCTTAATACCTTTAACGTTTTTTTGTTTTCAACATTATTGCTTTTATTTATTTTTCATATACCAATTCCTTCTTAATTTTGCCCTATTTTTACTTTCAAATGTATTTCTTGTACCTTCTTACTTCTGTCTATTTTTTACTTTTTGGTTTTATTGTTTGTAACGACTTTTTTTCCTTACTTTTGTCCTCCAGTTACTTTCCGATTTATTAACTGTATTTGTTTTTTGTACAATATTTAACTTTCTTACTTTTGTGTGTGTGTGTTTTTTTTACTTTCAACCTTATTGTGTGTATCTGTTTTCTTGTTTTTGTCTCATTTTTTTTCCTTCTCTTCTTATGTTTGTTAACTTTTCACTTTAATCTTTATTGCTTGTATTGTTTTTCGTATATTATTTACCTTCTTATTTTGTTTTTTTTACTTTCAACTCTCTTGTTTATATTTGGTTTAGTATAATTTTTACATTCTTATTTTTGTCTCCTTTTGACTTTCATCTTTGTTGCTTGTATCTATTTTTTTTTCTTACCTTTGTCTTGTTTTTGTTTTCAACGTTATTTTTTATATTTATTTTCATAAAATATTTAATTTTTTTTTACCTTTGTCTCCTTTTTACTTTCTAACTTTATTGTTTGTGCTCGTTTTCTTCTTACTTTTTATCCGTTTTTTACTTTCAACTTTCTTGCTTGTATTTGTTTGTCATACATTATTTACCTTCTTACTTTTATCATTTTTTACTAACAACTTTATTGTTTGTATCCACGTTTTCTTCTTATCTTTGACCCATTTTTGTTTTCAACGTTATCGTTGATATTTATTTTTTATAAAATATTTACTTTCTTACTCTTGTCTCTTTTTTACTTTCATGTTTACTTCTTGTACATGTTTCTTCTTCCTTTTGTCTTTTTTCTACTTTCAGCTTTATTGGTTGTTGCTGTTTTTCCTCTTATTTTGTCCGGTATTTACTTTCAGCTTTAATGTTTATATTTTACTTTTCGTATAATATTTACTTTCTTATTTTTTTCTCATTTTATCTTATAACATTAGGGCCGTGAAAAAGTCTCAATATTTTAGGTCAGTTTACGATTTAGTCCCAAATTAAATTTTGTTTACAAAAAAGGACAGATTACCGGCTAAAACTTTGAATTAACCCTTCGTGGCCGGTTTCATAGATTTAGCCGGTATCTCGTTTTTTTTCGTTAGTTAATTCAAATTTTGGGGCTTTTTCATTAATTAATCAAAATTTTAGGGCTTTTTAATTATTTATTACCAATAAACCAAAATATTTGGACTTTTCTGAAGAATATCTTTAAGCTAATATATATTATATGATCTAATTTAATATGTACTATTCCATATCTTTTTTCTTATGCTCTTCTAGGCTCACCGTGTGTTTTTATCGGTGTCGTCAAACCCAACAACAAAAATCTCACTCACAAGCCTCGTTAACTCAATCAATTTTCCAAAATTATCCATTCACAACTTTATGATCATCTTTCAATCTCCAAATAAAGAACGGAGAAAATCCTTGTTGATTACGTGGATGTCCCTATTACCTAACCATGACTTAAACTGTGGTTCCAACACTTGGATGTTCCTATTACCTAATCATGACTTAAACCCATACACTAATGGCGTTGTACATAGTGTTGTTAACAATAGAAGACGAATCTCACATGTTCAACCACTGATACATTGGCTCAAGTCTTACTAGACCCTTGTTTCCTTACAACACTGTAGAAGCCCCAACAAAAGATGAATCCCACATGGTTCATCATTTATTGGTTTTTTTATCAAAAAGTAAAGCATTTTGGAAGCCCAAATAGACTAAAACGTAATAACGACAATTATTGTAATATCACACCAATTGTCATTATGACTTAAACGTAACATCACAACAATTGTCATTATTACATTTTAGTCTATTTAGGGCTTCCAGAATGCATTAGTTTTTGGCAAGACAAAAACCAATAAATGATGAAATTTTTGATAAAGATCGGAACACAATCTTATTGATGGATCCAAGAGCTCCTTATCGTCCCAAGCCTTTTTCTCCTCAATCTTCTTCTAAAAAATGCACTATAATATGCAATATCAGCCCCTCTTTCTCTCCTACAAGCATATAGCTCAATTAGGGTTTCTCTCAGAGTGTTAAGATGATAAGGGGGCGGAAATGAAGGCTTAAAGTCCTTTAAATAGGACACAAACCCTGAAAATTAGGGTTTTCACACTCAGCTCCTACTCTTCGAGTTGGGGTCCTCCAACTCGTCGAGTAGACTCTAGAAATTACGCGACCATTAACACTATCTACTTGACAAGTTGAGGCCTCCAACTCGTCAAGTTGATAAGACAACAAGAATATAAATTAATTAAATATTATACCGGAGAGTCGGGATGTTACACCTATTGTAAGGAAACAAGGGTCAAGTAAGACTTGAGCCAAGGTATCAGTGGCTAAACCATGTGGGATTCATATTTTGTTGTTAACAAAACTATGGGCAATGCCATTAGTGTGTGGGTTCGAAATAAGGTTCGAGTCATGGTTAGGTAATAGGAACATCCGAGTGTTGGAACCGTAGCTCGTAGGTATACCAAATTAATATTTTAATAGTTTATGATGGATAGCTTGTTGACATTTTTTTACAATTAGAGTTAACATTCTCCATGGTTTTCAATACATAATATCGAGTTGATTTTTTTAACCTATGTTGAGTTTCTTAAGCTTAATGGTTCATTCTTCATGGTTTTCCAGCCCTATTGTAAGGAAACAAGGGTAATGTAAGACTTGAGCCAAGGTATCAGTGGTTAAACTATGTGGGATTCATATTTTGTTGTGAACAACACTATGGACAATGCGAATAGTGTATGGGTTCGAAATAGGATTCAAGTCATGGTTAGGTAATAGGAACATCCAAGTGTTGCAACCACGGTTTAAGTCATGGTTAGGTAATAGGGACATCCACGTAATCAACAAGGATTTCTCCGTTCTTTATTTGGAGATTGAAAGATGATCATAGAGTTGTGAATGGATAATTTTGGAAAATCGATGGAGTTAACGAGGCTTGTGAGTGAGATTTTTGTTGTTGGGTTTGACGACACCGATAAAAACACACGGTGAGCCTAGAAGAGCATAAGAAAGAAGACATGGAATAGTACATATTAAATTAGATCATATAATATATATTAGTTTAAAGGTAATCTTTAGAAAAGTCTGAATATTTTGGTTTATTGGTAATAAATAATGAAAAAAACCTAAAATTTTGATTAATTAATTAAAAAGCCCCAAAATTTGGATTAATTAACAAAAAAAGACGAGATACCAGCTAAATCTGTGAAACCGGCCACGAAGGGTTATTTCGAAGTTTTAGCCGGTAATCTGTCCTTTCTTGTAAACAAAATTTAATTTGGGACTAAATCGTAAACTGGCCTAAAATATTGAGATTTTTTTGCAGATTTCCCTCTAACATTATTGCTCTTATTACTTTCTTCTTACTTTTGTCCTATATTTGCTTTCAACGTCATTTCTTATATTTTTTTCGTATAATATATATATATATATATATATATATATATATATATATATATATATATATATATATATATATATATATATATATATTACTTTTGTCCCTTATTATTTCAGTTTTATTACTTGTATTTGCTTTAGTACAATATTTACCTTCTTACTTTTGACCCATTTTCACTTTCAGCTTTTTTATTTGTATCTGTATTCTTGCATTTGTCCCGTTTTTGCTTTAAACTCAATTACTTATATTTGTTTTTCATAGCATATATACCTTATTTACTTTCAAATTTATTACTTGTACCCATTTTCTTCTTACTTTTGTCTTATTTTTACTTTTTTTATTATATATATATATATATATATATATATATATATATATATATATATATATATATATATATACTAGCCGTCTACCCGCGCAAAGCGGCGGTCGGCGAATAATTTTATCTCTTTAGAGTTAAAACCATTTTGCGTTCACTTCGAGAAATGAATATTAAATGACATCTATTTTTCAAGAGCATTACCATACCATATTAAGGGGGTGTTTGGCTAAGATTTTTTAAAACAACTTATTAGGTTCCACATCACTATAAGTTAAAAAAGTGTTTGGATTAAAATAACTTATTCCGGTGGGGAACCTCTAATACGTCATTTTTTTCATAAGTTACCCTACACTTACTTATTAACTTATAAGCTAATAAACTAATAAGCAATAAGCTTTTTTTGCCAAACACCCCCTAAATGGTTATTACTTCCATTTATACATACCCAAACCACTTGTATTGTTTATCGTCATCTTTGTTTTTTTCGTTTTCCTTAATTCCTTTATTAATTTAATGTCCTACTAAGTAAAATGCTAAAATATATAAATAATAATTTATAAAAATAAACCTTTAGAATATCAGGTGTGGTGATTCAAAAGTCGATAAATAGGCCTTTGAGAAGGCTAAAATACTCAGGTGTCAACTTGTTCATTGTGATTTTAAACCAAGTTTGGTCACAAATTAAAACATTTTCAACGATGGTATGTAATTCAAGGATTCATATTGATTTAGGTTCTCGAAACCTTAAAATATTGAACAAAATCTATATAGAACCTTATAATAAGGACAATAATCACCGTAATCAGGAAGTCCATGTGATGAAACTTGATATTATAAGGACCAATGATGAAAAAGGTTTCATTTTTAGACTAAACAAGATGAAAAATATACAAACTACCTTAATCATGTCAAATCTTGTGTTTAACCGTTCTTTATTGCAAAAGTAAGATGTCAAAATATACAAACTAATGATAATACAATGCTCTAACTGACCCTCTTGGTTGAGTTCTTTGAACCTAAACCAACACATTAAAGAAACATAGTGAAAACCTTTTAGGAACAAACCTGATATAATAAAGTCTTCACCCAATATATTTATAAGATAAAAATACAAAAAGTTAAAAATGATGAAATCAATTACAAGTAAGGATTAAAATAAAAACTTGTTAAGAAAGAGCCATCTGCAGAAGGAATATTTGAATCAACATGTATTTTCTGATGGTTTCAAATTTTGAAATATCTGAAATTCAGGGAAGGAGATAGAATTTGTTGAGAAATATAAGGATTCAAAACACAAGTTAAAATTTAATATTATTTTATGGATGACTAGTTGTATTATTAGCTTAATGATTTGAACGTCTTAAAAAAATAATATTATTATATTCAATCTATTTTTAGAAATAGTGGGATTTCTTTTATTGTTTGTATCTGTTTTCTTTTTACTTTTGTCCCTTTTTACTTTCAACTTATTACTCGTATCTAATATTTGTATATTATTTTTCTTCATACTTTTTCCTCCCCACACATGTTACCTTCTTATTAATTGGTTTCCCGTTTCCGTATATTTGATTTTTTTTTGAATGGGAAATTCAATAATATACTAAACTACTCCTAAATTATTCCACCTATGTCAACAGTGGGACTTGAACCCTCGACCTCAAGAACGAAGGACAATACCGAATATCGCTAGGCTAGAAGCCCTTTGGTCTTTCCATATGTTTGATACTTGATGATTTTCTTTGTGTGTTCATCACATGTGTTAATTATTGTATTTCTAAATACTTTAGTTAGATGTTAACACAACTATAAACTCTATTTCAATGAAGTAAATATTTTAGAGGGTAGTACAAATATAAATAGAAAATTTTAAAACGACTTGCTGTATTTTTGTCGTAAATGCGAAATTCATTGCGTTATCTACACGCTTACGTAGTCGCTTAAAATTAGACATATCTATTTTTAGTTGATGTTTACGTGGAGCACATGATTAGTGTGCATTCAAGTTTGATAACGCCATCAAAAGTCTAATTCTTCATTTTCTTTGCCAGCTGTCTCACCGACTAGGTTGCTCAAGAACATCATAATCACGTAAGTAGGTGATTCTATCTTCCTCGTACTATATGTTGTTTGATATTGAAGTTAATCTAGAGAAATAAGTAATTATTGGTTAACTTATGATTAAAAAAAATGCTCAATATTGATAATGAACTAGCTTTTAAGAATATGTAGACAAGTTAAGGCCATAATGTCTTACTAGAAAGATTTTATAACAAAATTATATTTGCCATGCATGTTATCTAGTTTTGTGTAATTGTTAGCTTATGACATTAAATTCAATTATTGCCATTTGTGTTCTTTGATTAGTTTCTAAAGATGCACATAATGGAGGTTTACATATTTTTATAATAAATTTTGTTTTCGGTCTAGATTTTATTCCTTTGTTTTCCACGTAGGCTAGATGAGCTATAAGGACTCGCACATTCACTCATTTCTATCTATAGAAGTCGCATTTATTCATGTTTCGCTTCTACTCGCTATCTAATCTTCCATCCGTATAATTATAAGTATTAAATGTTTGTTTATAATGTTTCATATTTTTCTCAATTTATGCAAAAAAAAAAAGGTTTTTACAAATGAAATATGCAATAACATTTCATAATATGGAAGTGGTCAAATGGTTTATTAATGCAACAATTTATTTTTTCAAATGTTTCACATTTTTACCAATTTATGCAATAATGTTTCACATTTTTATCAGTTTAGACAACTAACACTAATATGCAACCATGTTTTAAATGGTTCAACGAGATGAGGCATCAACCACCACTTACTAGAATGAGTGATTTCAAGAAATCATCTATCCCTTGCCTTCGGAACTTTCTTTTTGGCATCTTTCTTCGTTGCTTGACAGGAAGAACTGTTGGTTTGGATAAAGTGAAACTGGAGGTGTATGCTATGGTCGCAGGTTTATATTACAATTTACAGGTGGATTATGCAACCCAGTTATGGCAAGAGTTTGGAAAAAACATTGCTAACACAAGTGTGGTTAATGGAGTTTCATGTGCTCGTTACTGGAGCCTGATATTGAAGTATGTTTACGAAAAGGAAGGGATCTTGGTACCTGTTGATGATCCTAAAACAGAGTTCGGAATATATCAACATCCTAAGGTTGTGGAGGATGATTCGGAAAATTTTCCCAATGTTGCGAGGATCCATGTATGCTTCGCAAAGTAGATCTTGTTGATCCAGTTCTAATTGCATATCTTCAAACCATCAATCTTTCAATTGCGAATGGAGGTTTAGAAACAACATTGATAACACAAGTGTGGTAAATGGAGTTTCATCTGCTCGTTACTGGAGCCTGATATTGAAGTATGTTTACGAAAAGGAAGGGATCTTGGTACCTGTTGATGATCCTAAAGCAGAGTTCGGAATATATCAACATCCTAAGGTTGTGGAGGATGATTTAGAAATTTTTCCCAATGTTGCGAGGATCCCTGATGCAATGCTTTGCAAAGTAGATCCTGTTGATCCGGTTCTAATTGCATATCTTCAAACCATCAATCCTTCAATTAAGACTGGAGTGTTATTGGCGAAGGGTGTTGCTCGTCCTTCCAAATAGAAAAAAGAATTCAAAGAAAGGAACTCAAGCCAGTCCATCGAAGCTTGCTCTTGTGTCTACTCCAACGAAAGTTACTAAGGCTAGTATTTCGAAGCCTGTTTCGGTTCCTATTCAACAGGAAGTCACTAAGCCTTCTTACGAAGAAACTTCTCAACCAGCGAAGGAGGTCATGCCTTTGAAATCTGTGGTTCTTAAAAGGTTGAAGAAAAAGGCTCACAGGCCTCGTCATTCACCATAAAGGCCTGTTATCCAAGAAGTTTATGAGAAATCACCATCTTCTACCAAGAGTATTTCTCTTCTTCCAAGAGGATTATATGTTGGATTAGTGTCTAAGTCCATAACTATTTTGGTATGTACTTGACCCGATGGTGCATGGTCCTTTTGGGTTGCCTTCACCAAAGCAACTTGATAGGATGAATTATGGAGAGAAAGGATTAAATATGATTTATTAATATATTATGGGAATAATATATTAAAGGAGAAATCATATTGTTTAATTAATATTAGTCAAGAATTAATAAGAATTAAGTTTGTGACTAAAAGAGATTAATTAAACTTAAGGTACTGGAATTGTAATTATAAGATAATTGCAATTGGGCTATGGATTGCCTTATATTATAAGGTTGGACGAATTCTACGGGGAAACCCATTGGAAATCGTCCAAGGCCTTTAAGGAAGGAGCCCATGGGTTGCTTAGGGCTTAAGCATCCAAATTAGGGTTTCCTTGTTAGATAACCCTAATAGCCTCACTATATATAGAGCCCTTATGCCCCAAAAACGTGGACAAGCTTCCTTCTAGGGTTTCCGCACGTTTTGGGCAGCCTCCTTCTCTTCTCTTCTTCATCCTCTTGCTTATGGTGTTTGTGAACCATTAGAGGAGTGACATTTGTGACTATAAGCTTTCTAAAGTCATTACAAGGAGGATTTGAGATTGTTATTGCTACATAACAATCAAGGTATGATCTAAACTCTAATTATATGTTATATTGATTATAATATGCTAGATCTAGGGTTTATAGTCTTGGATAAATTGCATGTACAATAGAGAAACCTAGATCCAAGCATTAGGGTTTGTATGAGCACATAGGATGTTCCAAAGTATAAAACCCATCATTATAAAGCCTCAAATCACTTGCAAGGGTGTTACCATACGCGAGATTCCGGCTCTAGTTTCTCCTGCCTCTAAGAAACAAAGAACTCATGAAATGGTGAAGAAGCTTAAGAAGAAGTAGAAGAAAATCACAACTCCATTGGATGAGGTACTTATTGAAGATGATGTTGATGATAGTGGTAAGTCTCAATCTCCACTTCGACATGCTGATATGGGTTTTTCGTCACCACAGATGGACTTTCCAGTCAAGTCGACTTTCGAGGCGTCTGGTAGTCTTGATGGCAATGTAGAAACATTTATTATGGACACAACCATCAATCTTGATGATTATTCACAATTATCCATCCCTGAGCAGACTTTGGTCATACCACCCGAAGTTTTGCAAGCCAAGTCCAATATGGAGGAGGTGCGAACTTCAGGCATCACTGCGGACATATCTGATATGGATGCAAATGTCACTAAGGGTGATGGGGTGTCGAGTTCTCAAGCCCAAGGTACTTCTGATTCAATCATAGTATCATTTACCTTCGAAACCACTTATATTGACACGAGTACTACATTACCACTATTTCATTCATCTATTTCTACTTCTTTACCTCAATCCACCATTTCACCTACCTTTCAAAACATTATCAATCAACCAATCACATCCTTATTTCCTTCGCAAACCACTGAAGGTCCAACATCTATTCCTGATAATACAATAGAGGATGATGATGTGTGTATTTCTTTCGCTGATCTTCAGTTTGATCCAGAAGATGAGGATATACCAGATCATATGTTAATGTCTGGTAAGCAATTCAATATCCTCAATTGAAAACTCAATTCGTTACTCCAGTTTCAGGCTGCTGTTGGAAGTCAACACAATGTCACTGGGATCAAGGTTGATGTGATGCTCAAGGCTCAAGAGCTTCGACTGAAAGCAGTAATGGGCCAGATGGAAAAGAATAATGAACTTCGAGTGAAGTTTCAATCTGACTCATTTAATCATGAGGTAAAGGTTTTAAGAGCCGTTGCAAACGAACGTCATCTTTTGTTTGTTTAAGTTGTCAAGAGGGTTCAAGAGGATGTAAACTTGAAGATCGAAGAACTTCAACAAGAAATAACGTAGGAGGTTGCGAAGGTTGATCAAAACTATTCGAACCTTCATACTAAGGTTGATATAGTTGCTGGTGCAGTCACGAAGCTCGTTGAGTTTCACACTTCTCTTAACTCTAAGGAGTTTTTACATCGCCAAGGTGTCTTGGTAGAAGTGAATGATTTCAAAGCTTGCTATTCCTCCTACTTCAACAGTTTCTCAAGAGTCCATCTCACAACTGTTCTCTTCGTTGGAGTCTCGACTAAAAGTTGATCTTGGTCCTTTAATGAATTTGGTGAATTTGATGCCCACTGCTGCCCCACCTGTTTCCACAGGGGTGCAAGGGGGAGAGAAGGGTGTGGGTGCATCATAGAACTCTGAACAAGGCGAAGTTATTGGAAAAGTGTCAAGCACACAAATTCCCAATACATTTCCACTATCTACAATAACAACTTCTACAACCATGACTTTGAAACCTTTAACTAAAGGTATTATCATTGGATCATCTACTGGAGGGTCAAGTTCGAAACCTCCTCCATCAGCAGAATAATTGAAGCGAAGAGGAAAGGGTATTCTGATAGAACCAACTGTTGAAGAGAAAAAGTTGGCATTAGAGCAGGAAATGGAAAAAAAAATTCAGAGCATACTTCGAAAAAGACAGAGTGATCCTTCTGGTATTAATAAGGGTGATCCATCCAAACACTACAACTACGAATAGACCTGGAAAAATCTAGCACGGCACGACAACCCGACACGAACCCGAAACGAAGTTAGCGGGTAGGGTCAGAGATTTAACCTGTTTATATACACGGGTTGACACGACACGTCACGATAATTAAACGGGTAGGGTTAGTGTCAAGACTTTCAACTCGAAGATGACTCGATAATGACCCGTTTATATATGTGTATATATATATAAATCATATTTTTATAAATATTTTCAATATTATACATTTGTAGTTGCCCAAATTCAAGAATTAAAAGTAAAACTCAAACTTTCAAAGTGACTTAATTTTACTCCTTCTCACTACCTATCTCATTTGCTTCCTAACTCTTAATTCTTTCCATTTTGCTTTCTAAACTTACTACTATCTTCGTCCCATATTTATTGTCTAATTTTGATTGTTGAAGTCTTTATTCTTCAAATTTGACCTTAAATAATTTTGTTTTTGATATATATAACATTTAATGCGAAATATATGAATGGATTATGTTTTAAATGTCTTTTCATTGTTATAAAATTTATCAAGTAATTTATAACACAAATAAAACTATTTAAGGTCAAAGTAAAAACTTCAAAAGTCAAAAATGGACAATAAATATGAGACGGAGGGAGTATAATTTTTTTTTTCGGTTCCACCTCCCAAGTCCAACATTTCACTTTTTCATTTATTTTTTCCTCAATGACTCTTACTTTTCAACCTATAAAATTTTTCAACCCGACATGACACAACCCGAAACTCGACACGAAATCGACACGAAAATAAACGGGTTAACACGACACGACACGATAATTAAACGGGTCGGGTTAGGGTCAAGCACTCTCAACCCTTTTAATGTCTTGACACGGCACGAACCCGACACGACACGACACGTTTGCTAGGTTGATAGTTAGTTTTGTTTACTTCTTTTTATAGTTTATTTTAGCATATTTCATTCATAATTTAGATAATTTCCATGCATATTTTCCCTTTTTTGTTATTTTATGACTATTTCGGATACTTTCGAATCTTGTGAGCATAATTGCAGGTTTTCGGGTCTAGCGGAGCGGGAGTGTTCGGGACGTATGGGAAGCGATGAGATTTGGTAGAAAAAAATGATGTTAGGCTTGGTGATTGTGGAGATGATGCATGGAGCGAGCTTGATGGTTATTTGAAGGCTTGGAGAGAAATAAACTTTAAATTTGCAAAACGCGGGAGTTTATTCGAGCGTGCGTAGATTATTAACCGGGCGAGTTTGGAGGATTTGGAGAGGCCAAATTGGGCTTAAAATGAATAAAAACTTGAAGAAAATGGGCTAGGAGGTGATTGGATTCGATCTGGGCTAGTGGGACATGCTTTGGAGGCCCAAAATCTCAAAGAAGCCCATGTCAGGCACCACCCGCGCAACCCACCCGCGCAGCAGCACGCGGGTCGCGCAAGGCTCTGCAGGGGTAATTTCGGAAATCCATTTGGAAGGCTATTTGAGGAAGGTTGGTGCCCATCTTTTGGGGACTCTTGGACATCCGATTTTTGAAGATTTTCTCTGGAGTTTTGAAGACTTTTGAAGGCCAAGAACACTTGAAGAACATCATATTTTTACCTCTTGATTCTTGCTTAATGTTTGGTACAATTTTCTCTAACTTTGTTTCTTTGGGTTTAGCCATGCTTGGCTAAACTAATCTTGGTTGACTTTTGGTTAATCCTTTGAACTTTTGTTGAATGTTGAAGAACCCATGAACATGTTCTTAAATCTTTATGGGAATGTTTTGTGTTTTAACATCTTATCACTACTTGTATGTTTTAGTTCATGAGTTTAAATGTGTTTGTGGTGATTAGTTGGCTAATTTCTTGATTAAGTAAAGGATCCTCAAATTAGCAAGAAACAAATGATTTTTGTGTTGTTTTTGCTTCACACAATCATAAAAACATTTCATCCAACATGGTGGTGAAAGCATTTGACCCCTCTTGGATTTGGTGACTTTTTGGTTCTTAATGCTAGTTGACTTTCACTAATTACATGCTATTTGGAATTAGTGACTTTGACTAAGGAAATTGTTATGAGCTTCTCTAGCCATTTCAACAATTAAGAAAAGTCTAGGTAATCTCAAGCTCCTTGGATTACTATAGCCAAATTAAGGATTTAAATCAAAGTATTGCACCATTGGATTCTAATGATATGTTCATCAAAAGTCAAAGTGAGGAAACTTTAAGTCAACCATCTCTCCCTTATTGATTTTACATCAAACTCTTATTTTTGTTGCATTTGTCTATTTAAATCATAGTTAATTCTAGTTTGTTTCAAGTATTTCAAAACACCAAAACCTCCCATTTTATTTTTATTGTCATTTTACAAGTATTTTTACAAAGAGATTTTTCATAGAGTTATAAATTGAACCAATCTCCGTGGATTCGATCCATTTACCACTATACACTATTTTAGTGTGTAATATTTAGGGTTATTATTTGTGTTGGCCTCGACAACCACCATAGGTCTAACTACGAAACGATTGATGCTTGTGTTTTCAGTGGAGTTATGCATGAGTTTCCCAAAGTTCCCAAAAAGAGCTTTTATATCGAAACCCAAATTTCAATCAGCTGGACTTCCTATCAACGAAATGATGTTCATTTCTTCGCAGTATCAGATTGTTGACAAATTGAAGACAAAGATGAATTCAAGAGATTGAAGCTTCGATTTCATGTTGTTCTTGGAAAAAGACAAAAAGAGATTTGGTGATTGGTCAAAGTTGTCAGAGTGCTAAACATTTTCAAGGATGTTTTGTTCGAAGAAGTTTTGTAGAATTTTCGATATCATGCAGTTTGAGCTAACAATGGTGCATTCGTCTTCTCAGTAGCTGGCTTCCCATTGATGAATCTAAATGATATCATAAGTGTAGCAAAGATTTTAAAATGAGTAGATACATCGAAGCTACAATTGACTAACAAAGAAGATTTTCTTCTTGGATATGCTCACATAAAGTTGTTTATAGACAATTACTATGATTGTCTTGCAATGACTCATGTGGAGCTTGCACTAACATTAGAAAAACAAGTCACTGTTCCACGGTCTTTATTAAAAGGTGCGAAGAACTTGAAGAATTACAATGATGGTGAAATTTGTGTGAAGCCTTTAGGAATTCTTTTTGTTGGGAAAAATAAAAACAACAAAATCACCTGGTTTTTGTTGAGATTGTTGATGATGTCTTGGGCGAGCATCCAGGGTTCATCGGGGTTGTGTCCTGGAGTTGTTCAACGAGCGGTATCCGATTGATTTAGTTCCTATTCCGTTATGTAAGAACAAGGTTATAGTGAGGATGGATTAGCTAAGCCCCAATGAGGCAGTGATTGATTGTGAGCTTCAGATGGTACGTGTTCGGACCCCAAGTGGGGGATAGTTGGTGGTCCAGGGAGAGAGTGTTTATTGATGACATCCTGGTCTATTCCAAGACCCAGGAGCTGCATGAGGAGCATTTGAGGGAGGTATTGGAGACTCTGAGGATGGATAGACTGTACGCGAAGTTCTTCAAGTGTGAATTCTGGTTGCGTGAGATGCAATTTCTGTGACACCTTGTCAACCAAAACGGTATCCTGTTCAATCCGACCAAGGTCGAGGCGGTGATGCGATGGGAGGTTTCGAGGTCTCCATCTTGGATTCGGTGTTTCCTTGGTTTGGCATGTTATTATCGGAGATTTATTCAAGATTTCTCCAAGATAACAGTTCATCTGACTCAGTTGACGAAGAAGACCATCACTTTTCACTAGGGGCCTGAGCAGTAGGCAACTTTTGAGACCCTCATGCAGAAATTGTGTGAGGCGCCGATTTTGACCATACCTGAGGGTGTTGAGGATTTTGTGGTTTATTGTGATGCATCGATCACGAGTTTGAGTGCAGTTCTGATGCAGATGGGTCGCATTATTGCTTATGCTTCGAGGTAGCTGAAGCCTCATGTGGCGAACTATCCTATGCATTATTTGGAGCTGGGTGTTGTGGTGGTTGCCCTCAAGATTTGGCGACATTACCTTTATTGGGTCCGTTGTACTATCTACACGAATCACAAGAGCCTGAGGTATTTGATGGATCAACCGAATTTGAACATGAGACAACTTAAGTGGTTAGATGTGGTGAAGGATTATGATTGTGAGATCCTTTACCATCCAGGGAAGGTCGATGTGGTTGTCGATGCTCTCAGACGCAAGGCGGCCGCGACTCCAATCATTGATATGTGTTTAAGGATGTCAATGATTACTCCACTCTTGGATCAGATTCGAGAGGCTAAGGTTGAGACTATGAAGGAAGAGCAGCGAAAGAGTGAGTGCATTGTGAGTCAAGTGGCTTCCTTTGATTATGATAGCCGAGTGTTATTGAATCCCCATCGGAGGGTGTGGGTTCCTAATCGGGGTGGTGCACATCAGGTTCTGATGGAGGATGCACACAAGTCGAGGTTCTTTATCCATCCCGAAGCAACAAAGATGTATAGAGATCTCCGTCCCGATCATTGGTTGCCATGTATGAAGCGGGATGTAGCCTTGTATGTAGAGAGGTGCTTGACTTGCAGGAAAGTCATCGACGAGCATCAGCGACCTCACGGCAAGATGCAGTCGTTGGACATTCCCATTTGGAAATGGGCAGAGATCACCATGAATTTCATCACGAAGTTTCCACGGACAACGCGCAGAGTGGATTCGATATGGGTCATTATGGATCGATTAACCAAGAGTGTGCATTTCATTCTGATTAAGGAGACTATCTTTGCTGAGAAGTTATCTAACGTTTACATCAAGGAGGTTGTGGCACATCGGGTTTTGGAAGAGTTTTCACGAGGACTTGGGTGCTCGTCTACATTTCAGCACGACTTTCCACCCGCAGACTAACAAACAGACTAAGCAGACTATTCAGACCTTGGAGGATATGCTCCGGGTATGCGTATTGGATTTCGTTGGGATTTGGGAGACGTATCTCCCTTTGGCAGAGTTTTCGTATAACAACAGTTATCACGCCAACATCGATTGACCTCCTTTTGCAATGCTCTATGGGAGGATGTGCAGGACCCTGATATGTTGGGGTGAGATAGGTTAGCGAGTCATGGGGAGTACTTAAGTAGTACTCAAGACCATTGAGTTGATTCAGCAGATTCAAAATAGACTTCAGACAACACAGAGTTGCTAGAAAAGCTATGCTGACAAGCGCTGATCAGATCTAGAGTTCTAGATTGGGGATATGGACCTCCTAAAGGTGTTACCTTGGAAATGTGTTATCCGATTCAGGAATAAGGGCAAGTTGGGCCCCAGGTACATCGGTCCTTTCAGGGTTTGGACCCGGGTGGGCCAAGTTGCTTATCACTTGGATCTTCCCGATGAGCTTTGTCTAATCCATAGCACGTTTCATGTCTCTTAGCTATGAAAATGTTTGGTTGATGATTCCACGGTGGTTCCATTGAAGGATATTTAGGTGGATGATAGCCGAAATTATATTGAGACACCGATTTTCATCCTTGACAACCTTAAGGAACAAGGTTGTGGAGTTGGTGAAGGTGTAGTGGCAACACCTGAAGGGTCCCGAATGGACGTGTGAGCCTGAGGATGAGATGAGGGAGCATCACCCATAGTTATTTACAGTAGCGGACTTCAAGGACCAAATCTGATTCAAGTGGGGGAGAGTTGTAAAACCCGATTTAAGGTAGTTTCATTTTTTTACCCTTTGTATGTAAATGTTTAGCATATTTGGTCCCTAGGGGCAGCTTTGCCTTTTCCAGAAAAATTGGAGTACGATGGGTGTAATCCTCGTATGTGGGGGGGTACACATATAGGGGACAAGCCCTAAATTTTAGGGTTTGGACCATATTTAAACAACTTAATGAACCTTGACCCTCTTATTTCTCAGCCTTCGTAGCCCTTTGAGTGCCATTTCGAAACCCTATCCGCTCTTGAAGGGATTTGACCTTCTTGTATGTGTTTTAGTGTATGTTGGTGATAGTTAAAAAAGAAGAGCTTGGGGGAAGGAGCTTTGATCAAAGGAGAACTTGTAGATCCAGATTTCTCACATCATTTCCAGCTTCATTGAGGTATAAAGTTTGGAACTTGCTTCTTGTATGCTTAGATCTAATCTGTATGAAGTTTTGGTCCCTTTTTGGTCCTATGATGAGATCTAGTGGTTATCTTCCACTCCAGTAGTTAGGAGTTGCTCTTCTTAATGTTTCTGAGATTCTTAATCCATAAAGTTAGCATCTTGATGGTTGTGGATAAACCATGCATGTATTTAGGTCCTTTTGGTGAAAGTAGAATGTTAAAAGTAAGATTTGGGTCCTTTTGAGCTATGCAAAGGCTCCAAGTTCATGACTTTATAGATTAAGATGTTTCATAGGACTAGGATTTGAAGTTTGGGCGTTTGGTTTCAAGTATTAAACACTTAATGGGAACATATGTTGGGCATACATAAGCGTACGTTACGCGTACACTGCCGAGTCCTCGATCATGCACGCTTCGTAGAACACTGGGTGTACCTAGGTCGTACGTAGTGCGTACTGGCGGTTGATGGAGTACACAGGGCATAAGTCTGAGTACGTCGGGCGTACTCAGCTGTTGTTGACTTTTGTTGACTTTGCGGTTTGGGCTATATTTGGACTAGTGGAGTTTTAGGCCTTGTTGGGCCATTAGCCTTTTTTACTTTGGACCATTGCTAGGATTTGGGCCCATATTGGGTTTTTTGGTATCGTTTTGGGATTTGGGCCGTTTGGGCTTTCGGTGCTATTGAATTGGACCTCAGATTTTGGGCCAAGTAAGGAAGGGGTAAGATGGTCTTTTACCCTGAGTGTTGGACACTTGGACTAGGATTCCAGTTGTGGGTAGTGGAGTAATTATTAATTGGGTATTATTTGATGATGTTTAGTGCGGAGATTTCCTGGATCAGCAGTCTGAGTTTTTATCTGATATTCAGCAGTTTGAGGTGAGTTTCCTCACTGTGCTTGGCGGATCGAAGGTACCATTGTTGTCCCATTTGGGCCGTTTGGGCTTTTGGTGCTATTGAATTGGGCCAAGTAAGGAAGGGGTAAGATGGTCTTTTACCCTGAGTGTTGGACACTTGGACTAGGATTCTAGTTGTGGGTAGTGGACTAATTATTAATTAGGTATTATTTGATGATGTTTAGTGCGGATATTTCCCGGATCAGCAGTCTGAGTTTTTATCTGATATTCAGCTGTTTGAGGTGAGTTTCCTCACTATGCTTGGCGGGTCGAAGGTACCAATGTTGTCCCATTTGGGCCTTTTAGGCTTTTGGTGCTATTGAATTGGGCCTCGGATTTTGGGCCAGACAAGGAAGGGGGTAAGATGGTCTTTTACCCTGAGTGTTGGACACTTGGACTAGGATTCCAGTTGTAGGTAGTGGACTAATTATTAATTGGGTATTATTTGATGATGTTTAGTGCAGAGATTTCCCGGATCAGCAGTCCGAATTTTTATCTGATATTCAACAATTTGAGGTGAGTTTCCTCACTGTGCTTGGCGGGTTGAAGGTACCAATGTTGTCCCATTTGGGCTTTTGGTGCTATTGAATTGGGCCTCGAATTTTGGGTCAAGTAAGGAAGGGGTAAGATGGTCTTTTACCCTGAGTGTTGGACACTTGGACTAGGATTCCAGTTGTGGGTAGTTGACTAATTATTAATTGGGTATTACTTGATGATGTTTAGTATCTGTATGAATGTCAGGTGGGCCCGATGCTAGGCGGGGCCTGATAAATGTGATGAGGCGGGGCCCATCTCATATTATTGAAATATCCGTTCCAAGCGGGGTTCAATGTCGGGCGGGGCCTGATGGTTTTTCGGCATGACCCATTGTATGTTTGATATGTATGGTATGAGGTATCTTGGGGAACTCACTAAGCTTCGTGCTTACGATTTTCAGTTTATGTTTCAGGTACTTCCGAATTGAAGCGAAAGAGCTTGGGATGATCGCATCGCATATACCATATTGTTCCGCATTTTATTTAACTCTGATGTATTTGGATGATTATTGATATACTCTGATTTCATTATTATAGAAATAAAAATTTTGGGACGTTACACTTATTTTGTGCTTTTAACATGATTGTATTGTTTTGTTGATAGGATCGATAGATTCTATTAAGATCAAATTATCAAATACATGACGTAATTGAATGGACACATAAATGTAAATAAGATCTGGTTTTTCATTTAAAGAGTAAAAGACATACGATTACAATGAAGTAATACATTTTTCAAAAGATACTCTCTACCAATAACTAACAGACCTTATATAAGAGTACAAAGGAGTCAGTTCGGCTCTGGCCTGAGTATACAAACAATACAAACAAAGACAAAGTTGTTCGCATATATAAGTGAAGATGATACAAATAACTCTAAAATACATTTCACATCCAAACTAAAACACAACCTAAAAAATCTACGAATCCCAACATTTATAAGTGAAGATAATTTAACAATCTTCATGTGCCAAGAACATCATATGATTTTATTTCAAGGAACTTCTTTAGTGCTTTATATAGCATAAGAAAAGCATTATTTAATCTTCTAAAGCACCCTTAATTTTTGTTTGCCACATTAGCTTTTTTATAGTATTTTTATAGGATTTACTTCGACAAACTATGTGTTATCCCATGAAGTTCTCTTATTGTCCTTTGTTGATTTTTGATTACCATTCACTTATGTTAACCTTGATTAGTAAGTCAATTGTGATATTTTCTACTCATTACAACATTCATCGTTTACTTGATTCTAATTGTATGAAACCTTTATATTTTTATGATCAACATGAAAAGAACCCAAATCCCATAGGGATGGCTTAAGTAGGAGGTAAGATGTAGACAACCGTACATCCACCTAAGGAGAGTATGTTCCTATAGATGACCTCCGATGTATGAAATGCGGGCCTACGATAGTGAATAAAAAGTGGGACCAAGAAGGAAGCACCAACTAGGACCTATACTGTTCTACATAATATGACCCTCATGGAGCTTCAAGACTTGTTAATAGCAGCTGAAGCTAATATACAAGAGACTATTCGGCTCGTTGACCACATATTGGCCATTGATCATGGAGACGCTAAAAGGAAAAGGGTTTCTCATCCCAACGGAAAAGGAAATGCCAAGATTAGACAATCTAACTGAGGTCCTAAGAGAAAGGTCCAAACTAACATAACTCCATGTACTGATCCAAATGAGGCCATTTGTTTTTATTCCAGTCAAAGGGACACTGGAAGCGTACTTTCCCTAAATATATGGAGGACCTTAAGAAGGAAAAAGTCTAGGTGGCTGGCACCTCAAGTATGTTTATGATAGAACTCCATAGCACATCTACTTCTAACTCTTGGATTCTTGATACATGATGTGGTACTCACATTTTCTCTAATATGCAAGGACTAAGATGTAACACCCGGGTTTCAGGGCTAAGCATTTTTGTCAATGTAATAGTCTAGGTCAACTCTTGTAAATCTTTTTGAAGTAATAAAGATGAAATCTTTGAGTATTATGTGAATTATGTGTGTTTATGTGTTTATTATTTAATTATAAATGTATAATTAGTAAAGAATAAAAATAAGCATCAAAATTAAAGTGTGATATAATCCTTATATCTCTACATAAAGTTGTAGAATATGTCTCAAGGTTTCCGTGCATATAAGGAACGCTGAAATCCGAGTTATAACGAAGAAGTTATGACCCGTCAAAGTTTCGCGACAGAACCGTCACGATACCGGAAAGCGTAAATAGTGAATTTACGATAGAGAGAGACTTAGCCTTAGTGATCTAAACAAAAGTCGTAGAATATGTTAAACTAAGAACATCGATAAAAAGAACGCCCAAATCTGACTTCGTATGAAGAAGTTATGATTTTTCGAAGTTTCGAGTTAGCAATGTACAGCCCGAAATTCGAATATTAGATCGAGTGATTTTTAGCCGACACGACCTAAACGAGAATCGAAGATCTCGTTGAGAGTAGCGTAACGAGAAAAAGATGGGCGAAAACGGATGTCAGATGAAGAAGTTATGAGGATTTAACGGACCAATCGTGTCCCGGCCCGTTAATAATATAAAATTTAAAATCGAGCCAAAATTAGCCAACGGAGTCTAAACGAAAGTTGTAGAGTACGTTCCCACCTTCGCGTGGATATAAAGAACGTCAAAAATGGAGATCGTATGCAAAAGATACGAATTTTTAAAGTTTATAATCGAATTTGCGAGATCTGTTTAGAGGGTGATGACGTGGCACAATCTAGACCGTCCACCGCTGAAGAAAGCCTCGCTTCGGATGATGACTCCTGGTGTGAGGGTTACACCCAGTGTAGCCGAGGAGCGCCTCGCGTACGAGGTACTCCCAGCGTAGGAAGAGGGAACGCCCCGCGTCCGAGGACCAGCCTATAAAAGGGCTGCGAGGGCTGCCATATTTCCTCACCAATTCACTCCAAGTTTCTCTCTCTACTTTCTCTCACTACCCCCCTAACCCTCCCCTAAGCCTAGGTGATCCCCTAGCACCCTAGGGAAGCCCCGAGGCTGCCGTAGTCCCGAGAAAAAGGAGTTTTTCGGTTTCGAAACGCTGCTCCAATTAAGTCCCGATTTTCGATAAAATTCGCTGTAAGTGTGCTACGATTACGCAATTTTTTATATAGCTTTCAAATAATTATAGGAATGTTATTAGGTCCTTAAAATAGTTATTTGGGCTATTATTATGAGTTATATCGAGTATTATTAACGCTTACTAATACTCGGACTAATTAATTTGTCGCGGTTATCGTTAAACTAAACCCTAGTGGTATCGATACTAGGTTTTATCGAAGGAATATCGTTTTGAGAGTATCGAAGCGCTGTCCAAGTGCTGAGTCACCACCTAATCAAGTGATTGCATAGTTACTTTCAGCTTACACATAGATATGAAGTATTTTATATAAATTACGTGCTATGTGTGCATATTATCTGAATACTTGCTACCTATGCTGGATGAACGTTGTTATATATGTTTTCAATGATTTAAACTGTATATGTATTTTATATCTACGAAAATGTTGGGGTAAAACATGGGTAGATGTAATAGGTGATGTGTGATAAAATGATGAGAGGCCTCGATGTTGATGTTGTTGATTCTGTCATCTAGCGGAGTATGGATGACGACCACGGACTCTTCTAGACAGTCCAGTGGAACACTAGCAGGCTCGCAACCTATAGGTGTTTGTGAACGATGTGTTCACCGGTGTACTCCATCCCCCACATGGTTGCCTTTAGGACATTTACTGCTGAGGAATCCCCTTAGCAGTAGTGTCCGTCCCGATGATGATCCTTAGGCTAGGTCCCTTATGATAGGTGTTTAGGGACGTAAAGTGAGGATAACGGGAACGGGTAATCGGGTTATTGTTGATTGATGAAATTAATAAACTTATTTATTGTGGGTTGAAAACCCTATGTGCTCACCAGGCTCCCAAGCCTGACCCACTCAGTTTTATGTATTACAGGTAGTGGCACTTGAGCATAGATATGATGTTGGACGAGGGATTGCGGATATAGGCCTGTAGATATGAAATAATGTAGTAAGGCTTATATTGTACTGTTTGTGCTTTTGATCTGTACGAACATGACATCCCAAGTCTTTTAATGAAATACATTTCTATGGAAATGCTTTTGATAAATCTTTATCATATTTTGTTTTGGGACAAATTCCGCAACACTTTCATTTAAAATGTAACTCTGATTTTTAAACAAAGCATAAACAAACCGGTCTTTTCTGGCCGTAATTTTGGGGATGTCACATAAGACAAAGTAGGAAGTTGATATATGGTGAGATCAACCTAATCATGGGAAACAGGCACAAGTTAACTGTTACAAGGATGGGGAACTATGAGCTCATGCTTGGTGTGGTGTTTATCTTAGTTTATTAAATTGTTGCTTTTCGCCTGATATGGCACGAAACATTATTTCTTTTCATGCACTTTATAACGATGGTTCTAGATTTTCATTTGATAATGATAATGGTGACATTTTGGTTTATAAGAATGGTTGTTTTATTTTCAAAGCTAGTCCTTGTAAAGGTGTGTATGAAAGTGTTGTTTGTATAGGTGAAGTTGATAAATTAGTAATGAATTTTGGTTCTTCTAATAGTGAATTTGATAAATCATATTTGTGGGATTGTCGACTTGGCCATATAAACAAGAAGCGCACCCCCAAGCTCCAATCGGATGGGATCTTGGAACCATTTGACCTCAAGTCAGATGATGTATACGAGTCTTGCTTACCTGGCAAGATGAAAAATGTGCAATTCACATGCCACTGTGAAAGAGGCAGGGATTTGTTGGATCTCATCCACATAGATGTTTGTGGACCATTCAAATATGCCACAAGACATGGAGAAATATACTTCGTGACTTTTTTTGGCGATTTTAGTAGATATGTATATACCTATCTAATCAAGCATAACTCAAAAACGTTTGAGGTGGTTAAAGAGTTTCAAAACGAAGTAGAGAACCAATTGTGCAAAAAGATCAAGATGCTCCGATCCGATTGGGGCGGAGAATATTTAAGTCTTGAATTTTACTATCGTCTTAAGAATTGTGGAATAGATATGGTTCGATCTATGATGAGTCGAGCTACACTTCCGATATCTTTTTGGGGGTATGCCTTAGAGACATCAGCCCACATCCTTAACCTCGTTCCCCCTAAGAAGGTTGCTACAACACCCTCTAGAATGTGGAGTGGACACATCCTTCTCTAACACATATAAAAGTTTGGGTGTGCGCGACTTTCGTTTATCGCGAGGCGAATGATAAGCTCGAGCCTAGATCAGAGAAGTGTTACTTCATTTATTATCCACAAAAGTCCTTTGGATACTTGTTCTACAAGCCTTCTGAGAACAAGCTGTTTGTTTCTCGAATGGGATTCTTCCTCGAGATGGATCTCATTTCCAAATAGGATAGTAGGAGCCATATTGACCTTGAAGAGCTTCAAGAGTCAAGTGAATAAGAACCTTTACTAGACACTAGCACTTAACCTAAGGTGCAACAACCTATTGAGGAACCTGATTCTGAGGCAAAACAGTCTGTTGAACAAAATGATATATCTCCACCTCCCCCTCCCCCTTTGCAAATCCAATAAAGTTCGTCTTCCTCCTGAGTTATATGGTTTCTATATGAGCACAGAAGGAGACATGTTGATCAATGATCATACACTGGGTAATATGGACGAGCCATCTAACTATAGTTAAGCGATCGCAGGCACTGAGGCTGCCAAGTGGAAGGAAAGCATGGAGAGCGAGATTCAGTCAATGTACGATAACCAAGTTTGGAATTTGGTTGATCCCACACCTGGCACCAAAACTATTGGGTGCAAATGGATCTTCGAGAAGAAGACTAGCATGGATGGGAATGTGAACATGTTTAAGTCTAGGTTGGTTGCAAAGGGTTATACAGAAACTCAAGGGATTAATATGGGGAAACCTTTTCACTAGTAGCTAAGATTAAGTCTATTAGGATATTAATTGCCATAGCAGCCTTTCATGATTATGAAGTATGAAAAAAGGATGTGAAAACCACTTTCCTTAATGGAAAACTTGCATAAGAAGTGTATATGGCACAACCTGAGGGTTTCATAGATCTAAAATATCCAAATAGAGTGTGTAAGCTTGAAAGATCCATATATGGACTAAAACAAGCGTCTCACAGATGGAATCTTTTCTTTCACGAAAAGGTCAAGGAGTTTAGATTTTCAAGAAGTGAAGGTGAGTCCATCATATATATCAAAGCTAGTGGGAGTAGTGTAGTCTTCCTAGTGTAGTATATGGATGACATACTCCTTATAGGAAACGATATCCTGACGTTGTAAGGTGTTAAGACGTGGCTTGGGAGTTGTTTTTCTATGAAGGATCTAGGAGAGGCTGCATACATACTTGGTATAAGGATCTATAGAGACAGGTCAAAACTTATAACAGGAATGAGCCAGAGTACATACTTGGAAAAGATCTTGAAGGGGTTTAAGATGCAAGACTCCAAGAAAGGTTTTCTACCTATGCAACATGGCACCAAATTGAGTAAAACTCAATGTCCTAGTTCTAGTTATGAAAACGAAAGAATGATTCGAGTCCCATATGTTTATGCTATAGGATAGATCATGTACGCCATGACATGTACTTGACCTAACGTCTCATTTTCTCTAAGTATGGTGAGTCATTTTCAGGACAACCCAGGTGACAGTGTCTTCTAAGTAGGTGAACCGCCTTAGTCGCTGACCTCCCTAGCATGAACTCACATTAGTTTTCATATAAATTTATTTCTCATAGCAACTTCGCCTCTAACAAGCTCTCCTACAATTTCAATATAGGTGCACAAAAGGGTGCCCGAACCCATAAGTCAGATCAAAGCTGTTGGAAAGAGTGTCCAAGGCATTAACTATTAGTGATATTTCTAATAATAGCATGATCCTATTGGGTTGCCCTCAAGACTCAAATTAAGTAGAATAAATAAAGGAGGAATTAGTTTATTAATTATTATGGTTTAATAATTAATTAAAAACTAATTGAAAAACAATTTGGGAGTTAATTAACAGATTAATTAATAGAATGGTTGAATATCAATTAATGAATAGTTGGTTAATCAGGAATATTCCAGAACCCTAGGAAGAAGGGTGGTGGATGAAAATTCCCCTTGGATAAGGGAATTTCGTTCATAGGCTATCCCATCCCACAAGGGCCTGAGGATAAAATGCCAGGAGATATCCAAGGCTATAAATAGGGCCTTATGGATTCATTCCTCCTTGCTCATTCTTAGATTGATATTTCACCACTTATTTTGATTCTACTCTTTTAGGTTCAGTGGGTGTGAACCAAGAGAGGGATTCTGGTATGGGTCCTTATCATCCAAACAAGGTGGCACGCACGAGGAGTCAAGCGCGAAGATCTTTGGCTACAAAAGAGGTATGTGATTCTTCCTTTGTGTTTTCGGTTTTCTTAGGTTAGATGTAATAGTATGAAACCATAGATCCATAGGTTGCATGTACACTTAGGTATATCGTTGTTTCGATTTTTTCGCTACCTAGTTTAGAGTGTATTTGATGCTTAGAAAACCTAACAGAATCTTTGTCAACTAATGCATGGGGAAGACCCGGCTCAAAGGAATCACTAAAAACTAGCTCATGAAGGCCCACGGGGTTTATGTGGGAGTGTCCTCGGACCTGAAAGCTCGAACATTTCATTTTTGTCTTTTTTTTGTTTAAGTGTGATAGTAGTAATGATTAAGAGAAATGAATCAAATACTCGGGAGGTAAATTAAAAAATTATAGTTACGGTACTCGTAATATCCATCTTCCATGTTTTGAGATGTGTATATATATCTTGTTTGATGATTTATTACATCTTGAAAGAGTTATGCCTCTAAGGGATCAAGGTCTTCTCTAAGAGTTGTATTGTCTTGGCTTCTAGTAACCGAGTGGCAGTAGTCTTTTAACATCACTGGCTTTTGAGTGCAACCTAATGTCAATGCAGTTCCCCTTGAATTTTTTATTTTGCCACTAAAAGAAAAACAATTTCCTGAAGCTACCATACTCTCTCTCTCTCTCGCTCTCTCTCTCTCTCTCTCTCTCTCTCTCTCTCTCTACACCATACTCTCATGGATGGTTAAAATATCTTGTGCTATTGTGGCTAAACATTAAGTAGCCATTTTTGTTGCTTATCTTTCCACCATCCTAAAATATCAAATATACTTTATTATTGTTCCATAATAACTTCTATCTAGTTTGTGTTGATATAAATGGATAGTCCATCTTTAGATGTTGATGAAGTCGATCTTTTTTCACTTGTGCATTTTAAGCCAGCCCCGACATGATTTTAGATTTTGTCGCCAATGCTTGTGATGAAGACGCACCACCGGCTGAAAAACTGACCTTCATGCACCACCATTATTGTATTGTCCTCCAAAACTATGTAGAAAAATACCGATGTTTATGCTTAATCCTTTTCCTCCCTAGTTACTAAGAACTCTTTAAAGCGAGTTTGTTTTACCTTAACCTTAGTTTGGACCTCCTCACTCCACAACCACGGTTTTTTATGCTATGTGGACTTCTTTGTAGTCATCACAAGTGTGACTTTTGCAACCTCAACTACTCCACCCTTTATGTAACGTCCCCAAAAAAATACTTTCCAGAAAGTCATTTACGGGCTTTTTTCAAGAAACCTCTGTAAGTTAAGCTCTGTTTTGGGTATTTTGGTTAGGAAGTCATTTCTTCCTTAAGAGCTTAATCTGTTAAGAAAATCCTTAATACTTTACAGAAAGCTTCTTTGCATAACAAAGGACCATAAACATCATGACTTTATGGACATGCATGTCCAATGCATGTCTCACCCAAAACTAGGTCAAAATGGTAAGAAATGAAGTCAAAACTTCATGCATGACATCAAAACAACTTGTGGGTCCAGACCTGAAACATATAATGTTCTTGGGACCTTTGAGAGTACTCCCACTCAAAACACTTCAACATGGACTAAAACTCATAATAGTTCAAGATCCAAAGATAGGATACCAAAAAAACAAGGAACTTTGTGATTTGCAAAGGTCCAAAAGACAGATGAGGTTAAGAATCCACAAGATTCAAGTTTCCAAGCACAACCTTTCTTGCTTCATTCACCAAAATACCAAAAATGTGCACCAAAAAAGGTTAAAGGAGAGATGAGAAGCTCAAATCATGAAGATGAAGGCTATGGTTGTTCTCAAGGAGTTGTAGATGTGATGGGGGTTGAGAAAATTCCGTAAAACATGAATCCTTACATTTAAATACATTGAAAATCCTAAAAAAATATGAGATGTGGGCCTGCCCGGCTTCTACTTTGTAGAAAACAGTTTTCCGCTCTGTGGTGATTACCACGACGTGGAGACCTGCTCTCCACCCCTTGGAGACGGGTTTTCACCCAAATCCATTCCATCTTCAAATAGTAATAACTTCTTCATTTCAACTAAGTTTCGACGATCTTTATATGCACACGAAGGTATTGAAAATCCCCACAATTCTATCTAATTACGTTTGGCTAAAAACATACCAAACTAAAATCAATAATTCATGTAAGAAGCCTAAAATATCACCTTTCCTATTTTACCCTTTGCTTCAAAGCACAAATCGAGGGATTTAATCACTTAATCAACATTATCAATATCTGATAGGGTCTAAACTTTATTCCCTTGAAGCCCAAGACCTTTACGCAATCAGATTATGGCCCGATATCCTGAAATTATAAACACAATGAAACTAGGTGTTACACATTAAGTTTTTCCAAAGAACTTTTGGTCTAGATTCCTTAGCTCCCTCTTGTACTCCACTACTCCCCTTATCATTTGTAGCTCAAACGAAAAACACTCTCTCCTAGTAACACTTGCTATTTTTTGCATGCTATGTGGTCTCTTTTACACGATTAGAGGTAGTTAATTTGGGTGTTATGTCTCTCTCTCTCTTAAAGGTAATCAAATGTATATCCATTTTTTTAAGAAATTTAATACCATCAAATTGTGTAGTCCTTTGGAATGCTTATACCCATATCATCTAACGAATCATAGGAACTCATTTTTTTTGCTCTTCCAACCCAACATGAGAGCATAGGCACACCCAAAGTTCATCACCTCCTCCAATGGCAGGCTTGGAACAAAACGTTAGGGGCAACACACATAATTTTAGGGGTAGCATGCCCGGGAAAATTGTACTATACCGGAAATTTTCTCAAAAATATTCCACTGCGTAAAAACATTTGAGGGGTAGCACCGGTTACCCTTGGGCTCCAATTAAGGTCCGTTACTGGCCTCCTCTACAATTATCTTAATGACTATGATCCATCTTAACACGACATCTTCTAACTTTCACTATGTTGTCTTTGAGCTTTGTAGACATCAAGATACCTACACTTTTTTTGCCTTCTCTAGTGCGTGCCTCCTTTCACTTAGCCTCTTGAATACGCATAATGTCCACTTTTTTTCTTATAACCTCTATCAGTTCTGAAAACTTTGCATTCAAAGATCTACGCTTTAGTGTTAGACATTTGCAGAATAGGGGTTTATATTGCTTTTATTTTTGTTTCCTTTTATGGTACCTAGTTTGTACATAAATGAGGCTTTAACCTCTCCATCAAACACAAAAGAATATTTCCTAGAAATATGATATCATCATAGGGTACATATTCAAAATTTTGTATCCAACGCACCCCTAGCATGTAAAACTCCTTCGTTTATTTGATTTATGAATACTTTTGCAAAATTGTTGAATAGATACATGATGTATGTTCCAAGTAAATGTCGTATAAAAATGCATGTGTCATTTTTGAGCAAATGAAAAGTCTCAATATAAAAAATGATAAATTCCAAATAACTTTGTATATTATATTTGAAAACTGTTATAAATTAGTTTTTAAATAACCACATTAAAAAAAATGGCCATGTCTGATGTTATAAACCCATTTTAATTGGTATCAACATCAATTAATCACATTGTTGTTTTTTTTATAAACGTGTCTGTATATTTCTAGTATATACAAACACAATGTACATTTGACAAACCGATTGTTTTGGGTATTCAAATGCTAGAACAAAGAACACCATTCATTCATTATAAATGTATTACTTGTGATTGCTATACAT
The DNA here is from genome assembly GCF_002870075.4 of Lactuca sativa. NCBI lineage: Eukaryota > Viridiplantae > Streptophyta > Magnoliopsida > Asterales > Asteraceae > Lactuca > Lactuca sativa. The sequence goes on from NC_056628.2 coordinate 36,534,782, forward strand.
TTGAAGTCGTATTACTTGTGAGTGCTATACATTTAAACTTACTATTTCCATGAGAAACTTGTCATCATGAGCAATAGGGTTAACAAGTATATTTTTTATCCATCATCATGAACTAATAATTAAAGTGTATTTAATCCAATAATAATAGTTTATTTAAAAAATAATAATAACAACAAGAAATTTGCGTAAGTCATGTATATCACAAAGAAGAAGCAAAAACCTTGGACAAAGAATTGGATCTCTTGTGTGCATAGGAAGGGTGAAAATGCAAACCAAAATTGGCTTCGATAAATTGAAAAATTAATATGATTTCACACACACGATCTAGTGTTTGTGCACTAGAATGTGTCAGAATAAAATCCAGAATGAGGTTTTGTAGTTTGTGCTCTGGAACATATCGGAACGGGTCTGGTGGGGAATTCCAGAGTACAATGAATGAGCCGGTTCAGATCCACGTAGTCCGAAATGGTCTCCAGAATGTCCCATTTTGGAGAAAACGGTTATTTTGAAAAAGTAAAAATAAAAATAGATTATTAAAAAAAACAATAAATATGGTTAGTTTATTAATTTTCCTTAGGCTACTCTCATCCATGATAATTTAGGTAGTCTGTAAAAAAAATTCAATTATAACAATCGCCAGATTTGATGGACCAACCCACAGGCAAACAACTTATCTCAACATATGTGTCATATAATTATCATTTTGTCTAGAGTTTTTTTATAAAAAGAGTTATCTAATAAATTTTTATAATTATCTTATCTAATAAAAATTTAAAAAAAATATCAAAATTCATGAACTTTTTTTCTCTATAGGTATAATATTGACATATTTCAATATCCAATCCCGATACTCTATTTCTAATCTCTGCCGCCACCAACCGTCGTGTTGGGTGGCGGTGTGCTTTTGCTTGTGTTTAGACTGCTTTTGGGATGTTTGGACATAATTGGACTAGAACCATAACCACCACCGTGAGGTGGTGGTCGCTGCCGTGAGTCGCCGTTGAAGACCACTACCCTAGGTGGTAGTGGGTGGTGCTCGACTTATGAAACCCTAGTTGACCTAATGAAACCCTAATTGATCTAAAGACTTAGCTTTTAGGCCTAATTGGTGTGTTTTGGGTTGGAAACCCTAATTAGGGTTTAGAAAACCCTAATCTTGGAGATTTTAATTTGGACTTATCGGGACCCACATATTGGGCCATTGGAATTGAATTATGAATTACACTCGATCACACTATATGATTGTGACAACCCGTAATTTATTCCGTCAGTGTAAACCGTTCCCGTTAATAAAACCGTTTGTATTCCAATTTTTCTGTTAACTTTTGGGTTAAGTTAATTAAATTGAGACCTTTATTATGATCTCGTGAGTGTCCAAACCCATTTGAAACACGTTAAAACATCTCAATTTTTAATTGGAGAATTTTTAGTTTCGACCACGTCGGGTTACGACAACTAAATCGGGTATGACCATCAGCCTCGTTTAACGTCAGTATCAGGTAGATTTCCATCGGGTCTCAAACTCAAACCATATATAAAGTTGAGAGGATAGCATTTGAAGCTTTTTCACTCTCTCTCACTACTCTCTCTACAAACCCAAACTTTGATCCAAAAATCACCCATTCAAGCTCCAAATTGGTAAGTAATCCCTCCTAACTGATAGGTTAGCTTGTTTATCCTTCAAATCTGTGTCTAAATCATCCAAAAGGACCAAGAACATGTGTTTATGGTCCAGGAACAATCCCAAACCGCAAACACCCTTAAATGGGGTTTTGGATCCCCAAAACCCTTCCAAACCACTTCTGGAATTTAGTTGTGACTTAGGGGCTTACATGAATGGACTTAGAACACCAAAAACTTAACATATGGGGAGTAAACATGAGTTTACGGCCCAAGATCATGCTTGGACCGTAAACACCCCTTCTAAGGCCGTAAACACCTTTCAAGGTGTTAAAATGCCCCTTAAACACCTCCTATGCCTTGGAATAATGTCTAGAATCAACCTCCATTGTGTTAGGGACCTTAAAAATGAGAGAAACCACCTCCTTAGGAGATTACGGCTGTAAACCCCCCAAGGAATGGTTCTTGGGTCGTAAACTCCTCTATAGTGGTCAAATGGTGCCCTAACTTCCTTCCATGGCTTGTACTTTGGACTAGAACCACTTGTGCTTAACCTAGGATCATCAAAACACAATAAGAAAGGGTATGTGAGAGTTTACGGCCGTAAACTCCTATTTTACAGCTGTAACTCCTTAAAGTGGTCCCTTTGTTGGTTTAGTCCCTTCCAATGCCTTAGAACTGAGCCTAGCCTAATTCCATAAGGGTTGTAAGACCATTAAGCATCCAACATCACACCATCCATGAGTTTACGGCCGTAAACTCATGGGGATATGGTCATTAGTCTGTAATCTCCCTTAGGAGTTTACTCTTGAAGAGCAAACTCCATATCTAGGCCTTACACCTCCTTAGATGCAACCCGGATCACTCCTAACACTTGATATAAGGTGTTTCCACGCCTCGGAGTGTATTGTCTTACTTAATTGGTAGTTCAAAGTCTAATTAGATACAATTATGTATCTCTTCATATTACATAGGAACCTCGCGTGTATTCAAGCCCCGAACTGACACTTAGCATCCTAATTGGCACATTTCTCGACTGGTGAGTTCATACCCCTACACCTTTTTCCGTGTTTTCAATGTTTTCAGGGGGGAATACAAAAAAAAGTACAAGGAAATTTTTACTCAAACTATTATTTCATTTGAAATGTTTCATATTCTGTATGCTTTTAACATTGGAAACTGTATTAACCAACCGTTTAACTTGTAGAGTTAGTTTTCAAACTGTTTGTGAAACTCGTTATAAAATGTTATATTTTATATTTCACAAATGATTTTTCCAAATCATTACTGTTAAAAGCATTAGCTTAGTACTTTTGATTCGTCCTCGGTAACACTCCACAGAGATACGCGAGTGGAGGACCACCTTTGTAACAGGATTTTTCCGCATTATTACTTGTAAATTTGTTATTCTAAAAAAAATGGAGACACGTCCTCTGAAACACTCCACAGAGATACACGAGTGGAGGACCGCCCTTGTAACCAGAATCTCCTGGACGGAGAACGTGACATGAGTGTATAGATCTATACGGGGCTGACTACCCCACACCTTGCTGCTAGCTATAGTGGGGCCGGCAGGTCTACGGGTGACAAATGTCATAAAATGATACTGGACTTCTTATTGCCATATCTAGTCTATCGTATGGTTATGGAACTCGCAATTTAGATAACAAAGATTTACTTGTTAGTAATAATGAACCTAGTAATTAGTTTACTTCCTACTTATTAGTTTTATATACGTGTTAAAACTAATGCACTTTACAAGGATAACTAGGTTTCCAGAATACTTCTCTTAACATTACAAGTATGGTAGATACTTGTACACTTCATTCCGGATCGATAACCAACTTTTAAGGAAAATAAGGGTTTTTCCTGGGATGACTTGACCTTTCTTAACCAGGTTGTGTGATCAATGGATAACTAGACTTTTCTTATAAGAAAATATGGGATTTTCTTGGATAGCACAACTTTTTCAGAAAACCAAAGGAAACTTGTTCTTTTACAGAAACCAACTGCTTATGAACTCACCAGCTTTATGCTGATATTTTTTTTAAAACTGCTTGTATTCTCAGGTCAATGTTAGACAGGTATCCCGCAATCTTTTGGAGAAGATGGAGCGTATAGAAGTCTTGTCTTTACTTTTGTTATACTGATGAATAAATAAAACATGTATTACTTTGTTTTCAAACATATGTAAATATTTCTATGTAATGTAATGGTTGTGTTTACTATGCTTACTATGTACATTAGTTGTGATACTTGACATGACGTCCTCCGCCCCGGAACGTTTCCGCCATCGGTTTCGGGGTGTGACAATGATCTATCTAGTAGAGTGATGAACTTAATGGATTAAGTCCTTAATGGGTTAAGTAAGAAACACTTAACCTTAATCGTCATTTTATGTAAAAACCGTAATTTCTCTTGGGCCTAGAGTTGGGGTTTGGTGAGTGGGCTATTGATGGGCTATCCAAGAACAAGTAAATGGACTAAAATATTTGGATAGGCTTTAGTGTAAGGCCCATGTGAGGGACTTAGGCCTAATTTGGAAAATTGGGCCATAGATGGGCCATAATTGGGCCTTGATGATTTTGAGATATTGGACCATCCGAATGCCAAGTGTCGGGACTAGGATAAATGGTTGGGCCTTAAGCTGAGACCATGAAGAGGTTTGGGTCCAATTTGGAAAATTGGGCCATATGTTGGGCTTTGGTCCATTGGTTGACTTTTACTCCTTTGGAGTATGAGTTGGGCCTTGGGCTTGAATCAAGCTAGGTTGGGGTAAAGTAGTCTTTTACCCCGAGCATGGACTTATGATTATGTATTGGAACCCAATTATTAATTGGGTGTTGTTTGATGTTGACAGTTCGAGAATATGTCATCCAACAGCTAGGGTTTTTGCCCGCGGGACTTCAGCAGTGTGAGGTGAGTTTTCCTCACTATACTTAAAGGTCTAAGGCACCAAGGTCGGCCCTTTTTGGATTGTTAACCTAATATGTTATATGCTTGAGTATCGTACGATCTGTTATATCAGTATCCTTATAGATAGGATGATATTATGTTATTATGATCTATTAGATAGGTATCCTGGTAGATAGGATGTTATTATGCTGTTATGATCTGTTAGATCGGTTTGTCTGTCTATAGACTGTTGTGTAATTATCTGTTATATGTGTGTAATGACGTAAAATTTTAACCAAATTTTTACTTTTCAAAACACATTAATTTTAATAAATAACCATAAAATGCCACAATGTCAATCCACCAACTCATGTTCGAAAGAAAACAGTGTATAAAACTCCAGGATCCTCTAAATCATAAAACAATCTCCGGTGTGTGTGTGTGTGTGTATAATCAAGCCGGCATTTTCCCGTGATCCTGGGAAGTACCTAAAACACATAACACATAACACGGTAAGCACAAAGGTTAATGAGTTTCTCCAAAATATCATACACAACTCATTAGCCACTCTAGGCCATAACTCAATAAGACCCTCAGGTCAATGTGTCTCAGTGGAACCCTCCGGTTCCAACTCAGTAAACTCATAGCAACAATATTCAGCAATAATCACAAGACATAATGCAAAATATTACAATACACAGATAAACACATAAACAACTCAATCACATAAAGATACCACTCTTGGGAAGTATAGTGAGAAGACCCACCTAGTAAGTAAGCTAAGTGAATGAATACTCTCGCACACGAATCACCAAGTCTAGCCACCTCCTATTCACATAAGATAATTATATCTAATTAACTCTTTAAATTACACATTTTACTAAGTTATCTCTCTCTCTCTCTCTCTCTCTCTTGAAGTGGGAAAAAGACCAATTTACCCCTCCATGATTTCCCAAAGACAAGGTTGACCAATCCCTAAGTCAACAGAAGTCAAACTCGAGTCAACAGTCCATGTTGACCCTACTTGGCGAGTGCACTTATGGGACTCGAAGAGTCCGCTCACCATCCACAAAATCACTCAAAAGTCTAGCTCAACTCGTCGAGTTGCTGCACGATCAGAACCATCGGGATAACCCCATCTGACTCATCGAGTTGGCTCCTTGACTCGGCGAGTCCATTCAGACTCATATCTCATTCAGTCGTTTTCAAGGCAGAGAATCTTCCCAAACTCTAGATCTACACTCCTAAGGCTCATCAATCACGTAAAGTCACAAGCTTTACGTTCATGTATGGCATTTTGAGCGTAAAATGCCAAAACACACCCCAAAAGAGTTTTTCACTCAAGATCACTCTTATGGTTGGATAAACAGAGACTTTTGGACTCTAGGGACCTCACATGGTCCAGATCTGAAGTTCAACCCTCTCAATGAGCACGAAACACTTAAGGTCCTCATATTTGGGTGGAAAACCCTAGATTCACAAAATCATGAGATCTATACAAAATAATGAGAAAGGTGTAAGCTTTATACCTTCTTCAGAAGCTTTGAAGTGAAACAACCTCAGATCTAGTAGCACCCTCTTTTCATTTGGCTTGGAAATCTTCTTTTCTCTTCACAAGATGCACCAAACACTCACAATTAGCAAAGCCCTCTATCTCAAAGCTCAAGGTCGTTTAGGGTTTGCTCTTAAGGAAGTGTAGCTGCAAATGAGGCTAAGTGCCTTTAAATAGGCCCCCAAACCTGAGGATTTAGGGTTTCTCTTCCCAGTGCCTACTCGGCGAGTCGGCTCCTCAGACTCGTCAAGTAGGTCATTAAACTCACGTGGCACATCGCAACTCTACTCGACGAGTTGGGGCACTGAGTCGTCGAGTAGCTCAAGAAATAAATATATAAATAACAATTAATATACCTGGATGTCTGAATGTTACAATGTGCACATGTTTGATTGGTGGTTGAGGCTTATCTGCTTTGTGCGAGAGCCAACAGACCTCGGCATTCCAACCCGATGGTTGTGGGCCATGAGTATTCCATCCCGAGGATGATTGGACTCGTAGTATGTGGGCATTCAAACCCGATGGTTGTGGGTCGTGAGTATTCCATCCCAAGGATGATTGGACTCGTAGTATGTGGGCATTCCAACCCAATGGTTGTGGGCCGTGAGTATTCCATCTCGAGGGTGATTGGACCCGTAGTAGATAGGCATTCCAACCCGATGGTTGTGGGCCATGAGTATTCCATCCTGATGATGATTGGACTTGTAGTATGTGGGCATTCCAACCCGGTGGTTATGGGCCGTAAGTATTCCATCTCGAGGATGATTGGGCGCATAGTATGTGGCCATTACAACCCGATGGTTGTGGGTTGTAAGTATTCCATCCCGAGGATGATTGGACTCATAGTATGTGGGCATTCCAACTTGATGGTTGTGGGTCGTGAGTATTCCATCCCGAGGATGATTGGACTTGTAGTATGTGGGCATTCCAACCCGATGGTTGTGGGTCGTGAGTATTCCATCCCGAGGATGATTGGACTCGTAGTATGAGGGCATTCCAACCCGATGGTTGTGGGCCGTGAGCATTCCATCCCGAGGATGATTGGACTCGTAATATGTGGGCATTCCAACCCGATGGTTGTGGGCCAAGGGTATACCATCCCGAGGATGACTTGACCCATAGTATGTTGTTTGTGATTATATGTGTATTGTTGTGTGTATGGGTATTTTGGGGGAACTCACTAAGCTTTGTGCTTACGGTTTCAGTTTATTGTTTCAGGTGCTTCAGATGTCTCGGCAAGGCGAAGGCGTGATCGTACACATCCTCGCGTTTTGGACTTATGGTTTCTGGGATACTTTGATATGAAACTATTTTGAAAACATTTTGTAATAACTAATTGCTTTTGGATGTTTGGAAAAGTTTTAAATTGGCTTGATTTTTATGGGTGTTACAATAGACCCAAAGAGATGACGAGAGAGATGGTGTATCCAGAGAGACAAAATCTCACTTTCTCTCTTCCTTCTCTCTAGAAACCTCACTTTCTCTCTCTAATAATCATCCTCTCAACCACGAATTTTCAGCCTTATTTTGAGCGTTCTTGAAGCTTCATATCAAAGGGTAAGTTCTTATCACACACCTCTTGAAGATCCATAACAAATTTTACAAGTTTTGTTCACTTTCTCCTTCAATTTTCGATTTCTAAGGCATCTTCTTGAAAAGAATCGTTGTTTGATCTTGATGTTTGTAGATCACCACCAAAATCATGTTGCATGTTCTGTAAATGGTGTTGATCCATGATCAAACCAAAGTCAAGAGAAAAGGGTGAGCACATGCAAGCCTTATCTAGCGCCAAAAACTGATTTTTCAAAAGTTTAGTCTCATCTAGCTTGGTTGAAAGTAAGATCAAATGGTTAGAACAAATATTTCTATAGAATATCATTAATTTAGTGTTTTTCTATCTCAATCTAAGCAAAAGAAAAGGATATCATTAGGTAAAATAGAAGTTTGAACTATGTCTTCATGAGTTTTACTCTTCAACATTCTCTCAGATTTGTTTACTCAACTTTAAAAGGGCATAACTCACTCATTTCTTGACCAAATCATGATATTCTTTTTCTGAGAACTAGTTCTGTGAGTTAAATTTCGAACCCAGTTAGCCTTACTATAAAACATTAAAAATATGATTTTTGACGATTTTTACAAAACAGTTACGCAAACAACACTTTTTCTATGATCACTAGTTTTGCATTACATGATCAAGGCCCTTAAACCTTACAATAAATCTGGAGAAAATTATTTTAGGAACTTAACCTATTTTTCTCAGAAGAACTAAAATTTCATGATAAAAAACGTTATATAAATTTCTACAAAAATTGTTGAACTTCCAGCTACATTTGGAACTCATGCACTAGTTAGTGATGCATTTCTAAAATTGTTGGGGTTGAATACCCCATTTAGCTTTGAATTAATTTTAAACCAATTTTATTTATGAAACCTTATCTTATTAGTAGATGTTCTGTGAAACCCCAAGTGCTACTCTTTATTTTTCTACAAAAATTAGGATTTAATGGCCAAAAATTTAAAATAAATACTTACAGATGAGATAAAAATCAAAAAAATTATAGAACATATTTACGTACAAAATAAGGATGCCACCTAAATTTTCATACAATTTGGCCATTGTTTGGTATTTTATTCAAAATTTTCATTGAATTAGAGCATGAATTTACAAAGTCGAGTCTTAGGACTCATGAGCACAAACTATTATTTTTCCCAAGTTTGGGAGCATTATGAGAATCTGTAGAAATTAATTTAGCAATTTTTGCAATTGTTTGCTATTTATTATGAATTTTTCTTTTTATTTAGACATATATTGCAAATAAATAACAAATGAGCACAAACTATTCTCATAACTTCTGTTAGACCCATAATATAAATATCTACAATTTTTAGAGTTCATTTTAATGCCTTTATGGATTTTTGAACACAAGACACTGTGAATTCAACAATACCAATAATGAACCGAACAAACTTTGGGCACTTTGCAACACCACTAGTTGGATAGGTTGATCTTAGATAATGTTTTAGTGAATTGTATCTCACTAGACACTATTTGTTCCATAGGGTACTAGTAGAAATCGATCTCTACAACACCGAACTGCGAGCTCGAACCACAAACTCCCCCTAGTGAGTATTCACAACCCCCTTTTTACTGTTTTCATGTTTTGGGGTGGAAAGCATGCTACTGTTTTATGAGAAATTTGTACTATTTTATGAACTTGTGGAACTTTGTTTTGTGAACTTGTTGAGCTCTATTTTGTGAATTTGCTGAGCCTTGTTTTATGAACATAATGAACTTGGAACGATATTGTTTTATGAACTTGATGAACTTGGAACGATACTCTTTTATGACCTTTATGTTATGAACTTTATGCTATGAACTCTTGATATGAACTTCGTGATGTGAACTTGTTATGAACTTTGTGTGTTAAGTCCTCGAGAATCGAACTACAACCCATTAACTCGTATTTCGAGCCGACGGTCTTATGGATAACGCTCTTTGGGGTAGACAGCCCCACTCACCCAGAACTGTGAGTACATATTTCCGTGAACTGACATCATGGGAACCATGGACATGATGGAATGGGGCAAGAACGGTTGTTAGGATTGGTTGTGAACGGAGTGCCTTGGCATTCAACACTCATTTTGAGTTGGAACTTTTGTTGAACAAATCTATATTTTCTTACTGAAATGATGTACCTTTACAAACCTGTGAACTCACCAACTATTTTATAGTTGACCCTCATTTTTGTATGCTTTTCAGGGAACGGTCAGTGATCTAAAATAGACGTCAACATGAATTTGCACTTGATGTTTCTTTCGTTATGTATTAGACTTTGTAGTAGGGAACTAAAATGTAATTTTGTTTTGAATATGATGTAAACATAAAGTTCTCAATGATTATGGTTGGTAATCCTATGTACCTTCTGTTATGAGACCATACCCTTCGTGTTCCGTTTTAACGGGGTGTGACAGCTTGGGCGCTTTTTGTTCTAAGATGGCAGCGATGTTGGGAGCCTAATCTTTGACTTCCGATAGTTTTGGGCATGTGGGGCTCTAGAGTTCTTCGGGAAGAAGGACCCGATTGTGAGCACGCAATGGTTGACAGATGTCGGGAACGCCTTCCGATCTAGCCTTTGTACTAAGGAGGCAAAGGTCATACTTCATTCCTGTCTTCTGAAATACAAAGCTTGAGACTGGTGGGAGGAGGTTGAACACGCCTTAGGAGGTGAGGCGATCGAGTTGATAACTTAGGAGGATTTTGTGAAGAGGTTTCGGGATGAGTTTGCACCTGTGATTAATGACTAGAAGTTGACGATGGAGTTTCAGGACCTTCGTCAGACTACCGAGACGGTGGCAGAGATCATTGCTATGTTCCGGGAGAGGGCGTTATTAGTTCCACGATATGTGATGTACGAGGAGATAAAGAAGGAAACATACCACGAGATGTTGAGGAGTGATATCTGGCAGTTTATGAGCCGATCCATTTGCAAGACACTGGATGATATGATAGTGGGAGCCAGAGATGGAGATTGAATTAGAGATGGAGATGAAGAGGAAGTCGGATAAGGTTAAGAGTTCAGAGTGTTCGGGAAAGAGGCCCAATAGTTTTCATTCGAGATCAAGAGGCCAACATGGCCAGGGACACCGAGCAAGTGTGGCAAGACGCACGATGAAGCTTGTAGGGGTGGTGATTCAGGCTGATATAAGTGCGGAAAGTCTGGGCAATTAAGTCAGGATTGCACAATCACTACCCAGGGATCGAGTCTGATTTGCTTCCATTTCAATCAGAGGGGCCATAAAAAGGCTGATTGTTCGAGTCTAGCAGCGGCAAGACCAGCTGCAACACCTGCTCCTGCGACTTTAAGGATCATAGATGGTCGCCAGGGCAAGGCAGATGTGCCCGTTGTGAGGAGCAGGGCCTTCTAGCTGACAACCGAGGAGGCTCGTGCGACACCTGATGTGGTGAAGGGTATGTATCTTCTCCTTATCTCTTTATTTATGTTGGATTTCCTACTTATATCTATGTGTTTTGTTTTAGGATCGTTCCTTGTGAAAGTTATCTCTACTTTTGTATTGTTAAATTCGGGGGCAACCCGATTCTTTGTATCTCTTGCGCTCAATAGGATATTTTTCGAAGCTACGGGGGAGATGGATTGTCCATTAGAGGTTGACATTGATGATGATCGTCCTGTACACGTATTGAGGGTTAATCAGGGTTGTGTCTTCGAGTTGTTCAGTGAGTAGTATCCGATTGATTTGGTTCCTATTCCCCTGCTTTAGAGCAAGGTTATTGTAGGATGGATTAGCTGAGCCTCAATAGGGCAATGATTGATTGTGAGCAACAGTTGGTTCATATTCAGACCCCAAGTGGAGGAGAGTTTGTGATTTAAGGATAGGTTGTTCAACGTGGACTGGTTTTATGTTCAGCAGCTAGGGCCAGACGTTATCTTCAACAGGGTTGTTCTGGATTTATAGCCTATGTGATGGATACCCAGGAGAAGGGTAAGGTGATTGTGGATAATGTAACGGTTGTTCGGGAATATCCGGATGTGTTCCCGAAATATTTTGCTGGAGTGCCTCCAAAAAGGAAGTTGAAGTTCCGAATTAACTTGGTTCCTAGTGCGGCTCCGATAGCCAAGGCACCTTATCGGTTAGCACCTTCAGAGATGTAGGATTTGTCTAGTCGGTTGCAGGAGATGTTAGACAAGGGATTCATTCATCCAACTAGTTCACCATGGGGAGCGCCAATTTTTTTCATGAAGAAGAAGGGTGGGTCGTATCAGATGTGTATTGACTACCAGGAGTTGAATAAGCTAACGGTGAAGAACCGTTATCCACTCCTGAGGATTCACGATTTATTTGACCAGTTTCAGGGTGCGTCTTGGTTTTCCAAGATTGATATGCATTTGGGTTATCATCAGATGAAGATGAGAGAGGAGGATACGCAGAAGACGACCTTCCAGACTCATTATGGTTATTACGAGTTTGTGGTGATGCCCTTTGGGCTCACCAATGCTCCAGCCGCATTCATGGATCTCATGAATCATGTATGTAGGCCTATGTTGGATCGGTGTGTGATTGTATTTATTGATGACATACTCATCTATTCCAAGACTCAGGAACAACATGAGGAGCATCTGAGGTATGTATTGGAGACTCTAAGGCGGGAGAAATTGTATGCGAAGTTCTCCAAGTGTGAGTTCTGGTTCCGCGAGGTGCAGTTTCCGAGGCACCTTGTCAACCAGAACGATATTTTGGTTGATCTGGAAAGGTCGAGGCAGTGATGAGGGGGGAAGTTCTGAGATCTCCATCTAGGATTCGAAGTTTCCTTGGACTGGCGGGTTACTATCAGAGATTCATTCAGGATTTCTCCAAGATAGCGGTTCCTCTGACTCGATTGACGAATAAGACTATCATTTTTCATTGGGGGCCTGAGCCGCAGGCAACATTTGAGACTCTGAGGCAAGGATTATGCAGGCTCCGATTCTAACCCTGTCAGAGGGTGTTGAGGATTTTTGTAGTATATTGTGATGCATCGATCACAGGTTTGGGAGCAGTAATGATGCAACGGGGTCATGTGATTGCTTATGCTTCGAGGCAGTTGAAGCCTCATGAGGCGAATTATCCTACGCATGATTTAGAGTTGGTGGATATGGTGTTTTCCCTTAATATTTGGCGATAGGAGTGTTCACTATTTGGATAAAACCGAATTGTCCAATTGGACAATTTGGATCAGACTATTTGGTTCGGATATTCGGATTTTTGGATTGTTTTTTAGCAAAACCGAATTATTATTTTGGATTTCGGATTGGTTTTGGTTTATTAAATAAAAACCGAATAGTCCAAAAAAACCGAATTACAATTTATTATTTTGTTCTTTTTAATATATATCTTTAATAAATTATAAATTTACTAAATTATTCTTTTATTATATTAAAAGTTTTCATCAATTATAATACATTAATATTTACTTCTTATAAAAAAAAAATTGTCTATAAAGTAGTAAACTATAATATATTTTTCTTGATAGTTATTTATAAGTTTTAGCTCACAACTAATTAAACAATATTTTTTAGTTTACATTATAGAGGAAGTTAATACTAAAGTTATATATTTGTTGAAATGTCTTGATTCTTGAAAACCGAATTGTAAAAAACCGATCCAACCGAATTATAATTTGGTTGGATCGGATCGAATTTGAATTTAGTTTGGACTATTTGGATCTATGTTTTGAAAACCGAAATTAATTTGGATTCACTTGATCGGATCGGATTAAACCGATCCATCCAAATGAACACTCCTATTTGGCGCCATTACATCTATAGGGTCTGTTGTACTATCTACACGGATCACAAGAGCCTGATGTATTTGATTGATCAGCCGAATCTGAACATGAGGTAGCGAAGATGATTAGATGTGGTGAAGTATTATGATTGAGATCCTTTATCACCTGGGGAAGGCCAACATGGTGACCAATGCTCTCAGCCTCAAGGTGGTTTCTTCACTATCAGGGATATATGTTTGAGGGTGATGATAATTACCATACAATTAGAGCAGATCTGAGAGGCTTAGGTTGAGGCTATGAAGGAAGAACACCGGAAAAGTGAGCGCATAGTGGGTCAGGTGGCTTCATTCAATTATGATAATTGGGGGTTATTGACCCTTCCTCGAAGGGTGTGAGTTCCATATTGGTGTGGTGTGCCGTGTGCGCCAGATTTTGATGGAGGATGCACATAAGTCGAGGCTCTCTTTTCATCCCGGAGCAACAAATATGTATAGGGATCTTCGGATCGACTATTGGTGGCCATGCATGAAGCGGGATGTGGCCTGGTATGTGGAAAGGTGCTTGACTTGCAGGAAAGTCAAGGACGAGCATCAGCGACCTCACTACAAGTTGCAGTCGTTAGACATTCCCATTTGGAAAGAGATTACTATGGAATTCATCACGAAGTTACCATAAACAGCGCGCATAGTGGATTCAATATGGGTCATCGTTTATCAATTGACCAAGAGCGCACATTTCATTCCTATTGAGGAGAGTATCTCTCCGGAGAGGTTGGCCGACATTTACGTCAAGGAGGTTGTGACATTGCATGGAGTGCCAGTTTTAGTGGTTCAGACAGGGATGTACGATTTACTTCCAAGTTCTGGAAGAGGTTTCAAGAGGAACTGGGTACTCGTTTGCATTTCAGCATGACTTTTCACCTGCAATGTAACATCCGGATTTCCAGGTATATCATTGTAAGAGTAATTATGAGATTTATGGAGCGCCTCGACGAGTTTTGATTCCAACTCGTCGAGTAGAGTCAAGTTATCCATGTGGGTTTAATGAACTGACTCGACGAGTTAGTGTGTCGACTCGCCGAGTTGGTGTTGTGCGAGGAAACCCTAAATTCCCGAGGTTGGGGCCTATTTAAGGGGACTTATAACCTCAAATGCGCCTCACCAGCTGCCCAACTCTCCTGTGTGAAACCCTTACTGGCCATTGAAGCTAAGCGAGAGTGCTTGAGCTAATATCAAGTGTTTTTAGTGAATCTTTTGGAAGGAAAGGAGTGAGCAGCAAGCAAGGAATGAGAAGAGGTTGTGGGATCTAGCATTTCTTCACATGGAGCTTCTGTAGAAGGTATAAATCCTACACCTTTCTCATCTTATTAGTTGGATCTAATGACTATGGAAGTTAGGGCTTTTCTACCTTTTGTTAGGACAATAAGTGCATGGAGTCTATTAGGAGGCCTAGACTTCAGATTTGGACCTTGTGAGGTCCAGAGAGTCCAAAGATTATAGCTTTATTCAACCATATAAGATTTATTGTGGTTAAACATCCTTGTTAGAGTTATATTGGCATTTAGAGCAACATATGCCATGCATGGACGTAAAGCTCGTGACTTTATGTGATAATTGATCCCTGAGAACGTAGATCTAAAGTTTGGGAAGGTTTTCTGCCTTGAAATCGTTTGAATGAGAAACAAGTCTGAATGGACTCGTCGAGTCGATGAGCCGACTCGACGAGTCGGTTAGGGTTTGTCCCGATGAGCGTGATCATGCAATAACTCGGCGACTTGGGGGTCAACTCGACGAGCTAAGCTGGACCTTGACGAGACTTCTAAGGAAACGAGTGGACTCGACGAGTCACATAGGTGCACTCGGCGAGTTGGGTCAAACATGGACTATTGACTCGAGTTGACTTTAGGGTTTGGTCAAACATGAGTAATGGAGACCTTTGAGGGGTAAAATGGTCTTTTACCCACTTCAAGGGTTAGAAAGAAGAAGAATAACCTTTGGTTTACTTAGAGTCGAGAATCAAGTATTTATTGAGATAATCACCCTATGTATTAGGCGGTGGCTAGTTTGAGATTCGAGTGTGAGGATGATTGATTGCTGTCAAGGTGAGTCTTCTCACTATACTTACCATGAGTGGTATCTTTGTGTGACGGAGATGTCTTATGTGTTTATATTGAGTATTGAGATATCCTGCATTATGTCTATGTGATTTATGTTGTGTATTATTCTGTGCTTACTGAGTTAGGATCAGAGGGTCCACTCGAGTTATGGGACCGGAAGGTCCTACTGAGACACATTGACCAAAGGGTCTTACTGTGTTATAGCCTCGAGTGGCTAACGAACTGTGTACAGTATTTTGGGGAACTTACTAAGCTTAGTGCTTACCGTGTTGTGTGTTTCAAGTTTTTCTCAGGATCGCGGGAAGGCACCGACTTGGTTGTACACACCAGTGAAAGAGTTATGTTTTTGAGGATCCTGGATTTTAATCAAACAATTATGGGGTTGCGAGTTGTAAATTAAATAAATGAGATTTTTGTGAAATGTGTTATGAGAATCATGTGATTTTAAATGAAAATTTTGTTTGAAAATTTCCGGTGTTACACGCAAACTGATGGTCAGGGTGAGCGGACTATCCAGACTTTGGAGGATATGCTATGGGCACGCGTTCTAGATTTTGGCGGTAGTTGGGATAGGTATCTTCCTTTGGTGGAATTTTTGTATAACAACAATTATCACGCCAACATTGATATACCTCCTTTTGAGATGCTCAATGGGAGGAGGTGTAGGACCCTGATATATTGGTGTGAGGTTGTCAGCGAGTCATGGGGAGTACTGAGGTGGTACTCAAGACTATTGAGTTGATTCAGCAGGTTCCGGGTAGACTTTAGACAACATAGAGTCGGCAGAAGAGCTATGCTAATAAGTGCCGATTAGGTCTAGGGTTCCAGGTTGGGGACATGGTTCTCCTGAAGGTGTCACATTGGAAAGGTGTCATCCGATTCAGGAAGAGGGGCAAGTTAGTCCCTAGGTATATCAGTCCTTTCAGGGTTTTGGCCTGGGTGGATTGGGTTGCTTATCGCTTGGATCTACTCGGGGAGTTTAGTCATATCCATAGCACGTTTCACGTCTCTCAGCTACATAAATGTTTGGTTGATGATACCGTGGTGGTCCTATTGGAGGATATTCAGGTGGATGATCGCCTGAATTATACTGAGAGACTAATTCCCATCCTTGATAGGAAGACGAGGGCTCTATGGAACAATTCGGTGGATCTAGTAAAGGTGCAATGGCAACACCACAAGGGTGCACAATGGATGTGGGAGCCTGAGGTCGATATGAGGGAGCATTATCTAGAATTGGTCGCAGCGACGAACTTTGAGGACGAATTCTAATTCAAGTCGGGGTAGGCGATTTTATTGCTTTTTTATAAGGGAAGTTAAATATCTCCTACTTTTATTTCTAGTTATATTCCTATCCATGTGAAATAACGGATAATGTCACTGTAGCACAATGAAGTTTTGAGTTTGGTCCGATTTGACCATTTATGTCTTTTTTTTTGTGCAATAGTGTTGGGTTTTATGTACTCAAACACTCCTATGGTGCACATACAACCCTAATGCTTTGGATCTAATGTTTATCTAATTATACATGTAACATTGTTTTCCAAAGCATATAGCCTAAACTAGCATGCAAGGTAACATTTAAATCATAAAAAATAGTTAGAAGATTACCTTGTGTAGTAGCTTGCTTGTCTTTGACCTTTAGGAGCCTAGCACCTCAAGTGTGATGCCTCAAATGTCTTATAACAAACCAAGAACAAGAGAATGGACTTGAGAGAGAGGTATGAGAGATCAAAATCGGCTAGCTACCACTATAAGTGTGCATGACTGCCGATTTTATGTGTTAGGGACATCTTTTATAGTCTAAGATTACAACCATGAAAACCCTAATGACTCTTAAAATTTCTTAGTCTTTTGGGCTAAACCTTCTTGGACTTTCACATAGGTTTAGTCAAACTCTAATCAACATGAGTCATGAGTCCAACTAGAAGTATCATTGATTTACTTAACCAGTCCCTGTAGCTTTAATCAGTTTCTTTTGATCACTAAATTAATACCAAATTAATTCTTGATCAATACTAATTAAATAATGTGATTTCTCAATTAATATATTATACTTATAATATATTAATAAATCACAATAATCTCTTCCTCAAGTACCCATTTTATCAAATTGTTCCAGAGTGTTACAACCCAAATGGACCATGCTATTATCGGGTGAAGTACATATCAATTATAGTTATGAGCTTAGACACCTAATCTAACCAATAGGCCATCTAACTTTTACTGTGCATGTCAATTAATCCGTTATTGTTAGCTTTTAACCATTACTTTGTTAATATATTATTCTAAATTACATGAATGGCCCCTATGATTTAATTTTTTTCGTAGTTGGTCCCTTAATCAATTATTCACTGGCATCACCGCTCTTCTAACAACATAATCTCATCCCAATACACCTTTATTCTTGTTTGTAACTATCCAAAACCCCTTTCTCAAGATTGATCGCAATTTTCTGTGTCTCGTTCTTTCCTTCTTCAAAATCGATAAAACCCCACCAAAAATCACAACATCAAACTAGAAATCAGAGCCACACTTCTTCTTGTTCTTGCTTCGATCGATAGGAGTTCAAATGATCCTCTAATCTATCACCAAAACCTTCCTTACTCCCACCCACTATCGATTACAAGTATGCCCTCCTTATTTACCCTTCTTGAAATGATCACAACCTCTCTCTCTCTCTCTCTATATATATATATATATATATATATATATATATATATATATATATATATATATATATATATATATATAGAGAGAGAGAGAGAGAGAGAGAGAGGTTGTGATCATCTCAAGAAGGGTAAAAAGGAGGGCATACTATATATATATATATATATATATATATATATATATATATATATATACATACAAACATATCTTAAAATCAAGTGCAATTTTTCATTCTTCTCTAGATCGATTAATCACCAGGTGTGTTATTCATAATCTAAAGGCTCCCCTTACCTCTTTATTTTTTATTTGCTTCAGATCGATACAGGGAAACACTGATGGTGGCGGGGCGATGGTGATCAACACATGGTGTATAATGGTTCAGGTAGGGTGAAGGAGTCTATGATGGTGGTTTGACATCTTGGTGGTGATTGAGATCGAATATTTCATCGTTAATAGATACTTCTCTGATGCGTACATTGTTGCTTCCCTGATTAACCTCTAAGCTAAGTTTGGGTACACCGATATTGCCGGCCAAATGTTTGATATTATGCCTGAGAGAAATGTTGTTCCCTGGACTACCATTATTAGGTGTTATGCTCGATTAGTGACGGTAAATACCATGTTTCAAATGTGTAAGCAGATGCAGTGTGAAGGAATTAAGCCAAGTTCAGTCACCATATTAGCCATGCTTTCAGGAGTTTCAAAATATACCCACATCCACTCTCTTCATGCTTCTGCAATCCAATACGAGTTTGATTGTGATTTCCCTTTAGCTAATTGTTTCATAATTATATGTAGTAAATATGGAAGTATCGCTATTGCTAAGAGGTTGTTTGAATCAATGGATAATTGAGAGTCTCTTGAAATTTTTTAGTTTTTGCTTATGCTTTTGATTGATGATGTTAAAGAAATCTCACAAGTATGTCCTCTTGACTGATGAGAAAAAGGAATTTGATTCGTGCAACCTAGAAGATGTAACGTCCCGAAATTTAAGACTAAAAATTTCTTTTAATAAAACATTACTTAAAGCATAATCATCAATCCAAAACATAATCAGAGTATTAATTTCTAGAACGTATGTTCATTATCAGAGTAAAACATTCACAGGCTGTCTAATCTATGGTGTGTGCCATGCGATCGCCCCGAGCTCTTCCCTCTGCTACCGGAAGTACCTGAAACCAAAACTGAAAACCGTAAGCACGAAGCTTAGAGAGTTCCCCAACCTACCACATACCATGCATAACCACATACTGCACATACTGGGCCACGCCCGCTATTCTAGGCCTCGCCCCTACCTCGGGCCTCGCCCGCTACAACGGCCCCACCGCTCCAGGCCTCGCCTGGCTTCGAGCCCTGCTCGGATACAGATCTGTTTCACTTAGGCCTCGCCTGTCACAGGGCCTCGCCCGCTAACATATAATAGCACATAAACATATCACAACACATAAGCTAAACATATACTAATGGATCCTGTCCTAAGGCCTCGCTTATCCTGGGCCTCGCCCTTATCCTGCTACTGATGAGTCATGGAACCCCGTCCATGCTCCTACTGATAGTGGGATACGGGCTCAGCCCTCACTCACTCTTTCCCTAACTTAGGCCTCGCCCCTGATCTGCTGCTAATAAGATGTGGAACTCCATCCACACTATGCTATTGGTGAGATACGGGACCTCGCCCATACTCACTTCCTTATCAGGCACATACAAGTATCACACAGACAACAAGTATAAACTATCACATAAACCATTCCTTGGGCACCCGCCCGCTATCATTGGACCTCGTCCTGAATATCATACTAGCATACTGTGCCTAGGGCTAACCCCCGAGTCTTCTACTCATAACTACATGGGCCGACATTGTGGCCTTAGACCCATTCACACAAAGGGAAACTCACCTAGTACAGCTGAACTTGCTGATAACCCCTCTGGATGCTGACCGACAATTCCCTGAACCGCTGCTCCACTAGCTCCCCGAGCTACCAATATCAAAACATATATCACTTAGCTTAACTGATCTCCAAAAGTCAACTCTGGTCAAAGTCAAAGTCCTAGTCAAAGTCAACCTTCCAGGTCAACCCTACTCGCCGAGTCTGCGTACTGACTCGCCGAGTTCATTAGCTCATAATCCTTTCATTCGCGACTCGACTCGCCAAGTCTACCAATTTCCGAGTCCTGACTTGTCCAACTCACTGAGTCCCCACTCGACTAACAGATCTGAGTTTTAACTCGAAGGGTTTGGGGTTTCGCGACTTGACTCGCCGAGTCCAAGAACAGACTCGCCGAGTCCAAGGCAATCTTCAACAGACTCGCCGAGTTGTTCTTCCAACTCGCCGAGTTCCTGCCCAACTTCATCCAACTCGCCGAGTCCACCCATGTGACTCGCCGAGTCACTCCAGTTCTTAATCCATACAGTGGCTTTTCGAGCCAGGCAGGGGCTCCAAATCATAGATCCATACTTCCAAAGCTCAATCCTTACGTAAAGTTGCAAACTTTACGTATAACTAAAGAGATCTAGACTCAAAACACTCTAGGGCTAGGTTTTAGGACAAAAGGGCTTCACCAACTACTCAATATCTGATGCTTTACGACATACTGGACCATCCCAACACCAGATCTGAAGTGGCACCCACATATCTAAGCCCCAAACCCGAATTAGGTCTCAAACAACCATAAAACCCCCAAATCTCATAACAAAAATAGATCTAGATGCAAAGGAGGGAAAATAGCAACTTATTACCTCCAAGATGAACACAAACTGAAGTAGATCTCGGATCTACACCTCTCCTTTGAAGCAACCCTCTTGATCTTCAAGTTCCTTTCAAAGGTTCCCTCCTCCAAAGTTATTTCTCTCAAATGATGGAAGTTCACATGAAATCTAGGGTTTACATGCTCTCTAGGATGATATGGAGGCTGAGAAAGGGACATAACACCCTTTATATACGATACAACTCCCGGGATTAGGGTTTTCCTTGTTCAGACCAGACTCGACGAGTCGGTTACTTAATCGATCCCCCGGTTCTCGATCCGACTCGTCGAGTTCCTCCCTGGACTCGATGAGTTGACCCTTTGACTTAGGGTTTTCTTTCCTTTCTTGGCCTTCCTGATTTTGGGTGTTACAGAAGAAGACGGTTTAACAGGGAAAAAGATAAGAAACTTACACTTTGGTCCCCAAAGTTTCATAAATGAGGCAGTTTTGGTCGTGTAATTTAAACCATAGCTGGTAAGGGACCAACTACGAAATAAATTAAAGTCGTAGTGGCCATACATGTAATTTAGATAACTAGTTAATGGAGGAATAGTTAAAAACTAACGATAATGACTTAATTGACATACACGGTAAAAGTTAGTTGGCCTAATGCGCAAAGAAATACATACATAGTGAAATCAGACCAAACCCAAAATTTCATTGTACTACAGTGATATTATCCCTATGAAATAATGGCAAACTAGGAAAAAACCCATATTACGCAACGGGTCGGGGAGGGGGTTATGTATTATCAATAGTTTAGTAAAAGTCAAGTGGGACAATTTTTATAAATAATGTTGTACATAACGGTCAAACCAGCCAAAATACAAAAATCTTACACAAATGGATTGTTTTTGAAAAAAAAAAATTTATAGGACCTTTTTTATAAATTAAAAAATGACAGAGACTAAATCTGCCAAAATGTATATCCGTTGTTGCAGCGGTTAAATCTATCAAAATGTATAACCTTTGTTGCAGGGACAAAATATGTCAAAAGGTTTTTCAGGGACTAAATCTGCCAAAACATTAAACCTTTGTTGAAAGGACTAAATCTATCAAAATATAAAACATTTGTTGTAGAGATTATATCTGCCAAAATATAAAACATTTGTTTGTTGAGACTAAATCTTAAAAAATAGAAAATATTTGTTGCAAAAGTCCAAAAATAAAAAGCATCATTATTCATAAACATGTATATTAAAATATTATTAATTTTATCAAAATATGTAATTTGTTATTATTTCGGCTATGTAGGAAGATAGGTAAGAAATTTAAGTAGGAGAATATTCTTCTATTATAATTATGGGAAGTAAATCCTTGTTTTTCAAATTATAAATGTTAAAAAAATATTTATTGAAACAAAAAGTGGGCACACAATACTTTACTTGAAATACAAGCTAAGACAATCTTTGAATAAAAGAAAGTGTCACTTTATCTATCGTTTAGTTCTTTTAATTTGTTTTTCTCTAGAAAAGAAATAGAATAATTTGTACGCATGTTGATAGAATTGAGTTCATATATATATATATATATATATATATATATATATATATATATATATATATATATATATATATATATATATATAGAGAGAGAGAGAGAGAGAGAGAGAGTTAGGTTCAAATGTTTTTACTATCTATTGTGTGCCTGTATGATTGATTCTGGACCTATCATTTTAGTTATTTTAAGAAAGTAATTAATGCTTATTAAATATTGGAGATGTAATTAATACCTATTATATCTTCAACATGTAATATGCATTAATTACTTTCTTAAAATAACTAAAATGATTGGTTCATAATCAGTCATACATGCACACAATAGATAGTGAAAACAAAATAACTTAACCCTATATATATATATATATATATATATATATATATATATATATATATATATATATATATATATAGGGAAAAGTGAATATACCCTTAAGGGTATATAACCTTAGGTACCCAAAGACACCATAATACGTTGTTTTGTTTGATATATTCATTTTAATGTTCTTTAACTTCAACCTATAACTTGAGTTACTTTCAAGATTTTTGAAATTTCACGATTATCTTTCTCTTACATCATATTTTTTTGTCGAACACCTACTAGGCTATATACATTTTAGTTGAAAATGAAAATTATGTAAGATGAAGATAAATGTGTAATTTATAAAAATTATGAACGTAAATCAAGTTAGAAGTTAAATTATAAGAACATCGGACAATTACAACGTATTATATGATAAAAAACGACGTAGTATAGTATATTTGGGTACCTAAGCTTATATACCCTTAAGGGTATATTCACTTTTCCCATATATATATATATATATATATATATATATATATATATATATATATATATATATATGTGTGTGTGTGTGTGTGTGTGTGTGTGTGTGTGTGTTCAATTGAGAAAATAAAAAAAGGTTGAGAATAAGGGAATCTTTCTCAGCCACTCATTTAATCTAAGCATAAAAGACACGGTGGCAAACTTGTAAATATCGTAATAACCTTCAATCTCAAATACGTAACTATAGAGAATTCAATAACTGTGCGTTCATCATCAAAATTTTTCCTCCAACCTTTAATAATCATCCAGATTTCTTCAACTAAACCGAAATTTCTTCGCTGTTAATGAAATTGAAATCGGAGTTCTGGACTCGCAGTCACAGTCGACATTGAGGGACTTAGAATCGGTAATCACAGGTTCCCAATCGGATTTTCGGAAATCAAAATCAAATTGAGAAATCGATCAGAGATAGGATGTCGCATCTGAAGTCGAAATCGGAAGTATATGATGATTTGGAATTGATAACTTGATGTTTTTAACATTTTTAAAATAATTAACTTGTTTGCACTCCAACTGTTCGATGAAATGCATAAACTAAATTACCACGTTATATTCACATATGAATATGTTTTGTCACCTGAATCAGTATATGATTATTAAAAACACAAAATAAATATGCAAGTCTGTATGTTATTCATATGTGAATAACATATAAAAATTATATATATATTTGTCAAAATACCTTCAATATTCATAAGTGAATATACCTTGTAATATTCATATGTGAATATATTTTGTAATATTCATAAGTTAATATATCATCTAATATTCACAAGTGAATATACTCTGTAATATTCACATGTAATATAACATGTAATACTATGTAATATTCACATATGAAATATCATTTAATATTCATAAGTGAATACATCATCTAATATTCACAAGTGAATATACTATGTTAATATTCACAAGTGAATTCATCGTCCAATATTAAAATATGAATATACTATGTTTATTATATGTTATATTTATATATGAATGATACTTAAATTGTAAAAAAAAAAAAATCATACTTTTTATTCATAAGTGAATAACGAATGTACTGTAATAAAACTTGCTGCATTGTTATTCATTTATGAATAACGATAACTGAAAATATAAAAAAAATAAATTTTTTATTTTATCTTAAAACTATATCAATATGGATGTCTATTTGTAGAGAATAAAAAATCATGAATATTGGTATATTTAAAATCATTTTTTGATAAAAATAGTTTATAAAAATTAAAAAAAAAAACGAGAAAAAAAACTATGTTTTTGTATATATATATATATATATATATATATATATATATATATATATATATATATATATATATATATATATATATTAAGGTAATGATTAGCATAGTTTAAGGAAATATGTTATGTTGGAAAACACATGTGCATTCGTTTTCCATTTCCGCGGGTACGTTGGAGGTTTTTGCGACAAAAATAAATGATTGGCTGGGAATGGGGGAACCATTCCCAGCCTTTTTTTTCTCAATTGAACCCTCCCCTATATATATATATATATATATATATATATATATATATATATATATATATATATATATATATATATATATATATATATATATATATATATATATATATATATATATATATATACTAGCCGTCTATCCGCGCAAAGCGGCGGACGGCGAATAATTTGATTTCTTTAGAGTTAAAACCATTTTGCGTTCACTTCGAGAAATGAATATTAAATGACATCTATTTTTCAAGAGCATTACCATACCATATTAAGGGGGTGTTTGGCTAAGCTTTTTTTAAAACAACTTATTAGGTTCCACATCACTATAAGTTAAAAAAGTGTTTGGATGAAAATAACTTATTCCGGTGGGGAACCTTGAATACGTCATTTTTTCATAAGTTACCATACACTTACTTATTAACTTATAAACTAATAAACCAATAAGCAATAAGATTTTTTGCCAAACACCCCCTAAATGGTATACATACCCAAACCACTTGTACTGTTTATCGTCATTTTTTTTTTTCGTTTTCCTTAATTCCTTTATTAATTTAATGTCCTACTAAGTAAAATACTAAAATATATAAATAATAGTTTATAAAAATAAACCTTTAGAATATCAAGTGTTGTGATTCAAAAGTCAATAAATAGGCCTTTGAGAAGGCCAAAATACTCAGGTGTCAACTTGTTCATTGTGATTTTAAACCAAATTTTGTCACAAATTAAAACATTTTCAACAATGTTATGTAATTCAAGGATTCATATTGATTTAGGTTCTCGAAACCTTAAAATATTGAACAAAATCTATATAGAACCTTATAATAAGGACAATAATCACCGTAATCAAGAAGTCCATGTGATGGAACTTGATATTATAAGGATCAATGATGAAAAAGGTTTCATTTTTAGACTAAACAAGATGAAAAATAT
This sequence comes from Lactuca sativa, assembly GCF_002870075.4. Lineage (NCBI taxonomy): Eukaryota > Viridiplantae > Streptophyta > Magnoliopsida > Asterales > Asteraceae > Lactuca > Lactuca sativa. The sequence goes on from NC_056628.2 coordinate 36,560,422, forward strand.
ACAAACTACCTTAATCATGTCAAATCTTGTGTTTAACCGTTCTTTATTGCAAAAGTAAAATGCCAAAATATACAAACTAATGATAATACAATGCTCTAACTCGCCCTCTTGGTTGAGTTTTTTGAACCTGCAAAGCCAACACATTAAAGAAACATAGTAAAAACCTTTTTAGGAACAAATCTGATATAATAAAGCCTTCACCCAATATATTTATAAGATAAAAATACAAAAAGTTAAAAATGATGAAATCAATTACAAGTAAGGATTAAAATAAAAACCTGTTAAGAAAGAACCATCTGCAGGAGGGATATTTGAATTAACATATATTTTCTGATGGTTTCAAATTTTGAATTATCTGAAATTCAGGAAAGGAGATAGAATTTGTTGAGAAATATAAGGATTCAAAACACATATTAAAATTTAATATTATTTTATTGATGACTACTTGTACTATTAGCTTAATGATTTGAACGTCTTAAAAAAATATTATTATTATATTCAATCTATTTTTAGAAATAGTGAGATTTCTTTTATAAGATAGTATATATATATATATATATATATATATATATATATATATATATATATATATATATATATATATATATAAAAGTGAAGTTGTATTAAAAGTAATTTGTATTTTTTTAATATTAGTTCCAGAAAATATGTAGAAAAGTATGTTGTATGTTAAATCGTTGTATAAATTCTTAGGTTATATTTGACGTATTTACTGAAGAGGTAGTTGCTAACTATACAGAAAACTATATTTTTTGGTGTATGAAATGGTGTAAAAAATGGAGTAGAATTTGAGTTGGAATATTAATTGCATCTTTTTTTACATTATTTTTGTGTAAAAAAATAAAGTTAGGTTGAAGATGGTCGTATAAACTATTTTTTGGATTATCGACATAACAACTTAACAAAACTCGAAAAATAAACTAGTTTATACAAGCATCACTTCTGAGTTATAAAAGATAAAGATAAAAGAAACATACCTCTTTGTAGTAAAGTGAACACAATTTTCATTCAATAACATGTATTTTTCTTTTATTAAAAGTTAGAATGTTTAATTTGATGTGCAATTTATATTCAAATAATTATAATCTCAATTTCAAAGTATATAATGTTTTGGGACTATTCATAGTCGTTATTGCAAGAGGAAAAGAATACGAGTAAGCCATGAAAACCAATAAATTTAGATTAAGCTTTTAACAATATATATATATATATATATATATATATATATATATATATATATATATATATATATATATATATATATATATATATATAAAAGTAGGTCTGGCAATGGAGCGGGTTTTGACGCTGATCCGATCCAAACCCTTAACAATTATACGGGTTTGGAGCATAGTTTTTGATCCGTTTACCCGTTAACAACCCTTACCCGCTAACCCTTTTATTAAAAGGGTCGAGTATGGATCATCACTGATCCGCTCCGTTTATAACCCGCCCCATATAAATTTTAGAAATATACATTTATATTTTATATTTCATAAAATTTACATTAAATTCCAATCGAAAGTCCAAAGAGAAAAGGCCAAAGACTAAACTGCTTTTACATAGGACTTGATGATTCAACTTCTAGACTTCCAGTCTTCTCCCAAGAGCCATGATTTCATTTCATTTATATGTCATCATGTAATCACCAATTTCATTTATAAATCAATAAGGTCATTTATCAACCGGAAGAAAGTTTGTAATTCCTATTCCCTATCAATTAGACCTGACAATGGGGTGAGTTTGGAGCGAATCGACCTTGATCCAAACCCTTTTAAAAAATTTTAAAATCCGATCCAAACCCGCTCCATAACCCGCAGAGTTTTGAATAATCAAACCCATACCCTTATCCACCGAATCAACAGATATCCAAACCCGCCCCGTAACCTGTAGGTTTTTTGAATAATCAAAATTTTTTTTACTTAAATCATAAAATCACATTTATTAAGTAAAACTAAGTGTTGATTTAGAAAACACATTATGTACTCGAAGATTTTCTATTGGAATTAAAATCATTATTTTAGTTACTTCTAATTGGTTTTTGACCGTCGATTGCATTGATAGGGAATAGGAATTACAAACTTTCTTCCGGTTGATAAATGACCTTATTGATTTATAAATGAAATTGGTGATTACATGATGATATATAAATGAAATGAAATCATGGCTCTTGGAAGAAGACTGGAAGTCTAGAAGTTGAGTCATCGAGTCCTATGTAAAAGCAGTTCAGTCTTTGGCCTTTTCTCTTTGGACTTTCGATTGGAATTTAATGTAAACTTTATGAAATATAAAATATAAACGTATAATTCTAAAATTTATATGGGGCGGGTTATAAACGGAGCGGATAGGTGATGATCCATACCCGACCCTTTTAATAAAAGGGTTAGCGGGTAAGGGTCGTTAACGGGTAAACGGATCAAAAACTATGCTCCAAACCCGTATAATTGTTAAGGGTTTAGATCGGATCAGGGTCAAAACCCGCTCCATTGCCAGACCTACTATCAATGCAATCGACGGTCAAAAACCAATCAGAAGTAACTAAAATAATGATTTTAATTCCAATAGAAAGTCTTCGAGTACATAATGTGTTTTCTAAATCAACACTTAGTTTTACTTAATAAATGTGATTTTATGATTTAAGTAAAATGTTTTTGATTATTCAAAAAACCTACAGGTTACGGGACGGGTTTGGATATCTGTTGATTCGGTGGATAAGGGTATGGGTTTGATTATTCAAAACCCTGCGGGTTATGGAGCGGGTTTGGATCGGATTTTAAAATTTGTTAAAAGGGTTTGGATCAAGATCGATTCGCTCTAAACCCGCCCCATTGCCAGGTCTATATAAAAGCTATGAAAACCAATAAATTTAGTTTAAGCTTTTAACAATATATATATATATATATATATATATATATATATATATATATATATATATATATATTTATTTATTTATATATATATATGGAAAAGTTCAATTGGTTCTCCAATGAACCACATATATTTTTTTTAAGTTCTAAAACTTATTCTTTATTGAAAAAAAAAATTAAAAATATCTAAATTTATAACGTAACATTGTGAATGTTAAATATATTTTTTGGATTCATCGTGTGAATTTAGATTCACATTGTGATTTTTCAAAGATTCACATTGTGAATTTGACGATTTTTTTTATCGAATTTGATATCATTGGAAAAAGCATAAATAGTTATGAATTTCTGTATTTTTAGTTTTTTTTTTATCAAAAAATAAGTTCTAAAAGTTGAAAAAAAATTGGTTATTTGATTAATTATGGTTATATATATATATATATATATATATATATATATATATATATATATATATATATATATATATATATATATATATATATATATATATATATATATATATATATATATTACACGAATAATTAATATTATTGAAAAGATAAGATGATAACAAACACAAGATATTGTAAATTTGTTACTTACTTATATTTACATAATTTAGCGACAAATGGTTTACTTAATTATATTTTATTTCCTATCAAAGTTGTTTTTAGTTCATTTTAACACATCTTTTATTATATATTTACTTTATAACAATTTAGAAATAATTAACATTAAATTATAAAAGTCATTAATATTTATTAAAAATTAATCGTAAAGTAATTTGAATATTATATTTTTTATTTGACTCATTTTAATGGTTTCTATAAAGGAATATTTCTACTTGATAAATAAGAATCTTATTTATCTACGATAAATGGATAATTTTTTCCCTATAAATTAAAAAAGGTTAAAAGCGAAGCATTTTGAGTTTGTGGGCAAAACATTTGTTATCTCAAATTTGGTGCAAGTTGGACCATTCATTACACTACTTTTGTGTAAACCTTTTAAGGTGTTCCTTACAGTTGCATTTGTTATATGTTTACCCTATTTTAGTATTTTTAATACGTGCATTAGAGATGACTTGATAAAAATATCCAAGCAAAAGTCCAAAAAATTCTTACAAAAATCAGTGATTTTCTAAACATCAAATTATTTTATTTTTTAATCTAACTATAATTAATTTAATTACCAAACAATCAATATTAGTTTTAAGATAAAAAAAATCTTATAATAATCATTACTTTAAAAAGTATCAAAAACATATTCAATAAAAGGTGTTTAAATAGATCAATGATATAGAATTTGATCATTGTCGTTAAATATTATTAATCATTTAGATTTTATTGAATGGTAAATTGAGCTTTGGATTTTATATATTTGATTCTAATCATGGCATATTAGTTAATAAATTAATTTATTGTAATTTAGCATTTGCTAATTTTTTTAACTACATTATATAAAAAACTAGCAAGTAGTTAGAAAAAAAAAACTAATTACAAAAAGTCATAGAATATTTGGTAAAATTATAAAAATAGTTTATTGTAGCTTATAAATTAACTTAATGATAAACTAGCTTGATACAACTTATTGATAAATAACTTATAATTTAATAGCTAATTTGCAAACAGAACTTAATCTCCGATATTAAAAACTATATTATGGTCATATAATACTTTTGTCACTTTTTATCTTTATAACTATGTATTTTATTTTCATACAATATTAAATATGACTTCTGTAGTTTTTCTTTTTAATGTTGCTGTCAAGTGTTATATATATATATATATATATATATATATATATATATATATATATATATATATATATATATATATATATATATATATATATATATATATATATAATTTAAAAGCTAAATGAGGTTTTTATACAACATTTTAAAAGATAAATTAGTTAAATTAAGAAAAGTATATTGAAAATGTAAATGATTGTAAAAAGTGTATGATATTAGGTTTGTACTAATTAGAATTAGTGTAAGATGACATGTTGCATTATATCTCAATCTTTAAATCAATTACCAATCATTATAACTTTATAACTTTAGTGATTAATTATCATGATTTATGCACAGTAAGTTGATAACATGGTTTTTTTTTTCTCAGATTTAGTGATCAATCTTGATCAAATTCATTGTAACTTGATACTTGTTCTTACATATATTAGAGCATCCCTTATCCCTATCCCTTCTACAATTTACAATACAATTTGGCAAGTACTTTTTTTTTAATCATTGTAAGTAGAAAACTCATGTTTAAAACGTTTCTTGTGAGGGTTACTTTTTGTTCATTTTAATATATATATGTCGACATAAAATAAAACTCGTATTAGTTGTTGAAAATTTCAAATACCTATCATTACTAAAATATACAAGTCTAATAAAAAAGATTTATTAATTATGGAGGTAGAATTAGAATGGAATTAAAAAAAGAAATTTGTACAAACTACAAACCCTCGTTGGATTTCCCTCCTTCCTCAATTTCCTCTTCAACGCCCCTCACCTCACACTCTCTCAACACCTCTTCTGATCAACACGTTACACAATCCACCATTAAAACTCTGCAATTTCACCCCTTTTCTTTTTTCTTCTTTCCCTAAAGAAACCCCATTCTAGAGAGAGTTAAAAGAGTGAAAGAATCTTTCTTTGATGATGCTCCATTTGTTTGTTTTCATCTACAAACCCTTAAGCTCCTCCATCCAAATTCAGATCTAACATGATTTGTTTTCATCTGGGTATCCTTTGAAATTTGCCAACTCTTGATGAATTTACTTGGGTATTCATGGTGAGGATGGGATCGAACGATAATTTGGAAAATGTCGTCGGGAGTACAAACCCACTTTCGGTTGTTTCGAGAGGTGGTGCGACCCGGTCGTGGGGTACAACGGCGTCGGGACAATCTGTTTCGACTAGTGGCAGCGTTGGGTCGCCGTCGACCCGGAGTGAGGCTGCAATGGCGGCGACGCCTGCTAGTGATAACACGTTTATGAGGCTGAATCACCTTGATATTCACGCTGATGATGCTGGATCTCAAGGAGCTGCTGGGTGAGATCTTTTACTCGATTCTATTTGCATACTCCCTCAATTATCACACGTTGACTTCCAAATTGACATGAAAGTCTCCACTTTGGAAGCAAATCAGTACCCACTTTATACCAACTACTACCAAATAAACAAATTGGTATGAAATTTGCAGCAATATTCACATTTTCTTCCGAAAATTGATGCTTTTGAAGTAGAATTTTGTTATATCGTTTTGTTCTTGAAGCTTTGGTTTCGATTTCTGGGATTTTGTTGGTTTTTATTTTGGTTAATTAAAGAATCCAAAAGAAGTAAACTTATCCAAATGGAGGAAAATTTCTCAAGTTTTGCTTGTAAATTGTAATGAGACATATACACATTTATATTTTCTTGATGAATGGAATAAATTTCTTGTATACGATGAACAGAAATAAGAAGAAAAAACGAGGTCAACGTGCAACTGGAGGAGATAAAGTAGGAAGAGGACTTCGCCAATTTAGCATGAAAGGTTCCGATTTTGCCCTTCAGTTTACTAATTTTGAAATACTCAAAATTTCACACCCCACAATGCAAGTTTATACTCTTTAATTTTATTTTATTTTAGTATGCGAAAAAGTTGAAAGCAAAGGAAGAACCACTTATAATGAGGTCAGTTGATTCAGACATTCAGTTTAATCTTCTTATTCAGGATACTTTTATATAATTTCCACAAAAAAAAAAAAAAAAGTAGAAAAAACTGAATAGAAAGTTTGATTTTTATAGGTTGCAGATGAACTTGTAGCTGAATTTGCAGATCCTAGAAATAGTGATCAACCTCCTGATCAGGTTTTATATCTCATTTCTTTCAAAATTGCAATGTTTGATTTATTTGTTTACAATAGAATCCTGCTTTTGTTTCTTTCTATTGCAACATTATACTTTGAAGTATTTTCTTATTAAGGAATTGTACTTTAAAAAATCTACTCAATTATATTTATATAGCATTATGTTTTTGTTTATTTAAATGGTGATAACATTCACAGCAACAATATGATGAGAAGAATATTCGTAGAAGGGTATATGATGCTCTTAATGTTCTCATGGCTATGGATATTATTTCTAAAGATAAAAAGGAAATACAATGGCGGGGCCTACCTCGAACTACTTTGAATGATATTGAAGAACTAAAGGTATTTATATAATTATATCTATATATATATAATTTATTATAATCTATAATTGTTGTTTAAATGTGATAGAGTGAGCGTATTGCTATCAAGAACAGAATTGAGAAGAAAGCGGCTTATTTGCGAGAACTAGAAGATCAAGTGAGAAATATTTTATATAATTTAATATTGGGAAATAATTTTTGATACATTTTTTCTTTTTTTTTTTTCTTTTATAAAAGCATATAGGTCTTCAAAACCTCATACAAAGGAATGAGCAGTTATATGGGTCTGGAAATGCACCAAGTGGTGGGGTGGCTTTGCCTTTTATACTTGTCCAGGTACGATTTTTCCAAAAGGGTATTTTCGTCTTTTTTGCAAAATATTGAATGATTTGCTCTTTGTCCCATGAAACCGCATCATGGAAGTGTTTAACGTTTGGTTGAATCTCTAAAATGACCTAAATGTAAAATGTCTGAAATACCCCTCTCTCGTGTCTTGTAATATATAGACTCGGCCTCATGCGACTGTTGAGGTTGAAATTTCAGAAGATATGCAGCTGGTTCATTTCGACTTTAACAGGTTATTATTATTATTATTATTTTTTTATTTCATTTTTCTTTTTCGGATTTAAAAGAAAAAATGTAATAAGTAATAACATCTATTTGTGTTTCTGTTGGCCTATTTGCAGTACACCATTTGAGCTACATGATGACAATTATGTCCTCAAGGCCATGAAGTTTGGTGATGGAACAAAGAATGTTTGTACAGAAGGAAGTGTGGGGTCCAGCATGTTTGAGGGTGGGGTTCCTATGCAGCCGAGGTCCACCATAACACACGGTAGACCTCCACCATCCCCTCCACTTCCGGGGATACTAAAAGGACGTGTTAAGCATGAGAATTAGTCGATACAACCTCTAAATTCTAATATCTCTTCTTTGTATATTGTGTAAGCATATTGTGCTTGCTTTGCTAATTGCGGATTTGGGATTTATTTGGTCATAATGTTTTTTCTGTATTTGATTTTATGGTAATATATTATAGATTCCTGAGTAAACTACATAAATTGTCCCCCTAATTTGGTCTCCAATTTGAAATTGGTCCTTTGAACTTAATTTTGTTGTGTATTTTCTTTTGATTAATAGGCGTGATGAATTAGAAAATACTAGATGAACTATCTGCGCACGTGTGCATTTCATACTTTGTTTTCTCTGGCATGGGAACCATAAAGTTTGGCTGCGAGCCTTGTTAAGCATCATGTATACTGGTGACTAATTATATACGGAAGCTAAGTAGATGTACGTTTTATATCTTATTCTATACTATGACATATGTTAAAGCACAAATCCAATCGTTGTAGTCTTACATTTAGGGTTTTGAACATAAGGAACAAGTTCAAAAATCATAAGATGAGATGAGTTTCAAACTTGTTCATCATGTTCGAAACTCTAGCTTCAAAGAATAAAAAGTTGGGGAGAAAGTAGTAGAAGATTTACCCATTTTTGTATTTCTTGGCAAGTTTCGTTGTTGGAGTTGTGAAGTTTCACATGTTCAAAGAGTTCGAAAATGAGTTTTAGGGAAAGTGTGGAAATTATAATTTGTATATATTGGGGACCACAACTGAAGTCACTAATGTCGTCCGATATATTTTCAACGAAGAGCCTTCATTGCCACCTGGAACCACCACCATGATGTGCACAACATTCTATTTGCTGTGTGTCTGCTCCATGGTACAATGAACGTGGTCAATTATTGTCCTGACCACACACCATCACGATTAATCAGGTCTCTCTTCTTCTCTTCTTTCTCTCATGCATGTATCTCTTCAGAATCAAGATTATACTAGGTTTGGTGTGGGATATGGTGATGAGGTGGATGGAGATGGTGGTGATGTGGAGATGAAAGGAGATTATGATCGTAAAGACCATACCGAAAGTCATAATGTTTTAAAAATAATGGTTTGTTTGGCTTTCCTGTTAAGAGTAATATATTTTGAAGAAAAGCGGTATTTTTATGAATATACCATTATAATAATATATTTTGGTGTAAGAAATCATTTTGTATAATAAAAAAAATGAAAACTAATAATATTTTCTTTTAATTTAATAGGCTTGATGAGTTGGAAGATACTAATTTTGTCTATAAATTAACTTACACAAACATTTTTTTTTTTTTTAATTTCAGTCGTCTTAGAAAACAACAATTCAATTTTCAGAAGTTTCATTTGTAATTTATTTGACTGCCGGTTAGCTAAAGTGTTAATAAGATTGATAATGGTACACATTCTTTAACAATCATGACTTTCTCGATAAATTTTAAAATATTGATTATTAGGCCATAAGATATTATCCCAACATCTTATCCCTCTATTTTCACCCCTATCTCCATCCATTTCACCACCATCTCCCTCCACAACCCTTGGTGGTACGCGGCCACCATCATGGCCCATAAAAAGAAGAGGAAGAGAGGAACATAGAAGAATAACAAATTAATTGTCATCATTTTATATGTAATCAGTTAATATTTAAAGATCACATTTTAATATCTTATATACGTCTTTAGTAATAGAATTATACTAGACAAATCCAAAAAGTATTTTTATTTTTCTAATTAAACTTATAAAGACTATATATATATATATATATATATATATATATATATATATATATATATATATATATATATATATATATGCTTAGGTTATTTTGTTTTTACTAAGTATTGTGTGCCAGAATGCACAAATCTGAACCAACGAATAAAATAAATCAATGGACATGATTTGAGAGTGTATGATATTACAATGGGGTAACATGTACCATATAATCACATAATTTTTAGCAAAATGGTATTTTGGACAATTAACTACATTTATAAAAGGAAATTTTCGGATTTTTAGGGATGATTAATTCTCCTAATTTAAAAAAATATGAATTTTTTAATTAATTCAATTTAAATTTTTACCGACTATATTCTGTCAGAATATTTTTTGTTAGAATGATGCTATTTCAGAATTTTATTCTAATAGAATATTATTTTGTTAGAATGATGTTCTTTCATAATTTTATTCTAATAGAATATCATTGAAGAAAAGTAAAATTCTTGAATCAGATGTTGAAAAATAACAAACATTCTAAAATATTTTTATACATCTGAACTTAAATACAAATTCATATATATTCCTACAGACTAAAATCCTTATATATTTTAATATAATTATACATATTCTAAAAGAATATCAAGGTCTTCAACGCTTTCTTCCAGCCATTCTGTCACACCCCCAAACCAGAACGGCAGAAACGTTCGGGGGCGGAGGACGTCATATTCAATATCATAACAGTTTATAGAAAGGAAAGTACACACCACCATATATAAAGGTTTAAAAAAAATGTTTACATCGTTGTATTCATTACACGTTCAAAAGATAAATGCATAAACATCTTTCAAAAGAAGTAAATAATGCCAGCGCGTTATTCACCAAAAGTTGCTTTCCAAACCTGCTTAACGATTGCCTGAGAATACAAGTTATTTCAAAGAAAAAGTGTCAACAATTAAGTTGGTGAGTTCATAAGTGATTTAGAAACATTGAATGCCATTCCAAAAGCGAGTGTATATCTTCCAAGAAAATCTCATATTTCCTTATAAAAGTGTGAAATGCATGAGAATATTGGTATTGAAAAAAAACGTAGATAGTTGAAACAAGAAAATCCCTTATTTTCTTAATAGTTGTTTGTTTAATGTTCAAGGCTAACATTTTGAAGCAATCCACATACTTTAGAAAAGTTTTAAACATAGATTTATATAATAAACCTATTAGAAGTTTTCAGCTTGTTAGATAATGAATAACCGTAGTAACTACTTATTCATTATTCAAAAGTACTATAGTAGTTGTATATCCGATGAGTTTTATAACCATACGGAACATAATATGCCTGTAGCGACGTTCTTCAGGCGTCGTAGCGTTATGACAAACTGTCACCCCAAAAGACGGACTGTAACTAACAGCCAGGGTGCGGGATCATGACTTCCCGTATAGATCTATACACATTTGACACGTTCTCCGAACGGGAGACTCTGGTTATAGACAGGACTTGTAGCGATACCTTTTATCTAAAAGGCAGTGTTTGAAGATATACACGTCTCATGGATTCTCAACTAAGTCTGTATTAAAGTGATAGTTTTGTATGCAAAGTTTATCCTTTTTCACAATGTTTGACCAACATAAATCACAAGTTTTTAGAATATATGAAACGGTTTAACAACGAAAGATATTTTGGTGTTACTAAATACTTTGTATAAAACTATTGCATGCAAAGTATAGCAAGAGTTTTCGCATAATAGAACTAAATCACAAGTGAATCATTTGATAGAAACGAGTAAATGAGATTTTTACGAAATACACGATAATAACGGTATGTTTACTTGTATTCCTCCCCTTAAAAGAGTATAAAAGCATTTAAAATGTATTTAAAGAGTGTTCGAAGGGGATATGAACTCACTTGATAGCTTGAAGATAGCGAGATGGAAAACCGGACAGAGTTTCGTCTTGGGAAACAGATTTTCCTCGGGATTCTCGGGAATCTCGGGAGTAAAATCGACCCTCGGGACTTGAGCAAAAAGACCAGAGCTTCGGGTTTGAACGGGCACGGAAAACGAGGCAAGATTGTGAGAGAGAGGAAAGAAATGAGCATTTTTCTCGGAAGCCCTCGCATTCTATTTATAGGAAGGCTGAACCGCCTCGGTACGCGGGGCGTATGCTCGTACGCAGCGCGTACGCGTACGTCATGCATGACCGAAGCCTCGACTGCCTCGGCTTCGGATGGGACGGGTCGGTGGGGAGGCGGGTCGGATGGGACAGCGGGTCGGACGGGTCGGTCGGACGGGCGGGTCGGATGGGTCGGAAGCCTCGGATAGGGCGACGTGGACGTTCCGAGGCCAAGTCTCTCGGGTACGCAGCGCGTACCTCGGATGAGGACGCTGACTCCTCTTCGGATAAGGTCCGAATTTTGATTTAAATAAATATATAATTTATTTAATAAATTTCAAAAATTCATATCTTCTTCATACGAACTCCGTTTTCGATGGTCTTTATATCCACGCGTAGGTGAGACTACGCTCTACAACTTTCGTTTAGACTCCGTCGGCAGATTCCGAAATTATTTTTTTATTATTTATATTAAACTCATCGTGTTTAAGGAATTTCTTTGAAAATTCATAACTTCTTTATTTGATGTCGGTTTTTGCCAGACTTTTTACCGCTGAAATACCATTGTCGAGACCTTCGATTCTCGTTTAGGTCATTCCGGCCAAAAGTCGCTCGATCTCCGATTCGAGTTTTTAGCTGTCTACTGCTATATTCGGATCTTGGAAAAATCATAACTTCCTCATACGAAGTCAGATTTGGACGTTCTTTTTGTGTACGCTCACGGTTTAATGTTATCTATAATTTTCATTTAGATACCTAAGGCTAAATGCTATCGTATTGAAACTTTGCGTTTTCCGTTTAATCGGTGTTGTCGGTTTTGTCGGAAATCTTAGAATGGTCATAACTTCTTCGTCATAACTCGGATTTTAGTGTTCTTTATATATTTGGAAACCTTAAGACGATATCTACTACATAGTGTACTCCAATCAGAGCTTTTGAATAATTCATTTATCGATGATATTCCTATTACATTCCAAAGAGGTTACAAGACTCGATTTATAATGCCCGGAAATAACGGGTTGTTACACATTCCTATTACAAATACAACAAAAACTAATAATTGTTAAAAACATGTTACTTGCAATTAACTATCACTTAATATATTCTGGTAGAATAAATAGAATATGACAGAATACATATAATACATTCTGGCAGAATACATCGATTTTATTCTGGTAGAATACATAATTTCCAACAACATATTTGATTTAGAATGCATACCACAAAGTTTAAAGAGTAAATTAATTTGTGTTGATGAAAAATAAAAAGGCACAAACAACATAGAATTGTATTCCATAATCGAAAGAAAAAAAAATATATGTCAGACCCAATAAAGCATAGAAACGTGGTTTTCATATAAGATTTGAAAACATTATTTTGTAAGAAAGAAGAGCATCCACATAACAGAAATTGAAACTCATCAATTTGAACACATGAATAAAGAATGTTACTTACATTATAAGGCTCTGATACAAGAGCTGGAATCATACGAACTTACATCTTTTTCTATGCTTCCTTCTAACTGAAAGTGACTCATTAAGCAAGAAATGACCAATTTTGGAATAAGTAACTGAAATTCACTGAGACATATTAACAAACAATTGGTGTGCAAATCAGAATGTTTTCAATTCCACTAATAGAGATGCAATTGTTTATGATATTCTTCTATATATTCGAACCTAAAATCAAGAACTGGGAATTTAGAGAAAAATCGAACCATATAAAAATCTCAGCTGATTGGAATCGAGAATTGACAATTTATGGGGCTATCATTGTCACTCTACTTTCTTCCAAATACCCACAATAAACATGATACCTGAATAAAGAAGATAACATGATACCTGAGATGCCATTTACGATTCGTGGAGGGAAAATGAAGCAGAATAGCTGTTACAAAAAAGGAGCGGACCTCTCTTCTCGCTGGTTGTCTTCTAGAACTCCGATAGGTAGAAGACAGAATAAGAAACAGGGACATACTAGACTTACCAAACGAGTAATCTGCCTTAGACCTTCTAGCCTTTCTTCTCTCCAGTTGTCTTCTACAACTCCGACAGATAGCTCCTGCGAGTTTCCCGATCTTGCCCTCTCTTCTTGCTGGTTGCTAAAGAAGGCCGCAAAAAAGAAATAGATGTGCTAGGGTTGGAACGGAACAATATGCACGCCTATAAACGAGAACACAAATGACTAGGTCAATATATATTACTTTATTTCCTTAATTGCAAGATTTAAATTAAATGATTTCCTTAATTAAAAGTACAAAATGTCCAAAATACCTTTTAATGATTTATTTCATGATTTATTATTTCTTGAATTCTCATTGGTGCATTTAGGCACACAATACTTGCTAAAAACATTTGAACCTAACTCTCTCTCTCTCTCTCTATATATATATATATATATATATATATATATATATATATATATATATATATATATATATATATATACACACACACACACACACACACGTGTAATTACATGATTTTGAACTAATGATATACATATTTATATATTTTGTACAAATTATATATATATATATATATATATATATATATATATATATATATATATATATATATATATATATATATATATATATTAAAGCACATGGAAGATTTCAACAGGAAACTTTCCATGTTTATACTTCTAACACTATATTTTTACTTTTTCTTAATTTTGCCACTAAAGTTTCAACAAACTTTTCATTTTTATAATTTTGCCACTTTATTTTTACTTCTTTATATTTTTGCCACTAAACTTTCACTTTTACTTCTTTAAAAGCATTTTTCTTTATTCTTTTATAATTTTACCACTTTATTTTTTACTTTTTTATAATTTTGCCACTAATGTTTCAACAAACTTTTTCTCTTTATAGTTTTTGTACTTTACTTTTACTAATTTTGCCACTAAAGTTTCAACAAACTTTTCCTCTTTATAATTTCGACACTTTATTTTTACTTCTTTATATTTTTGCCACTAAACTTTCACCCGTGCAACGCACGGACCTTTTCCTAGTTATACATAAGAGGAACATATTTTAAAGTAACTTTTTATTTAGGAAACATATTTTTTAAAATCATAAATTTAAAATTAATATTATAAACATATAATCTAATAAAATCCCAAATTACCAAATATAGGGCTTTGTTATCGTTAAACTTGTTTGATTATAATTATAAACAAATAATACAGACACTTAAACTAATTCTAAATATACACCGTTTCAAATAATTTAACTAACATATGTTATTTGGGAAAATAACTTAGGAGGGTAACTACCTCTTATCCGTGTTCACATATTGACAATTTCTTATTTTTTGTACATAATAAAACAACTCACTTGTTTTAATTGTTTAAATTACACCAATATTACGGTTAATACCTGTTTTAACCGGTAACTCAAAGGGAAAATGACTTAGGAGGGTAACTACCTCTTATCCATGTTCACATATTGACAATTTCTTATTTTTTGTACATAAGAAAGCAACTAACTTGTTTTAACTGTGTAACATCTAAAAAATCATGAACAAAAATTTCGTTTTTAATTTAATACTAAAACCATAATTGTCAAACTATTAATTTAATACTCCGGTATCGGGCCCCGCCCGACATTAGGCCTCGTCTGGCATCGAGCCCCGCTCGGTATACAAATTTGTCTCTCTTAGGCCCCACCCACTAAACACATGCAATCATATAACATGCTAACACATAAAGAAACATACTCTACCGTATCATTGTCCTAAGAAACATACTATGCTAATAATGAGATACGGAACTTCGTCCGTACTCAACTAGTTCCAGCCAGGGCTTCAGTAGTGCAAGGTGAGTCCCCTCACTGTGTGAATGGGTCTAAGGCCACAATGTCAGCCCATGTAGTCTATGAGTAGGAAGACCCGGGGGTTAGCCCTAGGCATTGTATGCTAGTATGTTATTCCAGACCAAGGTCTGATGTCGGGCGGGTGCCCGAGGAATGTTTGCATGTTAGATTATACTTGCTGTCTGTGTGATACTTGTATGTGCCTGGTAAGGAGGTGAGTGTGGGCGAGGTCCCATATCTCATCACTAGCTGAGTACGGATGATGTTTTGTATCTCATTATTAGCAGAGTATGTTTCTTAGGACAGGGATATAGTAGAGTATGTTTCTTTTATGTGTTAGCATGTTATATGATTGTATGTGTTTAGCGGGCGGGGCCTAAGAGAGACATATATGTATACCGAGCGAGGCTCGATGCCAGGCAGGGCCTGATGCCGGGCGGGGCCCGATGTCGGAGTATTAAATTAATGGTTTTAGTATTAAATTAAAAACGAAATTTTTGGTCATGATTTTTGGGATGTTACACAGTTAAAACAAGTTACTTGCTTTTTTATGTACAAAAAATAAGAAGTTGCCAACATGTGAACACGGATAAGAGGTAGTTATCCTCCTAAGTCATTTTCCCTTTGAGTTACCGGTATAAACAGATATTAGCCAGTAATATTGATGTAATTTAAACAGTTAAAACAAGTTAGTTGCTTTATTATATACAAAAAAAAGAAGTTGCCAATATGTGAACACGTATAAAAGGTAGTTACCCTCCTAAGTCATTTTCCCAATGATATTTTACCTAATTTAATGATATTTTACCTAATTTGACTAATATTAAATATTTCAATTAAAAGGCTGATAAATCATTATTATATTAGTTTTAAATTCTGACGGAGGAGCAACTTAAATCTTAATTTCCAGTGAAGCTCGGTGCCTGAAAGGGAGGATAGGGAATCTCTCGGCAGAAGAACCGGTGGTTGCGGTGGTGGTGGTAGTTGTAGTGGTAGTGGAGTATACAACACATCAGTGTTTTTTTAGGGAACTCGAATTCTACAAAACCTCAATGCTCTACAACTGATGATTTCTCCCATGGCGACGCAACTGCACCTGCACCTCCCCCTCCCCCACTCTCACTTCTTCCTCCCTTCTTACAAACACTTCTTGACCGCCGCTCCAGAACCTCGCCTTTGTCAATTCGGCGTCCGTCACCGCCGCTGCCTCCTCGTCACAGATTGTGCTTCGTCACCAAATGAAACAAGGTTTTGCAATTTGTTGCTTCATTTTCGATTGCATGTGCCTCTGTATGCGTTTGTTCGTGTTGAAATTTTACTAATTCGAGGTTCGTTAAACGGATTTTGTGCTTTAGAGTTGCCGGCAGGAAACCGGCGAGGACCAATGCAGATCTCTGCAACGATTTACGGGAATTTATGTCCGAGGCTGGGCTTCCTGACGGACATGTTCCTTCTTTGAAGGAGCTTTCGCACCATGGCAGGTTTAGTTTCTGTAGCATTGTATATCTCTTCTTCATTTCCAGTTCCTTGTTTTGCACTTGAATACATGTCTGCTGATATGAATGCTTTAATTATCATGGAAAAGGTTCCTGATACTAGAAATTGCTTGCAGTAATTTGCAATTAAATGGCATTTGACATGAATAATTTACAATTAGATGGCATTTGAGTCACTTCTGACCTTGGTAATCATGGAGATTCAATGGAAGTTTATCATATTGGCTTAAGAAATATGTATATCATTTGATTTCAGTTCTATCCTCACACTGTAAAAAAGCATACTTTATATCTGCAAGGAAATTATATGCTTTATGGAAATGGCTTCTACTTGTGGAGAATTTTTTTGAATTATTCTGTTGTTCTTACATTACTATACAGGCAAGACCTTGCTAACCTTGTGAGAAGAAGAGGATATAAACTTATTAAAGAGCTTCTTGCAGCCTCACAAGAGGTCAAAGTCAACGATTCTAATGTAGATGAGACCTTGACTGATAATCAGGAAAATACCAATACTGAAGAAGATGAATCAACAGGTGTTTTTTTTTTCTTTTCTCTTTTTACAGCATGGGATAAAGTTAAACTCAAAACTCTTCTTATTAAATCATTTGTATTAAAAAGATTTGGATGAGAATGGAACAAAGTTGGCTGAAGCTGTGTTGTTGTCGAATGAAGAGACTTCCACTAAATCATCATTACAGGAAAAGGTGATGAAATTTATTCAGAGTGGAGAACTTGAAACAATTGAAGGCAAGTCATGTTAATGTGTAGATATATAATATATTTTGTCCTTTGATTCATTAATTTTGTTGAAAGTATTTATCTCCCTTGCATTAAATTCAGCTTTTGGTGCTTCTTGATGTTCAGATTCTGCCAATTTAGCAAACGGGAGTGTTTTGTCATCCCAGCTTGTAAATTCAACATCTCAGTTGAGGTTTGCATTGTTATTATTATTATTATTATTATTTTTTTGTGGGATCCATTTCAATTTATTAATTTGTATTTTTTGTAGAAATATTTCTTCCAATGATCAACTACAAAGTGCTGAGGATGTTGAGGTTATTTCATTATCTGATTTCAGATTTTCATATACGATTCTACTTACCTCTTTCTCTCTCTAAAATCTAAATCATGTTATCTTATGTTTATGTAAGACAGATGAGAACAAAGGAGGATGAAGCTGAAATCAATCGCATCAAAGTTATACTGGTATTATATAATTATATTATAGTTATTGGATCTTTGTAGCATATCTAAATCTTGTTATTGTTTTTGATGTGCTTAGCATCACAAGGAGTTGGAATTATCTCAGTTGAAGGAACAGATTGAGAAGAACAAGGTGAATATATGATTTTATATGTAATGTATGCTCTCATTAACATTGAAATATTTCAGAATGAATTATTATAAGGAAGATTTAAAAAAATCAGTAACAATTGGTTATTGGTTGCTACTCAGGAAGCGTTGTGTGAATTACAAGCTAAAGCTGAAACAGAGATAAATAAAGCACAGAAGCTTGTGTTGGATAAAGATGCAGAGCTACTTGCAGCTGAAGAAAGCCTTTCTGGATTAAAACAGGTAACTCCTTATTTACTAAATTACTAGTAAAAATGCCAGATATCATACGGATACATAGAAGCTTTTTGGTCTTTATTTACTGTTTATGCCATATTATGTTAACAAACATGGAATTAGGAAAATGCAGGTGGGTGGCCTATAGTCTATACTCCCCCAAACAAATTTTACTGTTCAAAAGAAAAGTAAGAATCGTTGTGGGATCCCCATTTATTGTGTATACTCCCCTAACCAAATTTTAGTGTACAAAAGAAAAGAGATCTTTATTCACAAGAGGAGTTTATAATAGATACAAATCAATACGAGTGAGCAAAACCAAACCCAAAAACTGAAAAACTGAAACTAGACCCAAACTGTCGTTTGGGTTCTGGTTTCAAAAACCGAAATATTCGGTTTCGGTTATTATACTGTAGAAACCGACCCAAAACCAACCTATTATATATTATTTTTGATTATTTAATATATACTATCGAAAAAAGATAATAAAATAGAATGCTTCGTATATACCAGGTAGTAACCAAATCGACAAAACTCTAAATCCCTTTTGTTTTGTTTGCATTTTTGTGATACGACGGTTCCCACCCAGCTTCTCAACGAACCTACCTGTTATAAGCGATTAACTCTTTTGAATGATGAATCGATGAAGTGAACCGAATGAGTCTCGTCTGCTACATCGCCATTCTCCATCTCTTTCTGATTCTGTCTCACAATTGGCATCACAGGCTCACAACGCATTGTTGTATTCACAACTAATCACTCTGAGCACATTGTTCACTGTGAGCCTGTGATGCCGATTGTGAGACAAAATTGGAAAGAGATGGAAAATGATAATGTTGCAAACGAGGCTCACTTCATCGATTCATCATTGAAAAAAGCTAATCACTTATGGTAGATAAGTTCGTTGAGATGGAGAAGCTGGGTGGAAGACTCCGTATCGCAAAGATGCAAACAAAACAAAAGAGATTTAAGGTTTGCCCATTTTGTTACTACCTGGTGTATACGGACCATTCTGTTTTATATTATTTTTTTATAGTATATATTAAATAATCAAAAATAATATATAATGGATTGGTTTCTACAATATAATAATCGAAACTGATTATTTCAGTTTTTGAAACCGGAGTCTTGAGAATGAAAAAATCAGAGTGGAATCAAGCTATATGAAAGAATAAACGGGTTCACTTGAAAAAAAAACTAGATGTGGACTTTGGTCAAGTTAAGGAATAAAGAATTAGGTATCTTCCCCTACATGGCAGTATGGCATCCATATCCACGTGACATATTGTAATATAAAAATCACAATGTTATTATAATAAAAATAACTAATTATATGTCATAAAACAATAATATTAAATAAAATAAAATAAAAACCTATGAAATGCTACGTCGGGTGATATTGGTTTAAATTGGATACTTTAATGGAAGGTTTGAGTTTGTTTGGTAGGTTCAAGTTGACTACTGGGGAGAAGGTGAGAGTGTAGAGGTGGCTGGTAGCTTCAATGGCTGGAATCATGGTGTCAAATTAGATCCACAACCTTCTTCAAACATCACAGACCCTATCGAATTCAGGTTTCCAACTCTCTTTCATTGCCACCTCAGCATTATCACAATAATTACTACAATTTAACAAATAAATGTTTTTTCACCAGAAACACTAGGCTTTGGAGGTCCATGTTGTGGCTGTACCCTGGGATCTATGAGGTATATCAATACATATTTGTGTTTTTGTTGACGAGAGTTTTTTTTTTAATAAAAAAAAATTGGGAAATAAGTGCAGATAAAATTTATAGTTGATGGAAAATGGATGATTGATCCAATGAAAGAAGTGGTTGCAAGGGGATCCATACATAACAATGTTCTTCGAGTCGATAGATAGATGATATGCACCTCTTCAAACGATGACACCTGTATATAACATTGAGGTATCACAGGTTTTCTCCTTTTTTACTAGTTTTTTGAAACAATTTGAGATGACTTATTTACTTATTTTTTAGTTATTTTTTACTTTCAGATGTTAATGATTAGATAGGTGGTGATAAATGGGAGTGGCTCACAAGTCAAAGATGAGGTTGTATTAGATAAGCTCTTGTACAATTAATTCCCATTTTTGTATGTTGTATTATTCGGAATGTGAATAGTATGTGTATGTTGACGGGAAAATAATCTGATTATTCCATGTTGTTTATATATAACATATTCTAGTATCTTAAATCTAATAATATTATTTTTTATTTCTATTTTAAATTATAAGGTCAGTAGTAAACAGAAATCTAAACAAACATCATATTTTGCATCATGTTCTACCTTTAAAATTTTAACTTCACATACACTATTTTAAAAAAACACACTCAACATTCTCAAAATCGGTCCGATAAATATTAAATACAGATTATATAGTCTATAGATACATTCATACATCGAGAAAATGTTTTTTACCTAAGGAAAAAGAAAAAAGAAAAAGAAAAAAAAAGGTAAAGATAATATCTGAGGGGAAAGAAAGAGCTCGTTGAGACCACGTTCCTAAGCTTACCAACAACTTATCAAACCTTAAACGTGTCTCTTTCTTTGCCTTTACCCTCCCTCCCCTCCTTTCTATTTCATATTTTCATTCACTCACCAAAACACACACAAACACACACACACAGACAGACTCAGTAGCTAATAATATATTGAAAATGGCGATGTTGAGTAGTGCTTCTGCTTCATTTCACAGACTCACCTCCTCATCTCCTTCTATTCCTACTCCATTCTTACCTTCTTCCGCTTCACTGTTACCCAAATCTACGACCACAAGGTACAAAAATAGGGTTTATTTTTCCACTTTTGCAATCAGGAAACCAATTCAACTCGACATTCTTCAAGAAGAAGAAACGGAAATGGCGGAGGAGGAGAGTGTTAGTGAAAGCGTCTTATACTCGATCTCCCCCCTCCCTCTTCTCGTAATCGGTGCTCTTCCTGGAGGTAATCGATTAACACTCCTCCTAATCTCCTATACGATTCTGTTTTCTCATTTTACTTTTATGGATTTTAGTTGCATTTTCATCACAATCGATTCAAATTCAATCATAAATGTAGGAAATAAGGGGTGTTTGGGATTGGTTAGAGCATCCACAATCATAGATGATACATTCATACCAATTCTAGAATTTATATCATTTTTATGATTTTTATATGAGTATATGTATTTGAAATTAAATTAATATATTTTTATATATATTATATGCACAATTTTTTACAACAAAAAAAAATTAGTATAATTAGATTTAAAATAAATAAATAATATACATAATTTTTACTACAAAAATAATTTTTTTATAAGTTTTAGAGTATTTCATATCTATTTTATATTGTAATAAACAAAACAACAAGTTTTATTTTTAATTAGTAAAATAAATGAATAAAATGTATTTTGAATTATGAAAAAGCTCCATATAGAGAGCTTGTAAATTCACAAGCGAAGTGAAAAAGAAATGAAATGGAAAAGCTCTTACAATAGTTTGTTTGGTTTCAACTCATTCAAATTACATTTCTTGTAGGAAATAGCAAAATATTTTACTATTTTTTACGAATATATTTTTCACCCATAATAGCAATGTATTTACATTTTCCATAATAGCAATGTATTTACATTTTTTCACCATAATAGGAACGCAATTACAGTTTTCACCAATAAAGAGAAATATATAATATATTGCTATTATGAATAAAAAAAATAAAGTATGTTGCTATTATGGGTAGAAAAGTTGCCAAAATTTGATTTTTTTTTCAACGTTAGCTGGAACTATTAGATCGCTGTTTGGACCTTTCGTTGACCTCGTGAAATCATTGGATCTCCCCGGTTGGCTTGTTCATTGGGGCCACCCTGGCAATATGGTATAAATTTTTTTCTAATTTCAAAAATCATTAATTTTTTTTTCATATATAAATTAAAAAAAATGTTATTATTATTATTTTGCACTTGCAGGCAGTTGTGCTGTTTGCCATGGGTGGGTATGGAACTTACTTAGGTTTTCGCATTCGCTTCTCTGATAATGTGGTAAGAATCTTATTGAAAAAATAAAAAATTTGTGTCGAATTTTATAAATTAAAAAAGAAGACAAAATTCAAAAACATTGTTGATTAATTTTTTTTAAACAAATTTAGGATGAGAAAGCAATGGCTAAAGACTTGCATCCAAAACTCCTTGCGGGAATGTTCTTCTTCTTTGCCCTTGGAGCCACCGGTGGAGTAACCTCTCTACTTACTTCCGATAGGCCTATCCTTGAAAGGTAACACTTGTAATGACCATTTTACCCTTATATTCCAAAAAAAAAAAAAAAAAAATCTTTATAACATTCTATTTTGATTTCTTATAGTCCTCATGCTGTAACGGGATTGATCGGTTTAACACTTTTAGCACTACAAACAACATTGCCAACATTATTCGAGGTATGAGTTACCTTATAACCTTTTTCAAATTAAATTATGTAATTTAATGTTAAGATTGTTAAAATTTAAGGATTTTTTTTTCAATTTTTTTTAATGTTGTGAATTTAGGGAAATCCGGGGCTAAGAAATGTTCATGGGATTTTGGGTAGCGGGATTATGACATTGTTTCTTGTACATGCGGCTCTTGGTCTTCAACTTGGTTTGAGCTATTAAAATTGAATATGAAAATTATTTTAAAATTATTGATGAATAATCTTGTAACAATATCGGTTATGTACCTTATAATGTAGATAAGGTTTATACAAGAGCTTTCACGATGGTCGACTCTTTTTATAGTTTATTATTTTTGATATATTATGAAAAACTTCTTTATATATTTTCTCCAATGCCAAGTATTTTTTAAAATCTTTTTGTAACCACACAATTGTCCCCATCAAATTCTGAAAAGATTTGGCAAAACTAACGGATAGATGGAAATTGTAAGTTGTAGCTTATATTTATAATATAGAAATGTTAGGTAAGTATAAACTTTTGAAATATGAAATGGTAAAAACTAGAATCTTTCAATTTGAAGTAGTTTGTTTTTTTTTTTTCCTATTTTTTAAATAAAAGTTTTAAGCTTTTATTATTTTTTTATTTGAGATTTTCTTTTAAAAATAATAAAAGCTTCTAAAAGTTTTCATAAATTTGTTGGCGAACTTTTTTGTTACTGATCTTAACATTTGAAGTAGTATGCTGTTTTAATAAATAGAAGCAGATAAAAATATCTTAACATTTTTATTTTTTTATATTTAAAAATAAATTAAGAGCTAATTACGAAAAAAAATATATTTTATAATTTTTTCGTTTAACCACCCAATTTATTTTCATTTGTACTAAAGAACCATTTACTTTTTTGGATGAAAGTTATATTGGTCATTTTTGGATGAAAGTTATATTGTGACCATGACTTGTATTTTTGCTTAAAAAAACCATCAATTTTCATTTGTGCTAAAAACAATTGCCCATAAATTAGTCGCTAACTGAACTTTTGAAAAAATATAGTGTTTTTTTTCGTAATTAAGCTAGGACATAACATATAATAGTGGTCGCATTGAAATGTTTTACGTAAAATTGATGGTTTTTCAGAACTTATTAAAAATAGATGGTTAGACCAACATTTGGAAAATATATATGCTTATTTTGAAATTAGCCCAAAATTGGTTAAATATAACTAAGTGTTAGAATTTATAATATGACTAAGGATGCTAAATGAAAATGATATTAAGATGATACTATAAGATAGAGGTGCATAAAGAGAATCGGACCGGTCAAAACCAAACCGGTAGTTTAGAATCAGTTTCTAAAAAAATCGAAAACCATTTTTTCCTCTAAAAAAACCCATAAAACCGAATCGGTATTTTAAACAAAAAAAAAAGGAACAAAATTTCACTTAAAAAAAACGAAACTGAATATAACCTAAATTGGCTTTTAGAGAAGCAGTGTTTTAACAACCAATTTTTGATTTTTTTTAAAACCTAAAAGAGTTTATTTGTGCATCTCTAGTGTAACATGTGAAATTAAATATCCTCTTATAGTTTCTTTCTATTATCTTCCTATCAATATCAAATGATGACATGTGTCATATTTATTTTTTCTTAATAGTATTTTATTCTATTAGTTACCATTTAACATGAATAGAAAGATAAGTAGAAGAAAATTATAAGATGATATTTAATTTCTCTATACAATAAAAAATTAATGGTCCAGAAAAAAAAAAATACCAAAAATATTTTCAACTACAATAACTGCAAAATAACGTCTCAAGTCTCAAAGTCATCACAACATGGGCTGCCTGTATCGGTTTCATATTTCACCTAACTAAATATATTGTACTAGAACATGTTTTGTAATTGATTGATTGTGGTGTAATGTGTCAAGTAAAGAGAGTTGCATATGTATAAATCACGTAAATTTATGTTATATTTTATTGCTAAGAGGCTCAATGATTTACATTTAATAACCATCTTATCTTCATTTAATTTAAAATATTTAAAAAGTTCGAGTGTTTGCAAATTTAATCTACAAAAAGATATTAGGGTTTTCTATATACATTTCCTCAAGTTTCTTGAATTATTACAGTTTTAGTCTAAGTATGATTTTTTCCTCGGTTTCATTCCATACTCTCCTTCAACTTGTTAATTTATCCATTTAACCACATTTCCATGGTTTCTCCATTTCCCATTGGAAAGAAAACTCTCAAGTTTGTAGGGCTGTTATAGTTTTACTTCAAATCTATTTTTTTTTTCAAGTTTTACCCATAAATTTTAGAACAAATTACGCGAATGGTCCTTTAGGTTTTGGATTTTTCCCTAATCTAGTCCCTCCGGTACTTTTTTTTTTTTACCTCAAATAGTACCTATGGACCATAAGTTGCACGCGTTTGGTCCCCGAGTTGGATGTCCGTCCATTCCAACGTTAAGCTGCTCCATTTGACTTGCACATGAGGGTATTTATGTCATTTTAGCCTAAATGACCTTTTCTGAACATATAAATTAACAGCTATATCCATTAAGGTGACGGGGTTTAGTTTCAGACATTGACTTTACACTCTATCTCTTTCCCCAAGAAAACCTTTTGATCATCCCATCTTCTTCAATCGTGAGTTCTTATCGTCGTCGGCCGTTACAGTTTAACTGATTGAACGGTGTATCGAGAAAAATGGTGCTCACATTGTGGTCTTTACGTCCACGCTACACCCAACCACCTGACCTACGTAAAGAATATGGTAAGCACGGACCTTGTAATGCTAGGTTTTGATGAAATGTAATTTTTCTTTCCTCCATCATTAACATTTTATTGTTCTTGAATGTTCACAGGTTCTATTTCAAGCTTTTGCACATTCAAGATAAATCATGGAGGTTCGTTCACAAATACGGTATCTGGAAGGTCATACATAGATGGGCTTGTTGATCACTTTGATTTTGTGGACATGTATGTGTTTTCAGTCCACGAGTTAGATGATATGATGGCAGTTTTAGGGTACAATGATGGTGGTATAATGTTTTACCATTTCATGATCCTAGAGACAGACTTGGATAGTGGATTGTTACTCCTTGGCATCGATCAGGAAGTCATTCAGCTAGAAAGGTATGTGCTTAATCATAAGGAAATTAATTTGTACATCGAGCATGGAAATACTAGAGTAGTCCCTTACTTTAAGTCCCCATTGAAGGTTCGTATGAGGAAGTTGAAGGGAATGATTCTCCTGAAATGAATAGGGTTAGAATGAAAAGGAAATCAATTGGGTCATGTAGTAAAAAGTTAGATTTGAATGAGTCCACTGATTTGTCAAAGTTAATTGTACCCTATGAACCTGTAATCAACAAAAAACACTCAGTTGATCGAGAGAATGACCCCTTTAGGGGGGTACAGTTTGAGGATAACCATGGTAAAAAAGATGTTGACACATGGGATGAGCACTAAGCAAAAGGGGATGTTGATCCAGTGGATGATTATGAGGTAATGGGGGATGTGGACGCAGAATATGGTGGGGGAAAAATCTACATGATGTTGAGTTTTTTGAGGATGAATACAGTGGAAATAAGGAAAGTGTTAGTGAGGGTCCTTGGAGTGAGGGTAGTAGGAGTGAGGGTAATATGACAGATGATGAGAGTGAGGACGAAGACTTCTTTGTGGATTTAGAAAATATTGTAGATGATGTTGATGTTGATATGAAAGAATTTCATATACATGTTGATGAAGATGTTGAGTGGGTTCAAAAAACCACCAAAGAAGCAAGTGGTAGTGGTGTTGACTTTACTGAAGGTGAAGATTATCGTTTGAGTCACCTATTGTAGATGAAGATAACAACAGAGAGAGGATGTTGAGAGACATAAGAAAGGAAAAAGTTGTTTTGAGGGTGTAGTTCATCAAAAGGATTTCATATTAGGACAGAAGTTCAAAACAAAGAAAGATGTGAAAGAATATATAAACAAACATGCAGTAGAAACCAAAAGGGATCTACATTTTGAAAAAAATGACAAAACAAGGATTAGGGCTAAGTGTAGAGGAGTGGTCCCAGATATGTCACACCCCGAAACCGATGGCGGAAACGTTCCGGGGCGGAGGACGTCATGTAAAGTATCACAACCAATGTACATAACAAACATAGTAAACACAACCATTACATTACATAGGAACATTTACATTTGTTTGAAAGCAAAGTAATACATGTTATATATACATTAGTATAAAAAAAGTAAAGACGTGACTTCTATACACTCCGTCTTCTCTAAAAGATCGTGGGATACCTGTCTAACGAGAACCTGAGAATACAAGCAGTTTTAAAAATATCAGCATAAAGCCGGTGAGTTCATAAGGACGTTTGAAAGGAAAACCGGTTATTTAATCTTGTGATAAATACTTCATTTCCTTTGATAAAGATTTTTGTAATATCGAAAAACCATTGTTACTGAGTTATGAAACATAAGCATGTTTTCCTAGAAAATCCCATATTTTCTAACATGTAAGTCGATTTCCATAAGATAAGAAAAACCCTGACTAATCACTAGTAAGTTAAGAAAACCATAAGTTAAGATCCCTGGAATACCCTTCAGTACGACAGTAGGTAGTTTTAATACATAAAACTATAGATTAAGAACTCTGGAATACTCTCTAGTACGAAAGTAGGTAGTCTTATTACATAAATAAGACTATAGAAGAAATAAAGAAATAAATCTGTGACCAAAGTTAGTTTGTTTAATACGTATTGTGAGTCGTATAACCATACTGATTTGACCCGTGACCTTCTTGACGTTCTTCAGGCGTCGATCGATTTCCAAAATTTGTCACCCCAGGCGTGCCCTCCTAACTGTAGCTAGCAGTTTAGGTGTGGGATTGTCAATCCCGAATAGGTCTATCCACAAATTTCACGTTCTCCCTCCAGGAGACTCTGGTTATACCTCCGGAGAGGATTTACTGGTACCTCGAGGGGTATAACGAAGACAAGTCTCACAAGCTAGTATTAATTGATTCACGGAATAATAGACCGTTCTTGAGTTTCGAAATCATTTGGAGCAAAGTGGAGCATAAATAATCAAATACGAGCACTACTAGAAAAACAGCCTTTTACGACGCTCATTGCGCGTCGTAAAAGGCTCAGACGACGCGCAAATGCGTGTCAAGGAAGGCCCTGTCATAAAGAGAGACGACGCGCAATCACGACGCGCGTTTACGACACACAATGTGTATCAAGGAAGGCCCTGTCATAAAGGAAGACAACACGCATTCGCGTGTCATAACCTTACGACGCGCGTGTTAATGACACGCAATGCGTATCAAGAAAGCCCCTGTCAAGAAAGGCCATGTCATAAATGAAGACGACAC
This sequence comes from Lactuca sativa, assembly GCF_002870075.4. NCBI lineage: Eukaryota > Viridiplantae > Streptophyta > Magnoliopsida > Asterales > Asteraceae > Lactuca > Lactuca sativa. Next base: position 36,588,877 of record NC_056628.2, read on the forward strand.
ACATTTTTGCGTATCATAATTTTAAATGTTTAAAAAAATATTATTTACAGATTTGCTTATTTTCAAATTAAATTTGTATTTAATGTTTCATAATAGAAAATGAAATATCATATACAAAAAATAGAATCCATTGCATAAATTTAATGTCATACAAATAATCGTTCCATGGAAAGATAAAAAAATCAATAGAAGTTGTAACAAAAATTTACAAACGAATTAGATACAAAAAAGACAATCCATTGCCCCTTTGCTTATTCAAGATCAACCTGCAAGTTGCTAACTAATCTGTACAAATTCACCATTGTTTCTAATCATTTTCATTAAATACTTTACAAACATAATTCATCCATAGTACCTGAGCTATAGTTGCAGCCTTGTTTCTTCTTCTTCTGAACTCATCTCTTGCAACCATTGCTCTAAGCCTAGTCTGAATAGATACAACAGCTCCTTGTCAGTTATGTGAAAAATACAATCGGAGAGTGGCCTACCTTCATAATAGCAACAACTAACGAAGCAGGAATGAAAGAGAAGGCAATCCTCACAACAATAGCTGCAGTGAATGCATCTAGGTCCTACAAGATCATACAAATTACTATTTAAATACACATTACATATAAAGGTGTCAATATTCTGATTGCATGTATTTAATATATAAAGACTCTAACAATAAATATATATGTTATGTTACCTTAATATATAAATACTCCAATTCAAAAAGGACTATATGCCCCAGGATTTGCATTTGCATGACTATCAAAAAGAGAATTGATTTGTAGAGGAAAGGGATGCATGATTAACAGTAGCACATAAAGGTCTAGGAGCATAGATATGTCAACCTGTCATGTGTCAACAACCATTAAACCACCTTAACAACCAGAAAAACATTTGGATTTGACAAAAACTAAAATGACCAGATCAAATCAAACATGTGGGTATAATTGTGTTATACGGTATAGTTCATATAGAACGATACTGCATGTTTGCTTGTCTCCAATTTTCTTGAATATCGCAGAAAGTTCTTGCTGCCATGCCATGCCAACACAAGAATACAAATATGAATTTATTTAAATCTTTCCTACACAATTGTATTTTCATTTTACTTATCTTAAACAATTCTACTGTCAGTTTTATTCCTACTTCTACTTTCCCGAACATAGTATTGTACCGAAAAAAATCTTATTAGGGGATGGAACTGACCTTCAATTGGGCATCTGCAGAATGCGTGGCAGGCATTAGATAATTGGCCATGGAATCACCCCAATGAGTTTGACCAACAGGGCCAGTAGGGGTCAACATTCTGGCAGCAACCAATGTCTAACAATGTTCATATAACAATTACAATTAATACATAATAAATAAGATGCTGATAATGCATAATATTAAAGAGATAATAGAATAGGTGCATACCTGAAGATTATGATCGATGTAGGCAAGGATTATGGGTTGGAGTTCCATGTCAATTGGGACCATGGAAAGATGACCTTTTATTGCTGTCCCACGAAGCTTTACAAGCTCATGAAGAACCGTTTTCACCATCCGCAAAGGCTTGTCATTCGCTCCCGCTCTATAATATTAATATTAACAACAAACCCCAATTAAATCATTCTACTTTAGTAATTAATATATCAACATGCTCATTTACTATCTCTCTCTCTCTCTCTCTCTACAAATAAGGGCAACGTACTTATATCTTTTACACCATAGTAAAAACAAAATTACATTCCTATTGTGTGTAAAAGAATGTACTTACAGGTTGCTTGTTATTATGGGTTTAGTTACAATTTGGTTGTGATTATGGATAACAAAATGTAAGTGCATCATTATAGTAGGTAGTTGTAGAAGATAAACTACATTATTGTGTATATTATTGTGTACAAGGAATAAAGTATGTATGTTTGATATTTTTAGGCTCAACAATTTTCCTTTGAGAGATCATATCATTGAGACAAAGTAGATATAGTAAATACAAACCTCCTCTGATTTCTTCCATCCCGAGGTCTTGGAGATACACATGAATGCTTTGGAGGATGCGATCAAGGTCCACCTCATATGTCGTATTTTGAAGAACCTGCATGCATCAATGTGAAGAGTAACTAAAGATGGCAAGCTGAGGTGGTATGTTGTTTCTTATGGACTTAATCCGGAAAGCAGTAAACTATTGAAAGCAAGTAAGAAAAAGATGACCGACAGACCTTTGTAAGTTTGATCAAGCATTTGACAACCAACTCAGAGAACTTTGAAGTTCTTGTAGAAAAAGATTCATTGGATGGTGGAGTTGGCCATCTAGAAGGGTCTAATGGTTTTAGGAGACTTATTATCACCATAAATGATGATGTCCTCTCTGCATTATCCTGCATTTACACAACAAATTACTACAAATGAAAATATAAGTAGTAATTATACGAGTTTTACAACCCAAATATCTCACCAATATCATAAGCGTTAAAACATTTAAGGCATTCAGAAGTTGACTGCCATCATCCATCCTTGGAACCCTTTCATCTAAAAGCCAAAGCAAAAGCTCTGTGATGAGATTGTCCAGTGTTCTCACGTTCACAGCATGAGCAAGTTGTTTGTTTTGAAACGTCTGCAAAAAAAGGACTTAAACACACTCTACCTAAACTGTTATCTATAAAGCCTATTGTTGTAACAGAAAGAATCAGATAAAATACCTGCATCAGTGTGTTGAGAACATATTTACAAGATCTAGAAGATGCACCCATCAAGCTGAAGTCAAAAGTCTTTGCCACCTTTACCTTGGTTGTAAGTAACATTCACTTCACCCTGGTTGTAAGTAACATTCACATATAATTAATTCATAATTCATAATATCTTTCAACAACAATTTTATAGATATTTTTTTTGTTAAACCTGATGGCCCACAAAAGTTTTTACTGGTCGATTATCTCCAACTTACAGACATAAATTAACATCAGTAGGAGCTGCAGTTTTTTTTAAAGTTTAAATTAAATATAAAAAAACAAAAATTATAAAATAAATAGAAAGAAACAATACCTGTGTGAAACTCAAATTGTTGTTTCCATTCTCCAGTCTTAATGTCCCATACAATTGCTGTTTTGTCTACACTGCCACTTAAAAGATAGGCTCCTTTCTTGTTCCATTTTAAAGAGAATATTGGCCCTTTATGTTTTGTTAATGTACTCATCAGCTCTCCTAAAATAATAAATAAACCTAACTTAATTTTATTTTAAAAAACCCATATTGAAAATGCAAAAAAGTAGCTTAATTTGCCATCTTTACTCCATATTCTGGTTTGCCCATCATAAGAACCTGTTGCAAGTAGAGTTCGATCACCCTACATTACAAATTTCATTTATAAGTATGAGATGCAACAGTAAAAAGTAAAAAGTTAAAAAAAAAATTAAAAAAAGATTCACATTCTAGTCAAGTGTTGTTACATCTTTGCTATTATCCTTTGTATAGTGTTTCAAAACAGCAACATCTAAGGGGCCTTTTCGTAAAGTTGAGCTACAAGGTCCATCACTAATTGTCGAAATTTGAGCAACATCTAAGGGGCCTTTCTGTAATTACAACATCTAAAGTAGTAGGAACCTTCTTAATTGTCTTCAAAACTCCCATTCATAAAACACAATTTGAAACGGTTACCATGGTTTTAGAATGTTTAATCGTGTGGGTTTAAAAATGATTATTATGAACTTTGGGGTAGGATTTTATTTTGTTATCTGGAACATAAAATGTGGGTTTCGTTTTACAAGGTTAAAATGGTAAATTTTCAATCATGTTTAATATTTAATTTAAGTTAAACCTAGACCACTTTTCTAAATTTTGTTAGACATCGACCATTTATGTAATTTTATATTGTTAACAGGGACCTTTCAAAGTATATTGTTATATTGAATATATAAATATAAGGACTTTTGCTTCTAGCTATGTTACGTGAATATAGTTGTCACACACAACTAGAATTAAAATACTTACAAATATGAAATGCATTAAGGGTTGAAAAATGACATGAGGTCCCTTTTGATAATATATATTGTTATTTTTGAAATAGCACAAATGGCATATGCAACTCCCAAAAATGAGACAAATAAAGAAATGCAGGAAAATGGCTTTTGGCAAAGTCAAAGTCTTAATTTGTATTTTATGAGTTACTAAAAATTGTTCAACCCACTTTGACCCAAACCCTACCCGACTGACCTGCCCATTTATCTTTGAACATGAACTCAATTTGCATTTTTTTTCAGGGAAAATAAAAATATCATGGGGACTGCCCGCTATGTTAATGTTAACACCCACCTTGGAATCGGTTAGTTGTTCATGGCATTAATATTTGGCCAATATATTAATACCTGGAATCAAGGAATTCAATATAGTAACCTGTCTCCAGCATTTGGCCAATGTAGAGGAATGAATACTAGGGGTGCCTCCTGAATAAGGATGCCACTGCTTGTTTTGAAAAGTGGCATTGCGCTACACGCCTCTTCTAGTTTGTACGATAGAGATTTTTCAATAGCTACAACACATGCATCATTAAAAATTAAAAATAATTATTATCTTATAAGTTTTTTTTTTCTTTTTTTTTTTTTAAATAAAAGAAATGTGGTTACCTAAAGGGAATGGAATTCACCATGAAAAAGAAAGAACAAATTTTCCTTTTCCACTTATAAATTTTAATGAGGGAATTTTGGTTTTCAATGAAAATGGAAGAATGGAATTGAATTCCTTCCACCCATCCTAGGAAGGGTGAAATCAAACAAATATGGAATTCAATTCCATCCACTTGGCAGCCAAATATGCATAGTCAAGTGGCTAAATCAATAAACTTATGAAAGCGTGTTGTGCTTTTCTTTATTTTACATAGATACTAAAACCGGTAATTGGAGAAAATAGTTTTTTTAGATGGACAAAAGGGTATAATGGTTTGCTTACTGAAAAATATCTAAAACACTTGGGAAAAGGGTAAAAATATAATTTCTTTTACCTAAGATGTATTTTTGGTTGAAAAAGCCATCCAGCTCCACGAGGACTATAACCACATGTAATCTTTGTAGGGTTTCTACAACCACATGTAAACCAAGAAAATTTGTAAGTAACAGAGAGAGATATTGAGAATAAATATGAATTATATTTTATTAAGTAATAGAGAGAAGCTAATCTCCCTCTTTTAATTTTAATACTTTTTGTAAATTGTAATCATATTTAACAAGTTAATCATTTATGACATTTAAGAAAAAAGACCAACAAAGCTGCTGCCAGGTAAAAAGTAGTAAAATTTTTTTTTTTTCAAGACCATTGTAGAAATATAAACAGATAGCACAATAACAAGATAACATGAAATCTTCAATTGCATATCTTTATAGTGTATCTATCTTTGGTGTTACCTAGGGTCCTCTTACAAGTTTATATGCATGTATGTGCCAGCAGCAAGTTATATGCTGAGATTCAAGATCAAGGATCCTCTTCTCTATCTTATCTGCAAAACTGAACAACACCATTATCTACCTTTAGTTGAAACAACATTAGAAAGAGCTAAAAACTGATATTTATCCAAAATTTTCATTGAACTCTTATGCCCTGTAAAAAAACTATAGTTATAGAAAGAAATCATGTAGATGTTTAGTTTTTCAATTCCTTTATGGTTTTGCATTTTTACAAAAACCTGGTATACACTATGCAGTTCTACATTTCCCACAAAAAAATCAAAAACTCATTCTCTACATATGTATCTAGAACCAAAACATCTTTTAGACTGCCATAAATAAACAGTCAATCCCTGTATTATATTTATATATGATCTCGCCCATACTCCCACACAATCTTAGGCATGCTTATGGTATGGTATGGCTTAGTGTATTTGGAAAATGATGATGTTTAAGTGGCTGCTCAGCTATGATGCTCTAGTTCTGAACCCTTGATGACTATATTTCTATCCCTTTTAGTTGTTTACTAAATGTCGGATTGGATCTCTCATAGATCTCCTGCTATCTCAAAATTTATGAGAATGCAGAGAGCCCCATATTAAAATAAGAAAATGATAAAGTAAGAGAAAGAAACCTAGGGCACATACATGAAGAAGAAGAGAATAATATTCGAATCTAATGCCTCTTCCATTTTTGTTTCCTGATTTTCAATGCCTCCAATCTGACCATGTACCTCCGACTTCTAATCCCATATCAATCTTCGATTTTTGATCTTCAACCTCCAATTTCATCCTTATAGTTTCGGAACCCCAGAACTGACCTTTCTACCTCATATTTCTGATGAAAGGTGAGTCTCAAATCTAAAATAACAATGAAAAGTTTCCGATTCAAAATGGATTATTGTAGAAGGGAGGTGAAGTGGGGAACCCCAGAACTGACCTTTCTACCTCATATTATGTGCATACATCGATTGTGGAGGAGGAGCGACCACCTGTACCTTACACGACGCTTGAATCGTACCTATATGTGGCTTCATTAGTTCATAGATGGCGATGGGAGAAGTTGCAAAACCCTAAATCTCCTTGTAAGTATGACACAGACACAATGTAACGAGCACTAAATCGTAATCTTCTAAGCATAAGGATCCGTAAACATTGGCTCTTAAACAAATGCTTGTAAACTTGAGCAGTCTTAGCAGTCTTGGTGAGGTGAGGTGAGGTGGGCTCGAGGTTGCCGGCAGGAAGAGGTTAGGCACTTCAAACTCTTAAAGATTATGAGGTTTGAAGTTGGTGGTGGCGGCGACTTAGGGCTTGCACATACACACACACACACAGAGAGAGAGAGAGAGAGAGGAAGAAAAACTGCTTAAAGGATTATTAGGGCTTTTTGGTAGAGGATTTTAGAAGAAGAAGAAGGAGATGCATCGGCGGGCTGTTTAATTTTTTGGTATTTTATTCCCCCCCATCCCCCTAACAAAACGCATCTTCGTAAAGAAAAATATAAAGCGACAGTTTTAGACGACACGCTTTTTTATGATAAGTGCCCTCCGTGTTTTTAATTTTTTTTTGTTAGACACTATTTTTAGGGCACGCACAAATGCGTGCCCTCTATCCTTCAAATTTTGCAAAACTGACATTATTTTTTAGGGCACGAACAAATGCGTGTCCTCTATCAGCGAGTGTCATTGTTTGTGTGTCATTAAAGGATTGTTTTCTAGTAGTGGAGATAATTATTTAACAAGATACTCTGGATTAAACATGGATAAACTATATCAGACATAGTTTATATTGACTTTGCATGAATCTGAATCCGTAAAACAAGTAATATAGATCCCAAATTATTCCCATAATAATTTAAATGATTTGATAAGTTCCCACACTGTTTTGAAAACTATGTAATTATATTCAGAAAACGTCCCTTATGCTCCGCATATTACAAAAGGGATAAAATATCTAAACTTTGTCAGAAATTCTTATAATTACATCAGTTTTAAGTTTCGAAGACCTTTATGATTTGCTTGTATTCCCCCATGAAAACATGAAAAACCCGGAAAAGTGTAGGGGTATGAACTCACCAGACGAGAAATGTGCCGGGTAGGATGCTAAGTATCAGTTTAAGGCTTGAACACACGCGAGGATCCTATGTAACATGAGGAGATACATAATTGTATATAGTTAGACTTTGAACTACTAAATAAGTAAGATAAAACACTCTGAGGCACGAAAACACTTTATCTCAAGTGTTAGGAATGATCCGGGTTGCATCTAAGGGGGTGTAAGGCCTAGATATGGAGTTTGCTCTTGAAGAGTAAACTCCTAGGGGAGATTACGTCCCATAGACCATATCCCCATGAGTTTACAACCGTAAACTCATGGGTGAGGTGTTCTTGGTTGCTCAAAGGCCTTATAACACTTGTGGAAGTAGGCTAGGTTCAATTCTAGGGCATAGGAAGTGGCTATGACACCAAATAGACCATTTATGGGAGTTTACGGCTGTAAACATAGATTTTATGGTCTTAAACTCTTACTTGTCTCTTCCTTTTGTGTTTTGGTGGTTCTAGGTTAAGCACACATGATTCTAGTCCAATATACAAGCCATGGAAGGAAGTTAGGGCACCATTTGACCTCTTTAGAGGAGTGTACGACCAAGGAACCAATCCTAAGGGGGTTTATGTCCTTAATCTCCTAAGGACATGGTTTCCTTGATGTTTAGGGTCCCTACTTCGATGGTGGTTGATTCTAGACATTATTCCATGCCATAGGAGGTGTTTAAGGGGCAATTTAACACCTTAAATGGTGTTCACGGCCTATGAAGGAGGGTTTACGGTCCAATAATATTCTTGGGCCGTAAAATAATGTTTAATACCCAAATGATAAGATTTTGGTGTTTGTAAGTCCATTTATGTAAGCCCTTAAGTCATATCTAAGCACTAGAAGTGATTTGGAAGTGTTTTGGGGCTTCAAACCCCCATTTAAGGGTGTTTACGGTTTGGGGCTATTCTAGGGCCGTAAACACATTATCTCCATTCATTTGGATGATTTAAACACGAGTTTGCATGTTAAACAAGCTAATCTACAAGCTAGGATATATCACTTACCAATTTGGAGCTTGGAAGGGGTGGTTTTTGGATAAAAAATGGCTTGAAGAGAGAGAGAGAGTAGAGAGAGAGAGTGGAAAAGTTTCAAATGAAGTCCACTCACCCTTATATAGGGTTTTAGTTTGTGTCCCGGTGGAAATCTACCCGATACCGACGTTAAACGGAGCTTATGGTCGTACCCGACTAAGTTGTCGTAACCCGACTTAGTTGTAACTAAAAATTTTCCAAATGAATATCGAAGGTGTTTTCACGTGTTTCTAATGTGTTTGGACACTCATGATGTCAAAATAAAAGTCCCAAATTTAATTAACTTAATCCAAAAGTTAACGGAAAATGTTAATAAAAACTAGTTTATTAACGGAAAAAGAGGTTACAATGACGGGGTAAATTTCAGGTTGTCACATTATCCCCTCGTTAGAGGAAATTTCGTCCCGAAATTTAGAATTAAGATACAAATCATGGAATTGGAAAGAGATGCGGATATTTCTGTTTCATCGAGTCTTCGCGCTCCCAAGTGAATTTGGGTCCCCGCTTGCATTCCAGCGAACCTTCACTATCGGGATACGACTTTGTTTCGTGCGCTTGATCTCTCGATCCATGATTTCGATTGGTTCTTCCACGAAGTTCAGGTTTTCATTGATCTCGATCTCATCGAGGGGAATCATGAGGGTTTCGTCAGATAGACACTTTTTAAGATTAGAGACGTGGTATACAGGATGGATGTTGCTAAGTTCTTGAGGTAGTCGGAGTTTATAGGCTACATGACCGATCCTAGCGAGGATCTCGAAAGGTCCTACATACCTCGGGTTAAGTTTTCCGCGCTTTCCAAATTGTATCATGCCTTTCCAGGGCGAGGCCTTTAACATGACACATTCTCCAACCTGGAATTCCAGAGGTTTCCGTCGTTTATCGGCATAACTCTTTTGTCTGTCTCGTGAAGCTTTCAATCGTTCTTGGATTTGAATGATCTTCTCGGTGGTTTCGCGGATGATTTCAGGACCAGTGAGAGCATTGTCGGGGACTTGACCCTTAGCTAGCTGCGTGTCCCCTACCTCGGCCTAACACAGAGGGGATCTGCACTTGCGACCGTAGAGGGCTTCGAACGGGGCAGCCTTGATGCTGGTGTGGTAGCTATTATTATACGAGAACTCAATCAAGGGTAAATGGGTGTCCCACGACTTTCCGAAATCAATGACACATGCTCTCAGCATGTCTTCCAGGGCCTGGATAGTTCTCTCACTCGGTCCGTCTGTCTGAGGATGATAAGTTGTACTCATATCCAACTTAGTTCCAAGAGCTTTCTGAAGGGACTGCCAAAACCTTGAGGTAAACCTACTATCTCGATCGGAGATAATGGACACAGGTACACCGTGTAGTCAGACTATCTCTTGGATGTAGATTCGCATGAGTCTTTCCATCTTGAAAGATTCTTTAATCGGAAGGAAGTGAGCGGATTTTGTCAATTGGTCGACGACTACCCAAATGGTATCGTACGCACTCGAAGATTTGGGTAACTTGGTGATGAAATCCATAGTAATCATCTACCATTTCCACTCAGGTATCTCGGGCTGCTGGAGCAGACCCGAGGGCTTTTGGAAAAATTCTGAATGAATCTACGATAGTAGCCGGCGAGACCCAAGAATTGACAGATTTCTGTAGGTGTCTTCGGTGCCGACCAATTCTCTATTGCCTTGATTTTGGATGGGTCCACGTGTATACCCTCCTCGCTTACCACGTGACCAAGGAAAGCTACCTTCCGAATCCAGAATTCGCACTTGGAGAATTTCGCATATAGCTTCTCTGTTCTAAGAGTTTCCAACACTAATCTCAAGTGTTGTTTGTGATCTTCTTCGCTTCTAGAATAGACAAGTATATCGTCAATGAACACGATGACAAAATTGTCCAGAAAGGGACGACACACTCGGTTCATCAGGTCCATGAACACTGCCGGTGCGTTGGTTAGACCGAAGGGCATCACTACGAACTCGTAGTGACCATATCGAGTCCTGAATGCTGTCTTGGAAACATCATTCTCGTGAACTCGCAGCTAATGGTACCCTGATCTAAGGTCTATCTTCGAAAAATAGCTGGCTCCCTGAAGTTGATCGAAAAGGTCATCAATTCAAGGAAGAGGATATCGGTTTTTGACGGTCAACTTATTCAGCTCATGGTAGTCTATACACATCCGAAAAGATCCATCTTTCTTCTTTACAAACAATACCGGGGCTCCCCTAGGTGAGGAACTCGGTCTGATGAACCCTTTACCCAGTAGCTCATTAAGCGGACTGGATAACTCCTGCATTTTTGCTAGCGCTAAACGTTACGGAGATTCGGCTACAGGATTTGCTCCAGGAATTAGGTCGATGCGAAACTCGACTTGACGTTCAGGAGGAATTCCTGGAAGCTCTTCGGGGAAGACATCAGGAAAGTTGCAGACTTAGAGGATGCTCTCAAGGTCTTAAACTTCCTGTTTCTCGTTGATCACATGAGCTAGGAATGCGTAACATTCCTTTCGCAGAAGTTTTTGAGCTTTGATGCACGAAATGATGCGACGGTTAGAACTGAGTTTATCGCCGTAGATCATGAGAGTCTGGTCCGAGGGTAGATTGAGACGGATGGCTTTTTCATAACAAAGGATATCAGCATGATTGGGACTAAACCAATCCATGTCAATAATAACATCAAAGATCTTTATAGAAAATGGCATTAGGTTAATAGGAAAGGAATGATCATTCAAGGTAAGGGTACAACCTATGAATATTTTGTTAGCGTTCTCTTTCTCACCATTAGCCATATCGATGGTAAACATTTCGTTTAATGGTTGGGATTTATGTTTAAGAAAACGCTTGAATGCATGACTAACAAAACTTCTTTCAACACCAGAATCGAAAAGGATGCATGCATAGGAGTTGTCGATAAGGAACGTACCCGTGACAACGGTGGGATCGGCGACTGCCTCCTCTTGCCCCATAGTTAGAACTCTCCCGGTGTTGCCAGTTATTGCTGCCTTGGGGCAGTTTCGCTTGAAATGCCCGACTTCACCGCAACCATAGCAGGCCTGACCGACGCCCGCTCCGGAAGCTTGATTGGTTGGTTGGGCTGGGTTTCTGCAATTTCGAGCAATGTGGCCCTTCTTGCCACAGTTATTGTAGAGTTTTTCATGACAAGGCCCGGGAGTACGATGGTGGTAACTGCACTTGTCGCACCAGGGGAGGGTACCCGTGTATCCACTAGTAGGAGCGGTGGCAGGAATTGTAGCAGCGAGAACTGCCACAGTTTGCTGTTTATTCGAGGATCCCTGCGAACTCTGACCCTTCCGTTTGTTCCAGAATTTCTTTTTATTTTCACCACTCCCTTTAGCCGGTTCAGGAGCGGTGGCCACTTCCTCGAGATCGTCACCATGATCAATCAGAGTTTGCGCCAAGCATTTAGCGCTGTCGAATGTGTTTGGCTTCGCAGCCAAAACATTTCCCTTGGTTGGCTGGGTCAGCCCCCAGATAAACCTTTCAATCTTTTTGCTTTCTGGGGTAACCATTCCCGGACAGAGAAGTGCTAAGTCATCAACTCTGGAAGTGTAAGCGGCGATATCAGAACCCTTCATCTTTAGATTCCAGAGTTCATGTTCTAGTTTCTGCATTTCGCCCCGCGGGTAGTACTCTGCAAGTAGAAGCTCCTTTATGCTCTCCCATCCCATAGCATTGGCTACAGACAGGGTTAAGGATTTAAATCGGCCATTCCACCAATTCAAGGCTTTATCGGTGAAAGTACAGGCAGCGAACTTCACCTTGTTAGTTTCAGAACAGGCACAGATTTCGAAAATAGACTCGATCTTCTCAAACCATCGAGTCAGAGCAATAACACCTCCAGTGCCATTGAAAGGTGTAACACCCGGATTCCCAGGTATGATATTTTGTTCTTTTATTTTTGGGTTTTGTGGGGGAACTCGGCGAGTTGGCATCTAGACTCGCCGAGTATGGTCGTGGATTTGTACGCGAGTTCACAGCTGGACTCGGCGAGTTCATGAGTGGATTCGGTGAGTCCACGCTGTTTAATGAAACCCTAATTCCAGGGTTTGAGACCTATTTGAAGGGCCTTATGGCCGTCATTTGCGGCCACCAACCCCAGAAAGAAACCCTAAAGAGATTTAGAGCGTTTATGAGGAAGGAGAGGCCAATCTTGATTTTTGGTGGGTGTTTTTGCAAGAAGGAAGTGTTTAAGGCAAGAGGAGGCTAAAGGAGGTGCGATTTTTGGTGGTTTTGAGCTCATAGAGATTTCATTGAGGTACTATTCTCGGACCTTCTTCAGTTTTGGTGTTAAATCTTAGTGTTAGGGTTTTCCTAACCCTTTTAGAGATTGATTAAGTGGTGTATTTGGTCCCTCCTCGAGTTTGTGTTTTGGATCTGGACCCAAAGAGGTCCATAGACCTTAAAACTTGAAGCTTTATGAGTCATGTTGGAAGTCATGAGCTTGGAATGTCATTTTTGGGGCTAAAACACCATTTTGGACCATTTCTATGTTATATGTGTGTCAAGGTCCGAACTTTACGTGATTATCATGCTTGGGGAGGCCAGATCTATGATTGTATGGAACAGATCTGACCTCAGAAGTTCTTTTGAGTTTATGGATGGAATGAACTCGCCGATTCCCAAGAATAGACTCGGCAAGTAGTATGAAGGTTGCCCGTTAATCACTTAGTGAGTGGACTTGTCGAGTTGGGGGAATGACTCGGTGAGTCAGGGAGAGTCAGGGGTCTGAGTTCAAGTTGGAACTCGCCGAGTTTTTCTTGAGACTCGGCGAGTTTAGTTGGGGTGGCCCTGCGATTCATGCCAGGTGGAACTCGTCGAGTCAAGGGAAGTACTCGACGTGCCAAGAGAGAATCTAAGAGAGTCAGTGGACACGTGTAGACTCGCCGAGTCGCCCTTGTGCACTCGCCGAGTCGGGTCAAGTTTGACCGTTGACCTTGTCGACTTTTAGGGTTGAGTACAGTTGTATTTATGAGAGTATTACTTTGTGTGATTAGACGGAGGCTAGATCATACTTCTTCCGAGTCAGATATTTCCGAGACATCGAGGTGAGTCTTCTCACTATACGTTACCTAGAGTGGTACTATATGATGACCATAGGGTCTTATGTGTTATGTATGAGATTATGCGCTATGTGATATTTGTATGTTGTATGATGATATAGACCGGACCGGAGGGTCCAACGAGCTATGACCGGACCTAAGGGTCCAACGAGCTACGGGACTAGAGGGTCCCGCTGAGACACATTGACCGGAGGGTCGTATTATAGCCTCGAGTGGCATATGTTATGTATGTGGTATTTTGGGGAACTCACTAAGCATTTATTCTTACAGTTGTTGTGTTATGTGTTTCAGGTACTAGTGATGAGCGCGGGAAGGCGCCGACATGATTCGTACACACACGCATTGGAGTTTTTGTAGAGATTCTGGGGAAAAGTTTTGTGATAATAACATTTGATACAATGTGTTTGACATTATTTAGGAATGAATGAATGTTTTAAAAATGAAAAATTATTTTGAAAATTCACGTTGTTATAAGTTGGTATCAGAGCCTTGGTTTGAGGGATTTGGATGCATCTTCGGGCGTATCTGAACTCAAATTGAGGATTTGAGGAAATTTTTTTTGATAATGAAGTAAAAATTTTGAAAAGAGTAAAAAGAGTTTTGAGACAAACAGAGCAGAGCCGTGTGTACGATCAGCCAACGCCCGAACGGTGAATCCCCAAAAGTACCCTTACATTATGTGTTATGCGATATGTTATGTTATGCATGCTAGAGTAGGCTAGGTATACATATTAGGACTAGAGTGGCCTGATTGGTGATGCCTTAGCCTAGGAGATTTCTGCTGCTGAGATGCTTTGAGAGTAGAGTACTTGTAATCCAAGATCCAAGGAGGAGGACTGGAGTGAATACTGATGCGGTGTGGTCAGTAGTATGGGGCCCATACTACTGGAGACACCGGATCAGTGGGCATTCCAAGTAAGAATCTTTTGGACAACGGATGACAAGTAGGGTTGCGTCATCGATTATGTGTATGCTCGATCGAGTCTTTGATAATTTTTGTTGTATTTGAGAAGCATCATGGTTGGGACTCGACACACACCTGAGAGCAGTGGTGTCAACGACGAGGAGCTCCGTCGATTGATTCATGAGGAGGTTGCTGCTGCCATTCAGGATGAGATTACCGAGATGTTTGGGGACATCAAGACCACGTTGATTGAGACTTTTGATGAGCAGTACGCAACATTGATTGAGGCTGCTGCAACTGCAACTACTACTGCTGTTGCTGCTGCCAGACCTCAGGGAGGTGACTCGTTGTTGTTCCGGGAGTTCAGGAACACGAAGCCACCAGAGTTCGACGGGACACAGGAACCGATTGCTGGTATGAGATGGATCTTTGACATCGAGGGATGTTGCTATACGTTCTCTTGTCCAGAGCACTTGAGGGTTCGGTTCGCCTTGAACCAGCTCCGCCTGGGAGCGAAGGATTGGTGGAAGCTCATGACGGCGAACTTCAGTTTGGCTGAGATTTCCAAGGTGACCTGGGAGAGGTTCACCGCTATGTTTAGAGAGGAGTATGTTCCCCCGATGGAGAGGGAACGGTTGATTCAGGAGTTCTTGACCCTCAAGCAAGGTACTGATTCTGTGGCAGTCATCACCAGGAAGTTTCATGAGAGAGCGATGTTTTGCCCTGAGCAGGTGTCGTCTGAACAGGCTCGTATGAGCCGTTATCTGAGTGTGCTGAGGAGAGATATTCAGGAGTTCGTGGCGAAATCGACTTATCGGACATTTGCTGAGCTCCAGTCAAATGCCCGGAAGAGGGAGATCGAGTTGGAGACTCAGGCCAGGGAGGAGGCCGAGTCTCAGAGGATGGATCGGCGACCGACTCAGTCTCAGCCGACAGCCAAGCGGGCTAGACCCGCTGATTCGAGATCTGGTGGCGCGAAGGGACGCACCTGTGGGAAGTGCGGTAAGAGTCACGAGGGGACGTACAGGGCTGGGGTGTGCTACAAGTGTGGGAAGGAGGGGAATATCGCGAGTGATTGCCCCAAGGGATTTTCGGTGTGCTTTCATTACAACCAGACCGGCCATCGGAAGGCCGAGTGCCCGCAGCTTCTTCAGGGATCAGCGCAGGGATCTGTGCCTGCTGCTAGGGTTACCGAGGTTCGGCCGGTGAAGGTCAAGGCCCCAAAGGCTCGTGGGAGGGCATTTCAGTTGACCGCGGAGGAGGTCTGCACGGAGCCCGATGTTGTGGATGGTATGTATTCTCTTTTCATCTTATATTTGAGTTGAGTTTTTATGCTTATATGATTATATGCGTTGGTACTTTTCTTGTGAGTTTTGTGCCTGCGTTGGTATTATTTGACTCGGGTGTGAGTCGGTCGTTTGTTTCCATAGCATTTAGTCAGCATATTAGTGTCCGTCGAGAGGCGTTGGATCGGCCTCTGCGAGTTTCCATAGCTGAGGAGCGAGCAGTGTATGCTTCGGATGTGATTCGAGGATGTATCCTTGAGATCTTCGGTGTGGAGTTCCCGATAGATCTGGTTTCGATCGCGATGGGGGACATGTGTGTTATAGTGGGTATGGATTGGTTGAGCTGATATGGAGCTGTGATAGACT
This sequence comes from Lactuca sativa, assembly GCF_002870075.4. NCBI lineage: Eukaryota > Viridiplantae > Streptophyta > Magnoliopsida > Asterales > Asteraceae > Lactuca > Lactuca sativa. The sequence continues at coordinate 36,605,021 of NC_056628.2, forward strand.
GCGAGCGTCAGTTGGTGACGATTCGAGACCCTAGTGGGGGAGTTCTTACAGTGCACGGCGAGGGTACACGTGCGGGGTCAGCATTTTGTTCGCCCGCCAGAGCGAGGCAGAGTCTACAACAGGGCTGTAGAGAATTTGTGGCATATGTGATGGATGCGAGGGTTGTTTCAGAGAGACCGAAGTTGGTGGATGAGGTTCTGATAGTACGTGAGTTTCTGGATGTGTTTCCATAGGAATTTTCGGTTGTGCCTCCGGAGAGGCAGGTAGAGTTCAGTATTGAGTTGGTTCCAGGAGCTGCGCCTATCGCTAAGGCGCCGTATCACCTTGCGCCTCCGGAGATGCATGAGTTATCCTCGCAGCTTCAGGAGCTGCTGGGGAAGGGGTTTATCAGGCCGAGCAGTTCGCCATGGGGGGTGCCTATCCTTTTTGTCAAGAAGAAGGATGGCTCGCTCCGGATGTGCATTGATTATCGGGAACTGAATAAGCTAACGGTCAAGAACCGTTGCCCGTTGCCGAGGATCGATGATTTGTTTGATCATTTGCAGGGAGCATCTTGGTTCTCCAAGATCGATTTGAGGTCGGGGTATCATCAGGTGAGGGTGCGGGAGGAGGACGTCCAGAAGACAACATTCCGGACTCGTTATGGGCATTACGAGTTTGTGGTGATGCCTTTCGGACTCACCAACGCAACGGCGGTGTTCATGGATCTCATGAATAGGGTATGCAGACCGATGTTGGATCGCTCAGTTATCGTGTTCATCGACGACATTTTGGTGTATTCGAGATCCAGAGAGCAGCATGAGGAGCATTTGAGGGAGATCCTCGGAGTTCTGAGATCAGAGAGGCTTTATGCCAAGTTCTCCAAATGTGAGTTCTGGTTACAAGAGGTTCAGTTTCTGGGACACCTCGTTAACCAGAATGGGATATTGGTCGATCCGGCCAAAATTGAGGCGGTCATGAGATGGGAGGTGCCAAGGTCACCCACCGAGATCAGGAGTTTTCTGGGTTTGGCCGGCTATTATCGGAGATTTATTAAGGATTTCTCCAAGATTGTCGTGCCACTCACCAAGTTGACCCGAAAAGGTGTTTCGTTTTCTTGGGGTCCGGAGCAGCAGACCTCGTTCGAGACACTTCGCCAGAAATTATGCGAGGCCCTAGTATTATCCCTTCCAGAAGGGATGGAAGATTTTGTGGTATATTGTGATGCATCGATATCCGGATTGGGAGCGGTGATTATGCAGAGGGAGCATGTGATTAGATATACATTGAGGCACCTCAAGCCTCATGAGTCGAGATACCCCACTCATGATTTGGAGTTGGGAGCAGTAGTGTTCGCTCTCAAGATCTGGCGACATTATCTGTATGGGGTTCGGTGTACGATATACACGGACCACAAGAGCTTGAAGTATTTGATGGATCAGCCCAACCTGAATATGCGCCAAAGCAGGTGGTTGGACGTGGTCAAGGATTATGATTGTGAGATCCTATACCACCCGGGCAAGGCTAATGTGGTAGCCGATGCATTGAGCCGTAGGGCGGAGGGCGCCGCAATTCGAGATGTTTGTTTGAGATTGTCAGTGATGAACCCGGTGCTGGATGCTATTCGTGGGGCCCAGGCTGAGGATGTGAAGCCAGAGAGCCAGAAGAGGGAGCGAGTTGTCGGGCTGGTATCAGAATTTTTTACCGATAGCCGGGGACTTATGACATTTCAGGGCTGGATTTGGGTACCTTCCGTGGGCGGAACGCGTACCATTTTGTTGGAAGAGGCTCATCGATCGAAATTCTCGATCCATCCCGGGGCCACTAAGATGTTTTTGGAGCTGAAGAAGGATTATTGGTGGCCCTGTATGAAGAGAGATGTCGCATGGTTTGTAGAGAGGTGCTTGACCTGTCGCAGGGTGAAGGCCGAGCACCAGCGTCCACATGGTAAGCTGCAGCCATTGGAGATTCCCGAATGGAAATGGGAACAGATTACCATGGATTTCATCACCAAGTTGCCACGAACCGCGAGGGGTGTCGATGCAATTTGGGTGATTGTGGACAGATTGACGAAGAGCGCTCACTTCCTGGCCATTAGTGAGAGCTCTTCCACGGAGAAGTTGGCAGAGATGTACGTGAGAGAGGTGGTATCACGGCATGGGGTGCCTATTTCGATTGTGTTAGATCGAGATGTACGTTTCACTTCCAGATTCTGGAAGAAGTTTCATGAGGAATTGGGTACGAAACTGCATTTTAGTACCGCATACCACCTGCAGACTGACGGGCAGAGTGAGCGAACGATTCAGATGCTCGAGGACATGCTCCGGGCATGTGTGTTGGATTTCGTCAGGAGTTGGGACACGTATTTGCCCTTGGCGGAGTTTTCTTATAACAACAGCCATCATTCGAGCATTGGCATGCCACCCTTTGAGCTGTTGTATGGGAGGAGGTGTCGAACCCTTATTTGTTGGGGAGAAGTAGGGCAGCGTGTGATGGGCAGCACCGAGATTGTGCTTTAGATGACAGAGTAGATCCAGCAGGTCAGGTAGAGACTGTTGACTGCTCAGAGTCATCAGAAGAGTTATGCGGACAGACGCCGGTCCGAGCTCGAGTTTCAGGTCGGCGACTTCGTGCTCCTGAAGGTCTCTCCTTGGAAAGGAGTGATCCGATTCAGGAAGAGGGGCAAGTTAGGGCCCCGGTATATTGGACCTTTCAGGGTGATCGTGAGGGTAGGCAGGGTAGCCTATCGTTGGAGTTGCCAGCAGAGTTGGGTCAGATTCATGACACTTTCCACGTGTCGCAGTTGCGGAAGTGTATAGCCGACGAGTCGGCTGTGGTGCCATTAGAAGATATTCAGGTGGATGCGAGCCTGAATTATGCCGAGAGATCGGTGGTGATCAGGGATCGGAAGATCAAGGTTTGGAGGAACAAGGAAGTGCCGCTGGTGCAGGTCCAGTGGCAGCATCAGAAAGGGTCATAGTTGACTTGGGAACCGGAGCATGAGATGCGGGAGCAGCATCCGGAGTTGTTTGCAGAGTGAGACTTCGAGGGCGAATAGTGGGGGAGAATTGTAACACCCGGATTCCCAGGTATGATATTTTGTTCTTTTATTTTTAGGTTTTATGGGGGAACTCGATGAGTTGGCGTCTAGACTCGCCGAGTATGGTCGCGGATTTGTACGCGAGTTCACAGCTGGACTCGGTGAGTTCATGAGTGGACTCGGCGGGTCCATGCTGTTTAATGAAACCCTAATTTCCAGGGTTTGAGACCTATTTAAAGGGCCTTATGGCCGTCATTTGCGGCCACCAACCCTAGAGAGAAACCCTAAAGAGATTTAGAGCGTTTGTGAGGAAGGAGAGGCCAATCTTGATTTTTGGTGGGTGCTTTTGCAAGAAGGAAGTGTTTAAGGCAAGAGGAGGCTGAAGGAGGTGCGATTTTGGGTGGTTTTGAGCTCATAGAGATTTCAATGAGGTACTATTCTCGGACCTTCTTCAGTTTTGGTGTTAAATCTTAGTGTTGGGGTTTCCTAACCCTTTTAGAGATTGATTAAGTGGTGTATTTGGTCCCTCTTCGAGTTTGTGTTCTAGATCTGGACCCAAAGAGGTCCAGAGACCTTAAACCTTGAAGCTTTATGAGTCATGTTGGAAGTCATGAGCTTGGAATGTCATTTTTGGGGCTAAATCACCATTTTGGACCATTTCTATGTTATATGTGTGTCAAGGTCCGAACTTTACGTGATTATCATGCTTGGGGAGGCCAGATCTATGATTGTATGGAACCGATCTGACCTTAGAAGTTGTTTTGAGTTTATGCATGGCACGAACTCGCCGATTCCCAAGAACAGACTCGGCGAGTAGTATGAAGGTTGCCCGTTAATCACTTAGTGAGTGGACTTGCCGAGTTGGGGGAATGACTCGGTGAGTCAGGGAGAGTCAGGGGTCTGAGTTCAAGTTGGAACTCGTCGAATTGTTCTTGAGACTCGGCGAGTTGAGTTGGGGTGGCCCCGCGATTCATGCCAGGTGGAACTCGTCGAGTCAAGGGAAGTACTCGACGTGCCAAGAGAGAATCTAAGAGAGTCAGTGGACACGTGTAGACTCGCTGAGTCGCCCTTGTGCACTCGCCGAGTCAGGTCAAGTTTGATCGTTGACCTTGTCGACTTTTAGGGTTGAGTACAGTTGTATTTATGAGAGTATTACTTTGTGTGATTAGGCGGAGGCTAGATCATACTTCTTCCGAGTCAGATATTTCCGAGACATCGAGGTGAGTCTTCTCACTATACGTTACCTTGATTGGTCTATGTGATGACCAGAGGGTCTTATATGTTATGTATGAGATTATGTGCTATGTGATATTTGTATGTTGTATGATGATATAGACCGGATCGGAGGGTCCAACGAGCTATGACCGGACCTAAGGGTCCAACGAGCTACAGGACTGGAGGGTGCCGCTGAGACACATTGACCGGAGGGTCGTATTATAGCCTCGAGTGGTGTATGTGCTGTATGTGGTATTTTGGGGAACTCACTAAGAATTTATGCTTACAGTTGTTGTGTTATGTGTTTCAGGTACTAGTGATGAGCGCGGGAAGGTGGCAGCATGATTCGTACACACACGCATTGGAGTTTTTGTAGAGATTCTGGGGAAAAGTTTTGTGATAATAACATTTGATACAATGTGTTTGACATTATTTATGAATGAATGAATGTTTTAAAAATGAAAAATTATTTGGAAAATTCACGTTGTTACAAAAGGTGTGGGTTTCGCGTTCATGAAATCTTTGTAGGAACACTCCTTCCGGTGTCCCTGACTACCTTCTTGGTTTTGAGGCTGAGTACCACCTCCTGGCCCACCTGAACTACCGGGGTTCATCTGTGACATGGCAGCAGCCACAACAGCAGTAACAACTGCTTGGAACATGGCGGGATCAAATGGAGAGGGAGGTGGTGGTGGAGGAGGATTGTTGTTCTTTGAGCTGGGTCTTTTCCTTGGAGGCATCTTGATCTAAAATGATAAGGAAAAAGAGGATGGTAAGTCCTCTGAATTGAATCAAGAGATATGGAACAAGAGATATCTCATTATGACAGATAGAGTGTTCTACTATGCGATAATACATAGAAAAGCTACCAAAGCAAGGGATTTTATCGCTAAGGGGAATGAGTAGCAACACTTGAACGAAGATTTCTATAACGAAGTTGGTTCTAGAAAATACTCCCATAGTATTTTATTTTTCGCTGCGACGTTGACTCATTTCTTGGATATTAGGTAAGTTTTAGGCCTGCTGCACACCACAGTCACTCCAAAGCACATGTTGGCCGTGTCTCGAATGAATATAGTTGATCGGGCTATATTGACCCTAGACACGACTACATAATTGCCCAGGTTTAACCACAGTGCACAACACCCAATTACTTATGTTTTGTTCTACTTGAGGTTACGGTTTCTGGCGTTTAGGTATTCATGTATACTTGGAGTAAAAATACTTATATTTTTAAAGTATACTTTTAGTTCAGAGCGCTTCGGCCCCTTAGTGTTTATAGTTATATACCATGTAAGGTTCGATATACTTAGTTCACTATAAACAAGGGCTCTGATACCAATCTTTCACACCCTGAAACCGATGGCGGAAACGTTCCGGGGCGGAGGACGTCATGTAAAGTATCACAACCAATGTACATAGCAAGCATAGTAAACACAACCATTACATTACATAGGAACATTTACATTTGTTTGAAAGCAAAGTAATACATGTCATATATACATTAGTATAACAAAAGTAAAGACGTGACTTCTATACGCTCCGTCTTCTCCAAAAGATCTTGGGATACCTGTCTAACGAGAACCTGAGAATACAAGCAGTTTTAAAAATATCAGCATAAAGTTGGTGAGTTCATAAGCACGTTTGAAAGGAAAACCGGTTATTTAATCTTGTGATAAATACTTCATTTCCTTTGATAAAGATTTCTGTAATATCGAAAAACCATTGTTACTGAGTTATGAAATACATAAGCATGTTTTCCCAGAAAATCCCATATTTTCTAACATGTAAGTCGATTTCCATAAGATAAGAAAAACCCTGACTAATCACCAGTAAGTTAAGAAAACCATAAGTTAAGATCCCTGGAATACCCTTCAGTACGACAATAGGTAGTTTTAATACATAAAACTATAGATTAAGAACTCTGGAATACTCTCGAGTACGAAAGTAGGTAGCCTTATTACATAAATAAGACTATAGAAGAAATAAAGAAATAAATCCGTGACCAAAGTTAGTTTGTTTAATACGTATTGTGAGTCGTATAACCATACTGATTTGACCCGTGACCTCCTTGATGTTCTTCAGGCGTCGATCGATTTCCAAAATTTGTCACCCCAGGTGTGCCCTCCTAACTGTAGCTAGTAGTTTAGGTGTGGGATAGTCAATCCCGAATAGGTCTATCCACAAATTTCACGTTCTCCCTCCAGGAGACTCTGGTTATACCTCCGGAGAGGATTTACTGGTACCCCGAGGGGTATAATGAAGACAAGTCTCACAAGCTAGTATTAACTGATTCACGGAATAATAGACCGTTCTCGAGTTTCGAAATCATTTGGAACAAAGTGTAGCATAAATAATCAAATATGAGATAATTATTTAACAAGATACTCCAGATTAAACATGGATAAACTATATCAGACATAGTTTATATTGACTTTGCATGAATCTGAATCCGTAAAACAAGTAATAAAGATCCCAAATTATTCCCATAATAATTTAAATGATTTGATAAGTTCCCACATTGTTTTGAAAACTATGTAATTATATTCAGAAAACGTCCCTTATGATCCGCATATTACAAAAGGGATAAAATATCTAAACTTTGTCAGAAATTCGTATAATTACATCAGTTTTAAGTTTCGAAAACCTTTATGATTTGCTTGTATTCCCCCCCCCCCCATGAAAACATGAAAAACCTGGAAAAGTGTAGGGGTATGAACTCACTAGACGAGAAATGTGCCGGGTAGGATGCTAAGTATCAGTTTAAGGCTTGAACACACGCGAGGATCCTATGTAACATGAGGAGATACATAATTGTATCTAATTAGACTTTGAAATACTAAATAAGTAAGATAAAACACTCCGAGGCGCGAAAACACTTTATCTCAAGTGTTAGGAATGATTCGGGTTGCATCTAAGGGGGTGTAAGGCCTAGATATGGAGTTTGCTTTTCAAGAGTAAACTCCTAGGGGAGATTACGGCCCATAGACCATATCCCCATGAGTTTACGGCCGTAAACTCATGGGTGAGGTGTTCTTGGTTGCTCAAAGGCCTTATAACACTTGTGGAATTAGGCTAGGTTCAATTCTAGGGCATAGGAAGTGGCTATGACACCAAATGGACCATTTATGGGAGTTTACGGCTGTAAACATAGAGTATACGGCCGTAAACTCTTACTTGTCTCTTCCTTTTGTGTTTTGGTGGTTCTAGGTTAAGCACACATGATTCTAGTCCAATATACAGGCCATGGAAGGAAGTTAGGGCACCATTTGACCTCTTTAGAGGAGTTTACGGCCAAGGAACCAATCCTAAGGGGGTTTACGGCTGTAATCTCTTAAGGACATGGTTTCCTTGTTGTTTAGGGTCCCTACTTCGATGGTGGTTGATTCTAGACATTATACCAAGCCATATGAGGTGTTTAAGGGGCAATTTAACACCTTAAATGGTGTTCACGGCCTATGAAGGAGGGTTTACGGTTGAAGAATGTTCTTGGGCCGTAAACTCATGTTTAATCCCTAAATGATAAGATTTTGGTGTTCTAAGTCCATTCATGTAAGCCCCTAAGTCATATCTAAGCACTAGAAGTGATTTGGAAGGGTTTTAGGGCTTCCAAACCCCATTGAAGGGTGTTTACGGTTTGGGGCTGTTCTAGGGCCGTAAACACATGATTTCCATTCATTTGGATGATTTAAACACGAATTTGCATGTTAAACAAGCTAATCTACAAGCTAGGATATATCACTTACCAATTTGGAGCTTGGAAGGGGTGGTTTTTGGATCAAAAATGGCTTGAAGAGAGAGAGTAGAGAGAGAGAGAGTGGAAAAGCTTTAAATGAAGTCCACTCACCCTTATATAGGGTTTGAGTTTGTGTCCCGGTGGAAATCTACCCGATACCGACGTTAAACGGAGCTTATGGTCGTACCCGACTAAGTTGTCGTAACCCGACTTAGTTATAACTAAAAATTTTCCAAATGAATATCGAAGGTGTTTTCACGTGTTTCTAATGCGTTTGGACACTCATGATGTCAAAATAAAAGTCCCAAATTTAATTAACTTAATCCAAAAGTTAACGGAAAATGTTAATAAAAACTAGTTTATTAACGGAAAAAGAGGTTACAATGACGGGGTAAATTTCAGGTTGTCACAAGATATGAGTGGTGGGCCATGGACAAAGTCATGGACTTGATTCAAGGACAAAACAATAAATATGAAATAGGGTAAATGTCCTTGGGTTGTACTGGTGTCTAGACCTAAAGAGACAAATGACTGGGTAGTGAACACCCTAGTTAGTGAACATCGGTGTGTGCAATCAAGAACCATTAAAGCTTGCAACTACAAATTCATTGCAACAAACATTGTGAAGCAAATTGAGAGTAATCCAACCATTTAGTCAATGCACTTCAAGAAGATCTCATCCAAAAATTCGAGATGAACATGTCAAGAATGAAGATACATCGGGCAAAGGAATTGGCTCAGAAGCATGTTTTTGGGGATTTTCAGAAACAATATGCTATTTTGAGGGACTATGGACTAGAGTTGATGGAAAGAAACCCAGGTACTAATATGAAGATCGATTGTTACAGTGAGCCAAATTTAAATTCTGATACAAGGAGATTTAGGAGAATTTACATTTGTTTAGGAGCATTAAAGGAAGGATTTAAGGCTAATCTAATGGATTTCATAGGGTTGGATGGTACTTTCATGAAAGGAAGGATTTAAGGCTAATCTAATGGATTTCATAGGGTTGGATGGTACTTTCATGAAAGGTCCCTATCCTGGTCAAATTTTGACTGCCGTAGGGGTAGATTCCAATAATGGGAACAACTTGGTGATGATCTGGAACTTTATGCTAATTCAAACTTCACTTCATCTCAGATAGGCAGAAGGTACATATACTTCAATTTAATTTGATATTGTTGTTATTTAGTCATCTAAGTATTGAAATATTTAAATAGGGTATCATTCCTGCAATTGCCAAACTTTTCCCTCAAGCTGAGCATAGGTTCTGTCTGAGGCATATTTATGAAAATATGAAAAGGCAGTGGAAGGATAAAGAGCTCAAAGATTTGGTGTGGGCATGTGCAACTGCTACTACTGTAAGGCATGTTGAGAAAGCATTAGAAGAGCTAAAGAAATTCAAAGCTGAAGCTCATGATTGGCTGATACAAATTCCTCCAGCTCATTGGGCAAGATCTCATTTCTCAGGTTAGTACTTCATCTTTCCTTTATGTTAACATTTGCTTGTCATTGTTAGGATTTATTCTCATTTTGTATTATATGACTAAACAGGGAGGGCACATACTAACATCTTGTTGAATAACCTGTGTGAGGTTCTGAATGGAAAAATACAAGGTGGTAGGGACAAACCTATCATTTATTGTTTGGAAAAATACAAGGTGTATTTTCAATGGGGTTAAAACTCAAGTCACTACTCATTGGGGTGATCAGTTTATTGTGAATTTGGATGAAAAAACATGCACATGTAGACATCGGGAAATTACAGGCATGTTATGCTCACATGCAATAAGTGCAATATGGGACAAGATTAAACATGGAGCAAAGAATGTTCCTGAGTTGGAGCATTGGGTCCACCCATGCTACTGGCTAGTTAAATGGGCAGAAGTGTACAAACACAAAATTAAACCTATAAATAGTAGATTGATGTGGTCCAAATCACAATGCCCAACCAAGTTGCTTCCACCCAAACATGTTGTTCAGGTATGTATTCATATATCAATATAACTGAAGTTTTTTAAGAACAACAATTTAATCTTATGTACATTTGTAGGTGGGTAGGCCCAAAAAGAAAACGAAGAGGGCATATGATGAACCTGCTACACAGGGGCATAAACTGTCCAAGAGGTGGACCATTGTCACATGTAGAAAGTGCAACAACAAAGGGCATAATTCAAGAACTTATAAAGGTCAAGGTGGCCCTAATGAAAAAAGAACTGAAGAAACAGGAGGATAGAAGTGAGGATGGGGGTGTTGTTGAGAACCATTAGGTCTTTTGATGTAATTTGCACTTTACTTTTATGGTTATGTTAACACCTATGTTTATGTACCAAACAATACTTACTTTGGGCTCCTTATTTTGTATGGTCATGCATGTTGACCTTGAATCATTGTACACATAGGTAAACTGTGAAACAATGTCAACTGCTGTTGTGATATACAATAGCATTTTTGTTATATTCTTGTTCTTGTCAACTAGTATTTATGATATTCAAAGTGTTTGGTCATGCATGTTGAGTTGGTGTTCTTGTCAATAATATTTAATTGCACAAAGCCATGACACAATAACCTTGTTCTGAAATTAAACCATTTGATTACAAAAAGACTATAACATTAAGACAACATTAACCAGAACATAATTTACTGCAGTCAAACTCAAAAAAGACACAAACATTACATAAACCATGGTACAATTTCCTGTCTTCAGACTCAAAATAAGACCACCAGTACATTAACCCTATGACTACGACACTACTTCTTGCATTCAGACACCACATTCAGAGGCAACTTCGACCATGCTTCAAGTAATGAATTGCAAAAAGACCCCAACTGAAGAGAATGATTAACTTATACATCCTAGCTTGCAGTGTTGCTTGTTGAAGAGATTCTTGGAGCTTGTTCATAGACCTGATTAACCCAGGTATCACTTCCACCGATCTAGGGCACATCGACTCATCAAACCACCTAATTCAACCACACCTTCTCTCATTACGAAGACAAGACCAAAATCGCCTTCCAGGGTTGCGATCTGACCAGGAAGTGACGATGGCTAGATCACGATTTCCACAAGCACATATCGGCATTTTCCCCAGCTTTCTTTCTCTAACAGTAGTAGTGATCGATTAAATTAGGAAGAAGAACAAGAAGTAATATAAGCGTTAATTTATATGTTCAGAAAATGTCCTTTAGGCTAAAATGACATAAATACCCTCATGTGCACGTCACATGGGGGCAACTTAACGTTGGAATGGACGGACATCCAACTCGGGGACCAAACGCGTGCAACTTATGGTCCATAGGTACTATTTGAGGGAAAAAAGTACCGTAGGGACTAGATTAGGGAAAAATCCAAAACCTAGAGAGTATTCAACTTGTTAATTTGATCATTTTATCATTTTCTTCAATTTCTCTCTTTCCTCTTTACACAAATCTATTAGTATTTACCATCATTTCTTTTTAACGACAATCAACCTTTTTAAACCATGACAACTTGGACCATAGACCTAAACAACCCAAATATAGCCCAACACAAATTAGATCATCGCATCACATTTGGTTCTTGGTCTTAGTATATATGACTAATAGGGAATTAGGGTAAAACATATTTCACAAGGACATTTGACAATGACACATCAAATAATAGATATTTTGAATTTATCAGTTTTATAAGTTGAAGGCAAAAATTTATAGTTATAATTTTTCTTACAACTATATTTACTTGTGATTTTTATAAAATATAATAAACAATAATTCATGAATACGACAGCATAAAGAAGATTCTCCCAACAATACTGCCTCACTCCCTATTGACAATTCCCATGACCCCAAATTCCATACCCCCTTTTGTGAAAAGGAGATTCGCCAACACATATACCGACGATATTCAAATTAATCATGGAAAACAAGCACATGCTCCTATAATTGTATATGGGTTTCAACCCACTTTCTTCGTTACAAAACTATTGATCCTTGTGTACATCAAGTGTTCAAATATAGAGTATGTTCATAAAATGTTTGATAAAATGCCTTAAGGAAACTTGATTTGTTAAAACATGATGGTACTTTGCGTATGCTAAGTGGGAGTGGGGCATATGAGTATGGGTCTATGTAATGTTTGACTTGATGCATATGGTCATTCACACCAAGCTTGTAAAAGCTTTTTGTAAGGTGATAATAAAACTTGTGATACTTATATGAAATTACCATTGCAATGTTATATCCAAAGCTGCGAGTATCATGATTTTATCTATATTTTTATGTTTTCTAAGATTGTTAATAAAAAAAAATCTCTCTAATATGAACTTGGACTTCAAAATTTCATTTAGAAATAACATTTAACATATATATTTATTTGAAAATAAAAACTTATAATAGCAATAGGGGTCCTTTTTCTCTAACTCGTCCTGAACATTTGAGAATATTTACATCCTCATGACCGATCTGCCAACTTAAAGGAAGTATTGAGATGAATTATTTTTTTATTTACCTTTTATTTTATTTTATTTTATTTTTTTTTGTATTTTTGTATTTTTGTATATTTCGTTATCCATAATTTAAATTTAACCTGACTCGTTATTAGGGATTATATTGTTATTCTTTTTATCTAAGCTATGTACTTAGAAATAATATTGATGCAAGCAATTCCACATTGTATGCGATGTAAAGAATTTATAAGTAATATTATTTATTCAATTGTTTTTCAGGATAACTATAAACCGGTCTAAAAAAAAATTAATGCATGACTAGACTTTATTATACAAGCATCGTAAAGATATATGAAAAACTAAGTGTATTTAAGTCAAAAATTTAGAAATGATCATGTTCGTCGATCAATTTCACTTCAAATACACATACGTGAATAATATTTGAAAATATATCTATTCTTTTAGAAAAAAATGAAATAAATAACTTAATAAACTTCGGATATTAACTAACTAACTAACTACTTTGCAGTTTGCAATGTGGTATTCTGAAGTAGATGAAAACAGGTCAAATACATTAGTGAAGTCTGGTCCTATATATATGAGGCCCACACCCTATGTTGAAATGCCATTTTGGGAATCTGAAAAAATTACAACCCAAACTTTGAATATTTTCTTTATTTTCAATTATAGATTCCAGAAACCAAGTTAGTTTTACAGATTAAACGTACTTAGATTTATATGCATATTTGTAAATATCAAGTCCATCTCGAAAATGTGTAGAACATGTCCGTAATTTCATATTTGTAAGTATTCAGCTTTTCTTGAATCTTTTGCAATCCAACTTGGGATAAGGACTTAAAAAGGGTAATATCTTTTTCGATTTGTACATATTTAATCACTGAGTTTTTTTCCATCCATATTTACCCCTTCAACTTGTTAAACTGTACACATTTAGTCCTTATGACCGGCTACTCCAGGTTAGCCGGTAAAAATAACTTAATAAGGTAATATATTTTTCACTTTGTACACATTTAGTCCTTAATATTTTTGTACACATTTAGTCCTTAATATATATATATATATATATATATATATATATATATATATATATATATATATATATATATATATATATATATATATATATATTTGCAAAATAAGTCGTTTGTGTTTTTGAATTCATTTAGTACTTATGAATGATTTTTTAGGTTTTTCTCACGACATCTTATGTGGAATAACCATATGGCGGTGGGATAGGTTGAGTTGGTCTTGTTATATGCTGTAGGCCATGATACCTGGTGCGGGCCGACTATAAGCTTATAGGCACGGAGACTCGAGAAGAGCGGTTGAGTTAACGTGGCATGCTAACAAACACTGGGTATTCTAGTCTGATGACTGATTGGACCTGTTGCATGTTGGCGTTCCAGTCCGATGACTGATTGAGCCAAGGTATTCCAGTCTGATGAGTGTGAGTCCGTTATGCATGATAATACATTTGTTGTATCGTTTATTTTGGGGGAAACTCACTAAATTTTGTGCTTACCTAGTTGTCTATGTTTTCAGGTTCTATTGTTGGTCGTGGAAAGGAGAATGCATGATTGTACACACTCATCAACAATATTGAGGATTCCGCGTTACAATAGATTTATAATTAGGGAGTTTTGCATTATTTAAAAATGAAAATTTTTTGTTGTGAAAATGACACATTACACATAAACATCAATAGCCCTACACACTTCATCAATGATTGTCCCATGTAAGATGTCGTGTGAAAAACCTAAAGAAAACATCCATAAGTACTGAATGTGTACAAAAACAAAAATGACTTATTTTGAAACAAAAAAATATTAAGGAGTAAATATGTACAAAAATATTAAGGACTAAATGTGTACCAAATGAGAAATATATTACCCTATTAAGTCATTTTTCCCGGCTAACTTGGAGTAACCGATTATAATGACTGAATGTGTACAGTTTAACAAATTAAAGGGGTAAATGTGGACGAAAAAAAACTCAGTGACTAAATGTGTACAAATCGAATAATATATTACCCTTTTAAGTCATTATCCCATCCAGCTCATTATCAACCATTTTTAACTTGTTTTTCACCAAAGCACTTTTTTATCGGCATTAGACAATTTATAATAAATTTAGTAGCTTTTCTCCTATAAAATGGCCAGAAAAAATATCTAACATGTCCCTTAAAATATGTATAATTTAGGACATATCAAAAGACCTTCAATTTGGTTTTTGCTTCCCCCCCTCCACCAAGCAAAATATAAAATAACTTAAGAAATATTTATATTTTTCATTACATAAGATAACCTAATTATAAAACCCATCAATTTTATTGAGATTTAATATGTATATGTGTGTCTAAAAATCCTATTTACTTTCCAAAATTTAAATACTCAGAATCTTCATAAATGCTCCCCACTAAGTATGACCATATACACTTTTGCATCCCTTGGAATATATCATCATTAAAACTCCTTAACCTTAAACTATTTTTATCAAGTTCTCATACTTTATATACTATTCCAGAATGATGTTTCTATTTGAGATACCACTTTCCATATTTCTTTGGTGCATAACTCTCTTCTTGATATAACTTTATTGGATATAGTATCAAATTGACCTGTTTTAGCTTGTGACTTTTCTTTAGGAGATTTTTAGATACTTGTTATTGCTCCTCCCAAATGCCACTAAAAAAGTCCATGAATTTAGATAAAATCCACGTAACGAGAATTCCACCCGACGATCCTTTAACAAATGGCTCATGGACACCAGACATTAAGTTTCCTTAAGCTTCCTTAAGGGTTTACTTTCTCTAATTGTAAAGACCACAAATTGACTTATTCTCTTGAGCTCAATTGGAAAGTTTTAATATTTCCATATTTCACAGTTTAATATATGGAATTTTTATTTCCCTTCTTTTTATCCTAATTAGAAACTTGACATCATCCCTTATTGGTTAAAATATATTTTTAGGTGGGGGTACATTTTAGCAAACTATGTAAAGTATATGTAGTATCCACCATACCACATAAGTTCATCATGAATTTAGATAAAATCCACGTAATGAGAATTCTACCCGGTGATCCTTTAACGAATGGCTCATGGACACCAGCATTAAGTTTCCTTAAGCTTCCTTAAGGGTTTACTTTCTCGAGTTGTAAAGACCACAACTTGACTTATTCTCTTGAGCTCAACTGAAATTTTTTAATATTTCCATATTTCACAGTTTAATATCTGGAATTTTTCTTTCCTTTCTTTTTATCCTAATTGGAAACTTGACATCATCCCTTATTGGTTAAAATATATTTTTAGGTGGGGGTACATTTTAGCAAACTATGTAAAGTATATGTAGTATCCACCATACCACATAAGTTCATTTTTTTTTTCATGATTTCACTAAAACTAGAAAGGCACAAATATTCCTTAACATATCCATTAAGTAAAACATTAGCATATATTTCAGTTTATCCTACATAACTTTATTAACTTCATTTTAGATAATTTTTATTTTGGACTAAATTTCATCTATATAGCTTTTTAACAAACCTAATCATTTAAATTATATATAACCTTCTATCCACACTTAAATCATACAATGACCTCATTGTATACATACTAAATTAATGAAAAAAGAAGGAAAAAAAGAACATACTCCCCTATGATAGCAGTGACGAGATTAAGTGTAACATCCATAAAATTCATAAAAATTTTAAACTTTTCAAACATTCCAAAACCATCCATTGCTTACAAATTGTTTTCAAAATAGTTTAACATCAAAGAAAATCCAAGAAAATCATAACACAAAATAAGAGGAGGCGCACAATCAAGTGTTTGCCTTCGCCTTCCCGCGATCATCTGAAATACCTAAAACATAGTCAAAAACTGTAAGCCCAAAGCTTAGTGAGTCTTCCCCAAAATACCACCACATAAACATAACCAATAACAACATGCTTAATGAGCCTTCAGCCTAACTGGACCGCCTCGCAGGACCTTCAGCCTATTTGAACCACTCTCGAGCCTTCGACATGACTAGACCACCTCGCAGGGCCTAGAACATATCCGGACCGCTCGATGGGCCTTCTGCCTGAACCGCCTCGCAAGGCCTACAGTCTATCCGGACCGCCCTGGGTCTGTTGGCCTATAGCACAAAGCAGGACCACCTCAACCCAACCACACACACACATATATACATGTCGACATATAAATAACAATTAAGCACATAACCAGTCTTCAGACAGTCAAACCGATCTACAGATCACTAAGCATAACAACATCCTATCTACTAGGATACCGATCTAACAGATCATAACCACATAGAACATCCTAGCTACCAAGATACCGATCTAAAAAATCACAACAGTAATAAAGCAGGATAACAATCCAAAGGGTCGGCCTTGGTGCCTTCGACCCATAAGTACTGTGAGGAAAACTCACCTCACAAGTAGCACTGACTGTCAAGATCCAACTCTCGAATCACAGCTCCGAACTCAACCGCCTACAACCACCATGTGACTCATTTCATTAAAATCCCAAATTACAAAAAATACCCTTAAAGTCAAACTTGGTAAAAATCAGAGTCAACAATCCATGTTGACCCCAACTCGTCGAGTGCATCTCCTGACTCGTCGAGTTTCTTTATGTCACAGAAAGTCGTGAAAAGCTCGAGTCAACTTGTTGAGTTACCAGAGCAACTCGTCGAGTTCTTCAGCATCCATAAAGCGGGAAAACCCCCACCAACTCGTCGAGTTGGCAGAGCATCTCGTCGAGTTTTCCCAACCTTAATACATTCAAATGATTCTAAGTGAGTTTAATGCTCCAAACTATAGATCTGGTCCCCTAGGACTGAGATACCACGTAAAGTTGCTAACTTTACATCCATGCATGGCATCAAAGGGGCTAAAACACTCAAATAACGCTTATCAAGGGACCTAGGGAATGAAGGAGGGCCAATACTTGATAAAGATGACACCTTTATGTCAAAAGGGGCCATGAACGTCCATATCTGAAACCATGACTTCATAACATGCTCAAATCCAAGAATGGTCCAAAAATAAACTAATAATGGCCATAACTTCTAAAAGAAGAGATCTAGAAGAAGGGATGATCAAGATAACGACTTTATACCTCCAAGTGGCTATAACAACACTGAAAATCCTAGATCTAAAGCTTCTCCCTTCAACCTTGCACCGCCAACTTCAAGCTCCTTCATGAAAAGCACCAAAGAACACTCTTTAAGCTCACAAACACTCAAAATGGGGAAAGAGGCGCGATTAAGGTTTTCTCTAGACTGAGGGGACGACGAGGGAGACCACAAATGAGTCATAAGTTCTTTAAATAGGGTGCAAAACCCTGAAAATTAGGGTTTTATAAACAGCTGTCAACTCGTTGAGTTGGGTCTTCCAACTCGTCGAGTAGACCTTGAAAGATACACAACTTAATATACTTCTACACGACTAGTTTCCCTGAAAATATAAATAATAAACTTTTAAATTCATACCTGAAGATTGGGATGTTACATTGAGTCCAGCTCAAGTGGACATCTTCATAGTTATTGTTGCGTGCTTGATCTTGAAAGATTGAACTAGAATTGCATGTCTTTTTTGCCGTTCTCATTAGGACTTCAAAGTGAATACGTAAAGTGGCGATAACATTGTATTGATTATGGTTAGGTGGGGACTTGAAAAGTGAATCTTTCTTATTGTTGGGAATTTCTTCTTGCTTCTGATAAAAGACCACAACGCGATAGAATATCTCAACACGAACTATAATTGACTCAAGATGTGTCGACCAAAAACATGTCTCGCCTCTTTTGTATGATCCTTCCTCTTGAAGTTTCTTTTAAATGTACTCTTGAATTCTATATTTGTACAGGTAAATGACCCCACTTGATCCTAATACTTGAGCTTAGTGCCAACGACTAAATCCAAACACTTCTAAAAAATCTGAAAATCAATGAATATCATCATACCACAATATTTAAAAAATACAATTAAACACACCAATAAATCAAAGATGTTTAATAATTAAGTATAAAAATAAAGATAAAAACAAATGAAAATATAAGGCTAAGGGGAATGGTAACACTCTTAGCACCTTGCCACATCAACATTTTAAGTGTCACTTCATTTCTCTCCTTTTAAAACCTCAACTTAACATTTGGTAGGGAGTGATAACACTCCTAGCACTCTATTTTTTTTAATTTAACTTAATTACTATATTTTAATAAACAAACATTTTTTATTTAATATTATATAAAATATATTTTTGTATTTTCTTTTTGTAATTTTATTTAATTATTTTATTTTAATGAACAAACATTTTTTATTTAATATTAAATAATATATATATATATATATATATATATATATATATATATATATATATATATATATATATATATTATACACAAACATTTTTTATTTAATTATATGACATAATTTGTTTTAACGACAAACACTTCATATTAAACAAAACCATTACAATAACCTAAAACACGATTTAATACATAAAAAACACACTTCAATATTAAAAATCACTTCATAAAAAAACACACACTAAAGTAACGGGTCTTCCTCCGAATACCGACCTTCCATTTCGTCTTCCGGTTACATATTTAGATCAAGATTGTCTATCGTCCAAAGATGATCGGTCAAATGGCGGCGAAGGTCGGTATGGATTACTGCACTATGAATTATCCTCATTCTTTGTATCCATTTTTGACCACCATATTCTAGTGGTTGTGTCTCTGGGATGACTTCATTCTCGTTGTACACACATGTCGCGTTTCCTTCATGTTCTACTATCATATTATGCAATATGATACATGTATACATCACCTTTGTCATATTAGAAATATCACGAAACATGGATGGTTTTGCAACTATCTGCCAATGCTTTTTAAGTGCTCCAAACGCTCGTTCGATATCTTTTCTTGCTTTTTCTTGGACTCTCTTAAATTTGGCCCTCTGAGGGTCATCCGGACATGAAAAACTTTTAAGAAAAACAGAAAGGTCAGGATAGATCCCATCCACAAGATAGTACCCAAATTTGTATTATGTTCCTCGGAGTACAAATGATGAACCTGGGGCAGTACCGTCATACACCTTGTTGAGTCTTGGTCTTTCCCGTGGATCGGGTCCTCCGACACATCTAGTCATGATTGAGCTAGTGCCCTTTCTTCATCATCCGTCCACCCTCTACTTGGAGCCCTCCATTTTCCTTTTTTTTTGTGCGTGTGGTTCCATTTCGGGCTCTTGAAAGGATTCTTGAACTGGATCTTCAACAAGGCCTTCATCAGAAGAATCGGATGACTCGTCGAGTAGGCGTCGTGGTTGAGATTGAAAGTTAGTTTGCGGTTGGGGTTGAAAAAAGAATTGTGTTTCTTGAACCGTTTCAAACGGATCAAGATCTATATCCGGACGGGGTGTTGGTTGAGATTGGTTGTGGTGAAATCCCATTGGTTGAGAAAAGAAGTGATTAAATGGAAACTTTTGCGGAGCCATTATAGGAAAGTAGAAGTTAGCGTGAGAGTGAATTGGTTGATCAAATGATGGTCGATAACATGGTGGTGATGGAAGGTTTGTTGATTGAGTGTTCGGAGGTGGAAGGTGTAGTGATGGATGGTTTGAAGATTTTTTTTGTTGGTTCTTGGGGTTTTTTTGTTTGAGATGAAGACATTTTTTCTTGAATTGAGAGAGTTTGTGACAAAGATATGGTATTTTGTGTGTGTCAATTGGTGAGAGTGTGGTTTAATTTATATTAGTTGAATTGGTGTAGTTGAATATATATATATATATATATATATATATATATATATATATATATATATATATATATATATATATATATATATTCTTAAAAACGTTTTTTTTAATTAAATAACAAGTAAATTGTTGAGGTTGTTGAGATATTAATATTATCCATAAATTATTTAGGTTGTTGAGAATTGAGATATTTAATTTTTAGCTATAAATTACTTTGGATGGAGTCTTATACATGTGCAATCCCAAAGAAAGTATTTCACCCAATCAAAGTCATTCCCTTCTTTCTCTTTCTTCTCGCTTTAAGGTTGGCGATTATCATTTGGCGAGCCCCTAGCTCTCACTAGGGGGTGGTGTTCTACATCAATGGCGAGCTAAGCGAGTGGCTTTGGCGAGTGCCACTCTACTTAGCCTAAGATAGATAAAAGAAATCACTCATCATCCTCAGAATCGTACTATTATATGTCTGACGTACCGACTCCATAACCTCTATGTTCTTACAACATGTACCAATCTGGATATGGTTGGTAAGGAAAAGGAAATGGATACTTTGGTGCATATATTATGCTATGATAGTATTTTGTCATCATGTTTCCCATTTATTGATTTTACACATGCATGCCTCAGATATCTGACTCTATCGCAACCTGCGTATCTGAATAACTACCTATGTTTGCTGGATGCCAAATTTCATGATAGATATCGCAAATATATCTCTTCCTCTATCCCCTACTGGGCAACATCTACACCATGCCTATGCCTTTATTGTCTGGGATGGATCTAGTTGTGGCTCGAGCTCTAACTCTTGCTCTGGCTCTTCATTAGAAACAATCATATTATTGCCATCATCAGCTCTGAATAATATCCTCATGGTCTCTAGGTATCGCTGCTTCAATACCCTCGATTTATAGGGTTTGGTTGTGCTAGTGATATCTGGAATGAGCTTCCATATGTGCCTCCCAGATGTTATGAGGGTCTATAAACAGAATAATTCTGTAGAGGGCACCCTCTCGTAGTCTCCATGATGTGTGAGAGTGATTGTTACCAGACGAAGTAACAACCTATAAGTTGTAGGTCTAATCTCTCCTTTGTAAGGATATTCTACACTGTATATCCCACCAGTATCTCAAATCAAACATCGGCCTTGTGGTAATCTTTTGCTCATAGTGTGATACAATCAATAAGAAATCTTGGAAGTTGTATGCTCCTACTCTCCCCCTTGGTATAAATTCCACATCGACATGCTAGCTTGATGATACTGCACTACCGTTCCATGATACTAGGTCTAAATGTAAAGATGTTCTCATCGGTCAAATTAGTGATCTACGCCTGATAATGCATAGAGGGGAAATATTCCTGAACAAAATCTCTATACACTATCTCCTCCATGTGAAATAATCTGCTCCATCCATTACATGTAAAACTTGTATGCCTCCCTGATCGTGATGAGTCTAAGTTATGTAATCTTGGATAAGAGAATCCATCCCAGTCTTTGCAAATAAATCTAATCAAATACTAGAGCTATGCTAATCTCTCATCTCATAATGGATCTTATATCCCCAAATTCTCTGGAATCGTTAGGAAAGACTATAAATGGGAGATCTAACAGAGCGTCATCTCCAGTCTCCACTCCGTTGATTTATTACACCATTAACAACAAACATTTAGGGTCCATCAGACTATTTCCTTTGATTTATTACACCATTAGGGCATCCACAATGTCACACCCCCGAACGTTTCCGCCATCCTTGGTTTGGGGGTGTGACAGATTGGTATCAGAGCATTGTTTATAGTGAACTAAGTATATCGAACCACATAAGATATACAAACTATAAATGCATTGGGACTAAGGTCTCCGATTTAAAGTTTTCAAAACAACTATACTTTTAGAAATAAGTAGTTTCTTGTTAAAAGTATACATGCATGCATACATACTAAGGTCAGCATCATTCTAGAACAAAACAAAAGTAATGATTGTTGAATATTACAGGTAAGCTCGGGGATGTATGGTCAGTCTTGGGAGTGGCATAGCCTGATCAACTATGCTGGTCCGAGGAGTGATTAGCACATGCCCAAGAATGGTTGTGATATAGCGACAAGTCTAAAAACTTACAAACACTACCACAATGAGAACATTAGAACATAACATGAGTTTAAAATACTATGGGAGTATTTTGTGTTACTATAAGTGCTTACATGAGAATTAATCAGTTCTCTATCAAATAGGTCAATAGTTGTTAAGTAGATACGCTAAGGTTATATGAAATTTAGGCGTTATAGACTCAGAATCTGTGACCGTTGCTTTACTTCCTGTTCTCTTTGGATTGTGGATTTGGAGTTAGAGTTGTTGGATTAATGTCTAAGTCCATAACTATAATTGGTAAGACTTGACCCGACCCGGCATGGTCCATTTGGGTTGCATGGCATCATGCACTTGGATAGACTATAATGAGAGAAATAAGATACTTATGGTTATTAATTAATTATAAGTTCTAGTATATTAATAATAAGAATAATAAGATTATTTAATTGGTATTGATCAAGAATTAATCTAGGATTAATTAAGTGATCAAAAGAAGACTAATTAAATATATGGGTTGATTGTGTAAATCATCCATACTTGTATAGTGGGCTAATGCTCCATGGATAATCAAGTTGGGCTAAAACCCATAGGATGGTCCATGGATGCTCCATGGTGTATTTGAACCCATGGATCCAAGGAAATGGAAAGTCATGACAATTAGGGTTTACCCTAATTGTAACACTATATAAAGATCTTATTCTTGACAAATTTGGCAACTAGTGAGAGTAAGAAAGGGCTAGCCGATTTTCATGAAGTGTAGAATTCTCTCAAGTTATTCCAAGTGTATTTGGTGTTGTGTGAACCATTTGAGGTGTCACACTTGGAGCACTTGGCACTCAAGCTTCATGAAGACTTTCTACATGAAAGAGGTATGTATTCTATCTTGTTATATTCATTATTTTATATGCTAGATTAGGATAATACCTGGGATGTTCATATTTGCATGTATAATAGAGAAAATATAGATCCAAGGTATTTAGGGTTGCATGTACACTTAGGAGTGTTAGAATGCTCATAACCCAACAGTGGTATCAGAGCCTAGGCTTGTTTTCTTGTTATACTTGCAAAACTGCTTAAAAATCGAAATTGTTGTTGTCTGATCATCAGGCTCGGAGAGTCCATCAGGAGACTCGGCGAGTCCATGCCTAAAAAGTGATCAAATCGATCCAACTCGCCGAGTTGGACCCCTAGACATCGTAAATTCGACTTTTTTGGCTAGAAATGGACTAGGAACATTACCCTAAGTTGTTTTTGAACTTATAAACTTGTTTTTGATGTGGTAATGTTCATGCTAATCCAATTTCAAAGATAATTGTCAATAGATTCATGTTTTGTATTAGTTTAAGGTTTAGACTAATTACATGAAAAAGTTTGATTTGAATTATCTTGTTCTTATGAGTTGCTTAGATTAATAGAAAATTTGAGTGAAATAGTTGTTTTCAATCCAAATTAATCTAAGAGGTGATTCTAAAATGTGTTTTTGTAACTTGTCCTCAAGTTATATGAAAAGTCACATTTAAGTTTCATAAAACTCATAAAAGTTGGCAATGGTTACAAAAGATGAAGAGTCTTGTCCTTAAGTTATGGAGGTTCAAGAGTCACTTCATTAATAAATAAATAATAAAAAGTGTAACCTTAATTATTTCCATAAGTTATAAAATAAAGAAAAGTTAATTCTTTTATTAGTTTAAAGTCTTCCATAACTTGTCCTCAAGTTATGGAACTTGAAGAGTTTTTGGATTAAAACTACTTTAAACACATAAGTTATGGAATTAATTAGTTTTGAATAATTTCAAAACTTGACCTCAAGTTTTGGAATTTGTAAAGTTTTCTCTTATGAATACTTTAATTACAAGTTAGCCCTTAGAATTTTAAAAGTTAAAATTCAACCCTTATACTTTATAATATTATAAGATAATATATATATATATATATATATATATATATATATATATATATATATATATATATATATATATATTTGTATAAGAGTAAAGTCCGTCTTACCGCTAGTACACCTCATTCACGAAGCCGGTCTATAAGGTGGGTATAAGGTTGCTGCCTATAAAATGGTAACTTAATGGGTGTCCACTCTCACCCACTGCTTGCTTGACTGGTGGAGGGTCGTTAGCCGAACGGGTTTGACAGGACTAGAATTCTCCCTTCATTAAAAGTATTAATGATAAATACTAAGTAACTAAACTCTTAATAATACCCAATCTTAGTTACTTAGGAAAATGTGAATAAGGTGCTAATCCATGAAATTACACTTTACACTTTGTTTAAGTTGGTTAGTGGAGCGCGTGTGGTTAACCGGCACACTAACTCGTATTTAACAAGGTAGGCAAAGGGTAACTTAATGTTTATCATAGTATCGATGGAGCGTATGTGGTTAACCGGCACATTCATTAAGGGGTAAACACTTAAGGGTACCAAGTAATTTGCATGGTTACTTCACACCTTGTTTTGTGATCCTCGGCATCCCAGTCACAAAACCTGAAGGGCACACTCGAGATTGAAACATGTCATTGAACAGTTCAATGAATCTCAAAGATCTAGGAGTTTCAAATCCAATTAAAACCTAATAATACATTTCGTTTATCTTGGTGGAAATTGGTGAATCGTCATTCAACAACCTTCAAATATTTTATAGCTTGGATTACGACATACCTCTTCTAAGTTATAAAATAGTTTGTTGGGTCCTAGCCTTAATATTTCATATTGGGTGTCATATTAAGGACTTAAGATCAACTATCTTGAATATCTCCCAAAAGATGTCTGGTTTAGACATTTATGATCTTCCCAAATCTCTTGAAACTAGCTTTCCTAAATGAAGATGATGTCCCATGGAAATCATACTTCTTTCACCTCCTCCAATTATTCTCCCTAACCCACAAGTTCAAGATCACTCAATCCCTATTGACAAGGCAAGGTCTAGGTGTGGTCACATCTTGGAGATGTAGTCACATATTGACAAGCCGGGAGAGTTGGGTGTCAAAGTCTTGAGAAAGTTGGTGGTTCAACTACTTTCTAAGTCACATAGTGAGTTCATTTGGAACACCTATGAAACAGACTATGACAAGACCCTTAATGATCTTATCTATTTGATAAGATCAACTTCCTAAAACTTTATGGACATTGACAATGGTGACACTGGAAATCCAGAAAAAGCACTCTCTTCCCAATGGAAAGGGATCGGCCATAGTCAACTCGGTTGACCAAATGGTAAAGAGAAAAGCTAAGTCTGTGATAGTCCCGTGTACCATTATCAAAGGGTCCATATGTTTATATTGCCAAAGAAAGGGGCATTGGTTGCGAAGCTGCCAAATTTACCTAAGGATGTTAATGTCAATAAGTTTGACACTACTTCAGGTAAAGTCCACTATCTAACTCTGCTAAGTTTCTATTCTGAGATTCTTGATACATGATGTGATTGGGTTACATGGTGATGTTTTAAGAAATAAAGAAAAGTGAAGAAACTTAAAGAAAGAATATGCTGAATCTGATGGCGTAGATGGATTTCTATCGCCTAGTTTGAAGATCGGATTCTTGAGCTACTTCTTAGGAGTTATGAGATATTGCTTAGGAATAGATAACAACAAGTTTCATATGGATTGTAAGGGTAAGTTTTTCCGCAAAGTTTTAAAATAAAAGAAAATTTTTGATTTTATTTATTTTAAAATATCCTTACAATGGCATTTGAGGAAAACTTGTTGCTTATATGATTCCATTAATAGCAAGAGTGGAAATATGAAATTGATTCTTTGATTTGTGGTAATGTCTAAATTTACCAAATAAGGAAAGATTCCCATCACCCAAGTTTCAATTGGACCGGAACTTGGAATCATGCAAGTTGTATAGCATGATGAATGAGAACTTTCAAGTATTGGAAAATTAAGACTAATTACTTGTTTACATGGATGTGTGAGTCAAGTAACGGACTAAGGGATCGAGTACACATTGTTGTGCACTGATTAAGTCCACCACAAAAGATTGATAAAACTATTCGTCATAGTTTACAAAAGCTCAGTAAATATGATTATACTTAGAAGCTTAAGTGTAACTCTGAGACATTGGAAAAAGGTTCCAATGTAAGGTAGAGAGAATAAGAAGAATCAAATTAGGCAGAAGGATAAAAGTTTCTCAAATCTGAAAAGATGGGAGAGTACTTTAGTATCATTTTTGTGATTATCTTAATGATTAAGAAACCATATCAAAGTTAGTTCTCTAAGGAAATCTTAGTGTATTCTTATGACTAAGAAGAGGAACTTGAATTGTTGAAATGGTTAAATCAAGAAGATGAGTCATACTTCGTTCCAATACAAGTCTTAGAGTCATACTCCAAGATTGTAATTTGAGTGACATATCTTAAAGAAGGTTTAAAACACTTGTCAAATGTAAGAGTAAAAGTTTTCTACTCTTGTACATTTGAAATTGGTAAGTTGTGATGTTTTGGATAAAACAAAGACCAACTAAGGCCAATTGTGTGAAGTGTTTGTCTTGATTAGAATCCACACTATCTCTTGGATGTTTGACAAGGGAGTCTTATATGTCAAGAGGACAGTGGGAGTCTTAAAGGTCTTGAAAGTCTCAAGAACTAATCAAGAATAAAACCTGAAGTTCTTCACTAGCACACGACTTGAGGTTTATAACCTATCGTGTTGACATATTCTATGCCTATTCTAGTTAAAGTTGGCTTTGCATATGAGTTCTTAGAGTTCTCAATTGATTGCACAACAACTTGGAAGCAATGGCAGACCCTTAAGCTACCAGGTGGCAAGAATTTAAGATTGAGTTCAATCCATATGAGTTTGGATTTGTCATTATCCCTGTCTTGTGACTATGGTTTTGACAATTCACATGGATAAGAACACATACACCAGTAAATCTAAGTGTCATAAGGTTTCTCTCCGATTCATGAAAATGATGGTGAGGAAACACTTTCACTAAGTAGATTTTAGCTAGATAGCAATTGTGATATTTGCATTCTCAAAGTCGTTAATGGAGCGTGTGTGGTTTACCGGCACACTAACCTGGACTTGTGAGAAGTGGCAAAAAGGTCTAACCATTATGATTACGGCATCCCTCTTCATAATTGTTTAGACACACAAGTGTGCTATCTAAGGGAAGGTGTATGATTTTGATAAAGTCTTATCAAAACAATCTAGTATCAGAAATCTGAACTTTGGTAAGAAAGTCAATGAAGTATTGATTTCTAGAAGTCCAGCTGATTTCTGAGTACATGTCAAAGCTAGTAGGAGCATAAGTGTTATGCTAATAATCATCATGTTAGTGGGAGCATGATAATTATGATAAGTATTGCAAGCGAGCAATGTTAATTATAGAAAACAAAAGTTTCAATTGGGAAAGAGTTGTTTTGCTATAATTAAGGGAGAGGAAATTATACTTCATCTCAAATCTATAAGCTTAGATCGTGAGGTTTTAATCATTTAGTCAAGGAAATATATATGAATTTCATGTTGGAATGGCTCAACATAAGGAAATTATGTATATGGGTCCATTATTTGCGTTTTAAAATTCGATTATGATTACGGCATCCCTTTTCATAATCTGAATTATGAGAACTTGGCAAATAGAAATGGAAATATTATAGCAAAAGACTAGTTTAGTCTTTATGTGAGACATCATGAATCGTTTCCCATATGCTTCGGATATAGGATCGATTACATGTGCTATATTCATCCATTCTAAAATTTTCCAAATGCCTGGGGCATTAAGAAGGGAAAAGGTTTAGAACCGGATATGACTAAAAGGATTAAACAACTGTCGACGACAATCTAAGGTTTACCAAAGATTGGTTGCTCAAGGACAGTTGGAAGTGTAGTGATAATTCTGGAAGGACCATATTGACATAATCTGTAAGGAGGAAACTCTTGTTCAGAAGTGATAGTCAAAATGGAATCTAGAAATGTTTCAAAGTTAGAATTTTCAATCTGTTTAAGATTAGGAAACTTAATGCAAGAATGATGTTTCTAAGGAGCTGATCTCCTTTGGAATGCTCTGTAATGGTTGTTGTCAAGTCTTTCTGACTTCGTGCATAATCATTACAAGAGGATCAATGCATATAAGTTTAGAATCTAACAGATTTCAGTAAATCGCATGAATTTGGAATTCTTGCATTTGCAGTAAGGATTTGGGAGTGTGAAAAGAGAATCATTGAAGTTATGTTCAATGGATCTAGTTCACAAAGTAAAGATCATAGAAAAACATAGTATGCATACTTGGTGTATGGCATGACTAGTGTTTAGAAAACGTAGTGTACATGCTTGGAGCATGGGACAACTATTGTTTTAAATTCAAGAATAAAGTTGATAGCTGAAACAGTATACAATGAATAATGTGTAATCATATGGTGATAAATAAAAGGTGTTTTATTTATGTTCATAGGTTTTGATACCATATTGGATTCAATTATTATTGTGTTTCACCTTGCATGTTTTGACTTCCAAAATAAACTAGGTTATTCTTCCGGAATGACTAAGTTATTCAAACCATCCACAGTCGGTCATATGTTGGAAGTAGATATGAATTAAGACTGTAATGGGTTGGCTTGTAGAGGTCTAAGGTGTTGGACAAAGGGCTACAACACTCATGAGTGCTCATAAGTTCTGAGTATTGGATTCAACCCGCGCTCATTGGAATCACTTCATGGATTTTATCACGAGTGATCATGAGACGATAATATCTTATATTCTTCAAACCTAGAGATATGAGTTGTTACTATGAGTTGGTTGTACATTGATTGCACGAAAACGCATTTGGTAACTCGGTGCTATAAAACGTGCCTTTGTGTATGATTCAACAAGTAGTAGAACAAGCCATATGAGTCGAAGTTTATCCATTCCTTTTACCTTCGGGATAAAAGCGATATATGTGGGCCCCTCGATGATTTGATGATGACAAATGGAAGTGCTCGGTCGGGCCAGGACTGATTTGATTTGTTCAATTAGTCAGTCGTCATAAATCGGAAATCGGGAAACAACAAATGGACAAAGAGAATGATTATAATCCATGTCTCAGTCCATACGATATCTAGAATGGAGGAATATATGATCCCTTATCTAATGGACAAGTCATTGACAAAGGTCAGAGTTCATCGACAAGGTCAGAGTTCGACAGAAGCTTTTGAGAGCTACGATTGCCAGTTGGTTCCTGAAGTCATACGCAATAATAGTTTTAGACTTATCCAAGTGGGAGACTGTTGGATTAATGTCTAAGTCCATAACTATAATTGGTAAGACTTGACCCGACCCGGCATGGTCCATTTGGGTTGCATGGCATCATGCACTTGGATAGACTATAATGAGAGAAATAAGACACTTATGGTTATTAATATATTATAAGTTCTAGTATATTAATAATAAGAATAATAAGATTATTTAATTAGTATTGATCAAGAATTAATCTAGGATTAATTAAGTGATCAAAAGAGGACTAATTAAATATATGGGTTGATTGTGTAAATCATCCATACTTGTATAGTGGGCTAATGCTCCATGGATAATCAAGTTGGGCTAAAATCCATAGGATGGTCCATGGATGCTCCATGGTGTATTTGAACCCATGGATCCAAGGAAATGGAAAGTCATGACAATTAGGGTTTACCCTAATTGTAACACTATATAAAGATCTTATTCTTGACAAAATTGGCAACTAGTGAGAGTAAGAAAGGGCTAGCCGATTTTTATGAAGTGTAGAATTCTCTCAAGTTATTCCAAGTGTATTTGGTGTTGTGTGAACCATTTGAGGTGTCACACTTGGGGCACTTGGCACTCAAGCTTCATGAAGACTTTCTACATGAAAGAGGTATGTATTCTATCTTGTTATATTCATTATTTTATATGCTAGATTAGGATAATACCTTGGATGTTCATATTTGCATGTATAATAGAGAAAACATAGATCCAAGGTATTTAGGGTTGCATGTACACTTAGGAGTGTTAGAATGCTCATAACCCAACAAGAGTCACCTATTCGAAGGACTATCCTGCCTTGGTTTCATATAACCGGTACACACTACATAAGTATTGATATAAACTGATACATATCACCTAATAATTATCTAGATAGTTCGTCCAATAATTATCTTCTTACTCCTATTCTCGCACGTTTAACATAGCAAGATCCTACTTACAGGGCGACCCCTACTTTCCCAATCCGAACCCGATAAATGGTGAATGGTTATGAGAAGAATCAGAAGTGGAACCGGAGGTAATCAATCCTCCATGCACAACAAGGGTTTTCGCGAACCGTTTCGACTACATCGAACCTGTGCCTCGTTGGGCAACCGTGATCGACGGTTGAATGTCGACAGCAATGACAACAACCACCATGTGGAGACCAACGAGGGTGCTATGACCTCAACCACGGGGGACCGACTGACAGAGCCCTCCTGGCGAAGACCCGACAGATCGCGAACATCGAGGATTAAAACAGGTAGACTACAACCTGAGTTCGGAAACTGCGTGCTACTACAGACCCTACTGTCTCACGTACCTAAGACTCGGAGATAGACTACTATTTCAGAGGCCAACATTCTTTTTAGAACCTTATCACAGCTCGGGCAGAGGCAAGAGAGTAACAGGATAGACACTCAGCATCCAAAGAGAGTAGGATTGCAACCAAGCATCGATTGGCAGAGCTGCAAGGTGCATCGACTTTGCCTCAGGCATCGCAAGGGACGGATCTTCGTGAGTAGAGTTCATACCGCTCGCAAGACCTTGTAAATTAGGTTCATGAGTATGCGTTGGTGCTACTCTATTCTAGGCGTAAGCACGACACTGCGATTTAAGCAGTCATATTAATCGAGAGATCTAGTTGCTATTAGAACTTTTCCTTGCATAGATGTGAGGTAGACCTGCATCGAAGTCAAAAAATTTCGTTGAAACCATAATTACTAGAATCATATTAGCAAGATGGGTTTAGGACATACCTAACAGACTCGAAGGTCTATTTAGTCTTGATTATATAACTAAGCATACATCAATTGGTCATTATAAGGACCTAGCTTGGGTCAAATTACAAGGTTTCACTTGGACACAGAACTACTAAAATACATGAGTTTATCATATATAGGCTCTCGTTATGAAATGTTTTCAGAACACCATAAAGCAACCGAAATACGTTACAAAATGAACTAAGATAAACTTAGTTAGAAAACTCGCGACACAGCCCTTTCTAATGACTCATTATCGTCTCACCTTTAAACATTTTGGTGAAAGGCTGCCTTCTTCGTAGACCTATAGGGTGCGATCATACCAGCACTAATGCACCGGATCCCATCAAAACTCCTCAGCTAAGTGTGTTTGGACAAACATGATCCTAAGTTGAGTAAATCTTAACGCTTGTACAAAACCTACTAAACTCATGAAATTCATTCATATGGACTTCCCTTATGAATTACATGCAAGACATTCTTAAGTCGGAGCATAATACAGAAAAATCTAGTTCAATAACAACCAACTTGTCTTTACTATTGGGAACTTACCATATGATCATTTTTACAAACTTATGACACAACTATGCCATCAAGGAAAAGAACCAGACCTTTTGGCAGCACATCACCACCACCTCCAACGCCACCTCCACAATTTGATCCCGCAATGTTCCAAGTTGCAGTAACAGCAGTCGTGGCAGCTGCAATGTCACAAATTGGTACAAATGGTACCAGTGGTGCTGGATCTGGAGCCCCAAACTCTAACCACGGGGACGGTATAGGACGTACGAGGGAATGTTCGTACCAGGACTTTACTAGTGCCAAACCCGATTCTTTCAATGGAAGCGAGGGCGTCATCACCTTGATGCAATGGTTCGAAGAGACCGAAACGGTCTTTGAAATTTGTGCATGCCCTGAAGAAAGCAAGGTCAAATTTGTAGCATACACTTTCTATGCCCGGGCCCTCACTTGGTGGAAAAGTCACGTTAACTCACTAACACTTGTAGTGGCTAACTCATTAAGTTGGGAGGACTTAAAGAAGATGATGCTGAAAGAATATTGCTCAAGAGGCGAAGTGCAAAAGCTGGAGCACGAACTGTGGAATCTCAAAATGACAGACTCGGACCTTACAACTTATACCACCAATTCTGTGATCTAGCACTCCTTTGTCCCGCGATGGTCACCCCGGAAGACTAAAAGTTGGAGCGATACCTCTGGGGATTGTCCCCCAAAATTCAAGATAGCGTGTTGGACTCAAGACCAACTACCTTCGACAGCGCCAAGGAGTTGGCACAACAACTCATCGACCATCATGCCAGTCATGACACTACGACAACCACCCTTAACCAAGCAAGAGGAGGGAACAACAAAAGAAAGTTTTGGGACAACAAGAAAGACCAACCAGCCCAGGAATTCGCTAAGAAGCAACATATTGTTAATGTTCATGCTGTACAACCCTCACTGCGCCAACTCCCATAAAACAATACGCTAGAACCCTTCCGAAATGCAACAAGTGTAACTTCCATCACACTGGGGCTTGCCGGAAGATGCATTGCAAAAATTGAGAAAGAGAGGGGCACACTGTCCGTTTCTGTAAGGCACCAACACGAACCATCAACCAGGTCCCTGGCTTTGGAGTAAGCCCAGCCTGTTACAAGTGCAGAGAAACGGGACACTTTAAAAGGGAATGCCCAAGAGCAAGAGATGCCAGTGATGGTGGAAGGGTGCTTGCGATCACCCCAGGAGAGACCCCCCCCGGAACTGCCCGTAAATATCAGTACGTGTTTCTAACATCGACGTTTAAATTCTAAATTTCTTTTATTTGCTAAATCTAGCATTGATTATAGTATATCGACCATGAATCTCGAGAACACGGCAAAAATCAAATAAGTCTTATCACATATATAAAAACACAGGGTTTTTACTAGTGAGTCTATGATGGCTAGTGTAAACATTATGGTCATGTATCATTAAGATTGTATGGACTTAGAATGTGTGATTCTGCCTCATTCCTTGTTTCTTGTTTGGTTGTGGGCTTAAGGCGGGGTCACCCATCCGAATGCCCTTGCAATATTAATGATATCTGACTAGTTTACACCAAGCGGTTATAAAGGCACTGGTAGGATTTATAATACAAATTTCGTCAGAATTTGTGAAACATTCGTAATGATGGAACTCGCTAACTACGTTATAAAGTAATCATCGTGGTAATGCCAAGGATTAAACAGGGAGCATAAACAATAAGAAATTCCAAGGTCGTCATGTGACATCAGGCGGGTTGTTCCTCACCATAATCAATTTCTTGTACTACGAAAAGTTTCCCCCATCATTCCTCTAAATTCTTGAATCCCCAATCAAAATGAAAATTTCGGGACGAAATTCCCTCTAACGGGGGGATGATGTGACAACCGTCAATTTCCGGTCAAGTCAAAGTCAACTAAAGTCAACAAGTCAAACCAGTCAACTCAATTAACCCTTGTGTACTAGGGTTTACGCTATGTTATTTCCGTACAACTCGTTATTGTAATGAGAAATCATCAATTGAAAAGTTTGTATACTTAAATTTCATTAACCTAAAACGGCGTTAAGTAATGAACCAAACCGATAAAATGTAAGTCCCCAAAATTGCTTGTGTATCAATCAGATCCAACTGATGGTGCGGAATCCCAATCAATTGGATGATGTCAGATCAATATAGAAGAGTAGGAGAAGAAGAATAACTTGAATCTAATGTATTGATGATATGATTGATGCTCCTTACAATAGATTCTCTCTCTCTCTCTCTCTCACACACACTTCTTCTCTCTAACTTTCTCTGTCTTCTCTAGCCTCCTCCTCCACTCTAACCGTACACTCCTCTACCCATTACATCTATTTATATGGACCTCCAGCCATACACATGTGTATAGTCGCACACCCTGTGTACGGCTGTACATAGGGTGTGCGGCCGTACACACGTGTACGGCCGTACACACAAACCGTAAACACATACAACATTACATAAAAGTATATTTTCCTAGAAAAGCAAAGTATAAACCATATTTCTGACCCAACAATCTCCCCCTTGGTTTATAGCTTTCTTTTCTAATTGGCCCAACAAACTCCCCCTAAAAAGTAGCTGGCTTTTCTTGTCAATCTGCATTGGGAGCTTGGCTTCAGCATTAATCTTTGATTTCTTCACAGCTTCAAGATGAGCTTGATGAATCTTCAATGAATGACTTCAGGTTGAGCGGTTGGGATTTTCTTCAGAGTTTGGCTTTGAACGCACGTCGGGTGAGGAGGCTTGATGAAAAGATTCTTGAAAGATAGCACTTTCAGCTTGAGAATCTTCAGAGAGAACAACAGAGAGAAATAATCTTCTAGATCACTTCAGCAGGTTCATAGATAGCAACAAATTGATTGAGGAGGCTTCAATGCAATCTGTCACATAATCTTTAAGTACAACTTCACCATGCTTCTGGGGTTGACAAATTGAATGTCGAAAGAATAATCTTCATTTCTTGCTCCTTCGAATGCGAATTCGTCGATGCTCACGGATGAAGCCTTGGCTCAGAAGATCTTTAATACAGTCTCCACGAGTCTCATCTACGCTTGAAATCACTTTTCAAGACAAAACAAAACTAAAAGAAAAATTAGCACATAATTTTTTTTTTTTTGGATTTTTGATATTTTCTGGAAAATAAAACAGAAATAACACTTTTTTTTTTTAATTTTCTATTTTTTTTGTTTGATTTTTTGAATTTTTTTGATTTTTTTTTAATTTTTGATTTATGTTTAATCCTCCCCCTAAAATTTGTGCATAGAGGAAAACTATGAACAAATTTAATAAAATGATATCTAACTTTGAGAATGATTTGGGATCAAAGTTTTTAGACAGCCTTTATCCGTTTGTCGGTACCTTCCATCTTCACGTCTTTGTCTGGTCGATCGCCGGTATTGTTGTCCACTTAAACACGAAAAATTGTGACAAAATTAGGACATACTATAAGTGACAAGACAATATGATCCTAAGTTCCTAGATATTATATCTGATCCTAAGTTTCTAGATACTATATCTTAAGGACCATTATCTGACGACGACCAGGAATACTGTTGTCTACCTAAATTGAGCAGCGAGATCTATAGACAATCTTTGTGTGTTCAATTTTAATTATACTGGAACATGTTTCCCGCTTCCAAATATGCCCCGGTAATCAAGAACTTCCAGAGTATTCCTTACACCGGATGAGTAGACAACCATTCAGAGAGAGGATAGATTCAGAGTATTATCACTTATAGTGCATATGCTGTGTACCAGGTCGGATTGTTAGTCACGCAAAGGAGACAACATATGGCTAACAGATGAGAGGAATTTCATATGTATATATATATATATATATATGTATAATATGCAGAGAAATAGAGTTGCATATGTTACAGTCCAGGTCGGATCTCTTCCAATCACGCATAAGAGGTAACATATGACTAACAGACAGAAAGAAAATGATTTTCTACAGACCTAATTTATCGGAACTTACCAGTTGCCCCATCAATACCGGAATTAAGGACAGAATCCGCACATCGAGGAAAAGTTAAACCACGGTTCCAGATACGGGTTCATTTAATGTGACGAGTAGATTCCCATATATATATCTCCCTGCTCAACCTATCCAAGTGTCGTATTGTCAGGCTAAACGGATCTAACTAGGTCAAGACTTGTCAAGTCATTTGATTTTTTAAGTTCAACTCTGCATAGTGATGTCCATTTAGAATCTTTCGTGCCTACCGACGCATCAAACCAGAGCATAGACCCTTCAACTTTGGGTATGTTATGTAGACTTAGGTTGCCTGTTATCACATAATCATTTCACTTCCCAAAACATCTCCCACAAGCATATTCCATAACCAACATATTATAATTTTTTTTGATTTTTTTATATATTTTTTAAATTTTCTAATTTTTGTTTTGTTTTTATTTCTCCCCCTTAGTTTGTGCATATGAGAGAAACGGAAGTAAATGCACAAATTTGAACTATCCTAAAACAAAAACTAGTCTTTAAAGCGAATCAGCTTAAGATAAACTCAGGAGTATAGAGAAGAAAACTCAAAGCGTAACTCACCAATTGAATTTGCATCCAGAAGGTCTGAGAACAGCACGCGTAATCTCAAAACAGATCCGAAAATTCTTCATGACATTAAGCACAAACCCCATGTGATCCCTTCCTTTCTTCCCTTCCCGCAAAGGACACATACTCTCAAACAAATATATGAATGTTGTACTGTTGAGAGATGTTCCCTATCAAGTGCCAGGAACAGCCACTACCAACAAACCGAAGTCTGATGATATGCCTCCATAGCTGCTCCGACACAGAGCGGGATCAGTTGGTCTTTGGAACCCAGTCCATTTTGAAACTGGGTTGACCTTTGTGATCTTTGCAGGGTACTCTCTCCCATGACATGTCCTGCTTATCACAAAACGAAAATGTAGAAACATTAGATGGATTAGATGATTTGGGAGATTGCACCTTCGGTACCCATCTGTAGTTGGGTTTAACCCATTTTTTTCGAGCGGATGGGTGCCTCGGCACTTGATTTTGAATTTGAAGCTGGCCGTTGAGATGAATTTGATTTTGGATTCACGGGAGCATCTCTTGGATTTGACTTCTTGGCCGACATTCCCTTCTTGTTCTTGGGAGTTGGATTCTTGACCTTGTGGGATTGATTTTTGGCCTTTTGCGCATTCTAGTCACCATTGTCTGAACGTGACCTAGAGGGGTTTCTTTTGGAAATTCTCCCTCTTGGCGTTTTCTGCCAGCCATGTGCGTAGTAGGGAACGTATGCGCGATTTGGACAATTTCTGGCAATGTGTCCAGGTGTTCCACAGTGAAAACATGTATTTTTCTTCACCGTTGAGTTGTTTCTTCCTGCCCCTGGTGGCGTATCTATGCCTTGTCTCTTGTTGTTCCCACATGCACACTTGCAACAAGAACTCTGTTGCATTGGAATTGGTGGCTTGTATTTCTCAACGACAGGTTGATCAGAAGTAGTTGAGTTCGAAGCAATAGATTCAGAGTTCAATGAGATGTTGGTTTGGTCAATGGTGTTCTCCTTGTTCTCATCCTCTGCTACTTTACCTGCACATAAAGTAGAAGCATTAGTATCTTCAACTTGAATACCTCCTGACACAAATCTAGCTGGTTTGCCATATCGAATATGTGCCTCCCTGTCAATTTCGTCCTGTGTCATGGGGATGGATGTGTAGTTATGATTGAAAGGTGGAGGAATACTATCATATCCTAGACCCTTGTTTTGATTTTCTTTGAATTTTAATTGGGTTTCATATAAGGACTCGACTGTCTTACTTGACGCAGTGTAATTTTTGAAACTAACATCTGTTTTTCCACACTTTATTTTCAAAGCATCAAGTTCTTCAGTTACAGCGTCAAGTTTTTTCTTAATGTGATCATAATTTTCACACTTGTTGCTGTAATCTTCTTGTAATTTCCGGAAATCCTTGATTTTGGTTTCTAATTGAGCTTTTAACGGTTTCTGTCCTTTCCTAAGAGTATAGCCTTCGTATTTGAGGTCCTCATTTTCTCTTTTTAATAAATCAATTTGTTCGCGAAGAAATTTAATCGTAGCTTTACAAGATGGAGTACATGAAACTTCATTTACCGGAATTGATGTGGAACTCATTTCCTTTTTTTATTTTTATATTTATTTTTATATTTTTAATTGCCCTTTGACTAAAAAAACGAGAAAGTCAACCTTAAAAGTCAAATTTAAAAAGTCAAACTCAAAAGTCAAACCGAAAAGCTAAATTTCAAAATTTGAAAGATAAATGAAAAAGTCAAAGTTTAAAGTCAAAGGTCAAACTAGAAAAGTCAAAGTCAAAATTTATGTAAAAAGTCAAAATTAAAAGTCAAAAATTAAAAAATAAAATTTTTGGGTTGAAAATGGAATTTTAAAATAAAAGGAAATGGATTTTTGGGTTAAAAATGTCAATTTTCGAAAATAATAACCGAGAAGGAGTCTTTAAGAATTAAAAATGGGAGTTGAATAACAAGATTCAGGCTAGAACTGATGGTAAGGTGCTTGGTTGTTGGACCAAGGGACCCGGGTTCGAATCCCGGCAGCCCCAATTCTCGTTTCGTTTTTTTTTTAAATGAGAAGCTGCTGTGCGAATGGCTCCGAAGCGAATTTGTAATGCAATGACGAGGGCGAGGACCGCACACCGAGACCGAGCTGCACACTCCGAGGCCGCACACCAGGACCGCAGACGTCTGAGCCGTTCACCGAGGCGCACACTCCGAGCCGCACACACCAAGGCTGCTGAGTCGGACACCTTCAACCA
This sequence comes from Lactuca sativa, assembly GCF_002870075.4. NCBI lineage: Eukaryota > Viridiplantae > Streptophyta > Magnoliopsida > Asterales > Asteraceae > Lactuca > Lactuca sativa. The sequence continues at coordinate 36,643,565 of NC_056628.2, forward strand.
GCCGCACACCTTCAACAGATTCGCGAATAAACGACGTTTTTCACCCTTTTTTGCTCTAAAACTCGATCAAAAACTCGTTTTTATGAAAAATGCAAAGAAGTAACCCCCCTTATTTTTGCGAGGTCTATCCAAAAACGCTATTATGTTTTCAAAATAAGATCAAAGAAGCTCTAGATCTTAAAAAAATTGATTGATACAACCAAGCTCTGATACCAATTGTAAGTCCCCAAAATTGTTTGTGTATCAATCAGATCCAATTGATGATGCGGAATCCCAATCAATTGGATGATGTCAGATCAATATAGAAGAGAAGGAGAAAAAGAATAACTTGAATCTAATGTAATTATGATATGATTGATGCTCCTTACAATAGATTCTCTCTCACACACACTTCTTCTCTCTAACTTTCTCTCTCTTCTCTAGCCTCTTCCTCCACTCTAACCGTACACTCCTCTACTCATTATATCTATTTATATGGACCTCCAGCCATACACATGTGTACAGCCGCACACCCTGTGTACGGTCGTACATAGGGTGTGCGGCCGTTACACACAAATTGTAAACACATACAACATTACATAAAAGTATATTTTCCTAGAAAAACAAAGTATAAACCATATTTTTGACCCAACATAAAACAATGTTACATATTCACCGGGAGTGTGTAAGATCCTTAAACATGGCTTAACGGGGCTTACGGACCTTGCGTTGCAGAGCCAAACACTCACAAATGTCACACATGAAACCTCTCTCAATCGTTTTCACTCTATCTCTCTTTATCTAGAATCTCTCTCAAATCTCCCCACGTATGTCAAATCTCTCCCAAATCTCTCCAAGAATAAGGAATCTCTCCCAAATCTCTCTAAGAATGAGGAATCTCTCCCAAATCTCTCTCCATATGAGAAATCTCTCCAAGTATGTGAAATCTCTCCCAAATCTCTCCACATATGTCAAATCTCTCCCAAATCTCTCCTTGTATGAGAAATCTCTCCAAGAATGTGAAATCTCTCTCAAAAGTTCCTTAAACTTTTTGTAGTCTTTCAGGCCATCCCGACCCTTAACCATGTCAAAAACCGCTTAAAACGAGGTAAAAACGGATAAAATAGACTTAAGGACCCGAAACCCCTTAAGGAGCCGAACCCTCTTAGGAAGCGAAGGCATCAGAAGTGACTGAACCCTCTTAGGAGCCGAAGGTCCCTTCGGACCGAACCTCGGCCTAGGACCGAGAGGCCTCACAAGAAGCTCTTTTTCACCCGGTTTTCGACTAGTTTTGCGTTTTAGGCCCGTTTTTAATTGTTTTAACGTGGGATTTTCACCCAAAACTTTATTTTAACATATAAGGCCCCTTATTTATTAATTAATCATGTTTTTGGGGATAAAACCTTATCCATGAAGAGTGGGTGAGGTACAAAGGTTGAGTGTTGACTTTTCTTTATTCTATGACACAAGCAACCACTCCCATACCCACTCCATGTCACTATTCACCATCAGTCCATACCTGGTCATTTAATGGTACTTTTCCCACCATTTTTCATCCACACACTTGGTCAAGGGTTAGAAAACCCTCCTCTCTCCTCACATTTCTTTCATTTCCTCTCATTCTTTCATCAAGAACAAACTTCATTTTCTCTCATTTTCTCTCTCTAAAATTCGAGATTCAAGGCCATTCTCCATGCTTTTCTTCTACTTTTGGTAAGTATTAACATCCTCCATACGATTATTACACCCCATTCTACTCCAATCATAGATTGCTTACACAAATTCCATCATTTTGGTGTTAGATTCTCAAAAATCTTCAAGGCATCTTCAAGTGTTCTTGAGTTGAACACTTCCCTACTCCAACATTCATCTAATGAAATCACTTAAGGTGAGTTCATACCCATACATTTTCATGTTTTCTTAAGTTTTTAGGAGGGGAATACAAGTTAAAACACCAAGAACATAACTAAACTTTTCTAACAGCTTTCATCAGAAAAGTTGGACTCCATTCACGGACTGTTTTGGACAACTTAAACATTTTAGTTTTCAAAACTATGTTAGGTGAACATAGTTCAAGTTCTTAGATTTAAAATGACTACTTTCACATGTCCATACGATTTTTCTACAATTTATGGTGATTTTTACAAAACTGCCTATCAATTCAAACATCAATCCGGACTAGTCTGTGATTATGTACTTTTTCACACAAGTTGAAGGTCATCAAAAATCATGATAAAAATTATGAATAAACTAGACAAATTTTAGGAACTCTTAGAATTTACGGATTCAGTTTTCGAATTCGTATGATTTTTCTATGATCTTTCTAAAACAGTGTAGAAAAGTTAAAAACTAGTTAACAGCTTATAACTTTCAACACACTTTGTAACATGTTGTGCAAAGTGTTAAATCTTTGATGACTTCATATTTTACATGTGTTTCTTATTGTGGTATAATTATATAACAGAAAATACTCACTGAATTGTAAGAATCCTCCATCATTACCATTAGTACAAAACAAAGCAAGATAAACATAGTTATATTTTGCTATACATTCGACTTATATAGAAAAAGGTTCTTATACACCACAAACAAACATACTAAACTATAATAGGTATAGTTAGGTCGCTTATACATTTCAAACATCTTGATAAACTATAATAAGTATAGTTTATGTTCATTTACATTACAAAAGGTTTTCATACGAAAAGGGGTACAAATACAAAGTACCGGTTTTATACGAAAGGGGTACAAATACAAAGTACTGGTTGTATACAAAAAGGGGTACAAATACAAAGTACCAAGTTTTCATACGAAAAGGGGTACAAATACAAAGTACCGGATTTATACGAAAAGGGGTACAAATACAAAGTACCAGTTTTATACAAAAGGGGTACAAATACAAAGTACCGGGTTTTCATACAAAAAGGGGTACAAATACAAAGTACCTGGTTCACATGAAATAGTTTTCATGATATTAAAACTATATTTCATCTAGAATTGTTAGACTTCATCTATAATTGCTAAGTGTATATGCTAGAGTTATATAAGAATCTAGTCACAATCGACTTAGAATTGGTGGGCCCGCCTTATCTCCTGTTCCTTGTTTGGTTGTGGACCTGGGGCAGAACCATTATATTCAACGGTTTATTTAACTTAATTTTTATATAATTTATATATGCTGAGTGATTATAGAAGGAATCTATGGGTCTTTCTAGGATTCATTATCGCATAACATAGAAGCATTCATTTCATACATAATAAGGAAAATATTGGATTTTTTGGAAACATACTGTAACAACCCGAAGTTGTTCATCGCCGAAAACCCATTCTACCTATATAACTCGTCGGAGATCGAAATGTCCCGATATCGTTTTTGGGCTTAGTTAACTAAAATTATATGTTTATTATCATTCAATGAGGGTCCAAATCATTTAGGAACTCATGAATTTAGCCCAAAACATTTATTTCATAAGTTTTAGAAATATCCTCGTCGGGTGACGGAAACTCAATCGGGTGCGACCTAAAGCTTCGTTTAAGGCTGGTATCGGGTAGAATTCCACCGTGTCCAAGTTTTAGGAACTATATAAACGTGTTTAACCTATCATTTGAAGCTTTTTCCTTCTCTCTCTACTCTCTCTCTAACCTCTCTCCTAAATCCAAAGATTAAGGGTCCAAAACTCAATTTTAAGGCCTCAAATCCCTAAGGTACCTTCCTAGCCTTAATCTATAGCATATTTGGCTTCCAAATTTGACATTTAATCATGAAATGGGACTTCATATGTGAGTTTACGGCCCAGGAGGCTGCCTAGGCCGTAAACACCAATTTGAAGGGTTTTTAGCCCTTAAACTCCTTCCTTAACTCATTTGGACTTTAGATATGGCTAAGGGACTTCAAGATATGGACTTGGAACATTTAAAACATTGATTTTGAGTCATTTGAAGGAGTTTACGGCCAAGGCATAAGCTTGGGCCGTAAACTCATGTAAATGGGGTTTTCATGCCCTTAAACCCTTCCAAATCACAAACAAGGCTTAGATATGACTTGTAGAATAATCGTTTTAGCATTTGGACACTTTAAACATCATTTTTAGGGGACAAACAAGAGTTTACGGCCAAGGCATGTGCTTGGGCCGTAAACTCCTCTAAATGGGGGATTTAGTGCCTTAAAACATGTCCAGATGCCTTGAAACTCAACCAATGACCTTGTGGTAAATCCTAGAATCATCTAAAAATGGTTTGAAGACCTTAAACACATCAAACACATTACATATAGGAGTTTACGGCCTAAGCACATAGCCTTTGGCCGTAAACTCATAAAGTCATGCCAAAATGTCCTTAAATCAACCCAAAGCCTTGGAATGAATTTTAGAAGTCCTTACAAACAAGTTTTTGACATTAAAACACATGAAATCACTCTCTAAGAGAGTTTACGGCCATGAGAGGGGTCTCATTGGCCGTAAACTCCAAAAACACTTCAGACAACAATCCTCCTCTTCCATTAAACTCCCCATTGTGGATGCTCTTAACAACAAAGCAGAACAAACGTGACCAGATTAGTCAAAATAGCAAGAATTCGGTCTGTCGCTTAACCACCACAAAAACACCTCATTGTACCACACTTTTCATGGATGGAGCTGGATAATACTGTAACACCCTGAATTCAGGAGGCCTAGAAAGGACAGGAAACCTCAAATGAGGAAGTGACTTTTCGAGTAGATGGGTGACTCGACGAGTAGGAGCGCGATTTGGTTGCAGATTTAATGACCTACTCGACGAGTCAGAAGACTGAGTCGGCGAGTTGGCCGGGTTTTGGGAAAAACCCTAAATGCGGGGCTTGCACCCTATTTATGGACCATTATATCCTCCATCAGCCCCCTTGATACTCTCTCAAGTCCAGAACGAAACCCTAGAGCCTCCCTTGAGTTTGTGAGCCATTTTGTGAGTCTTCGAGCATCTTGATGCTTGAAGGAACAAGAAGGAGTTTGGAGGTTCAAGGAGGAAGGAGTAGATCCAGAAGATTCACTCCATTTGCTTCTCATTTTGGTAGTCAAGTTCCTTCCTTGACTTCTAGTTTGTTAGATCCATTTATGTCCCTTTTTATGAAGTTTATGGACCAAGAATGATTTCTTGTGGGATTTGGACGTCCCTAAGATAGATCCTTTCAGATATGGAAGTATTCAGAATAGTTAAGGCATAAAGGTGGAAGCTTTATGCCATTAGAACTCCCCATGCAAAGATTAAGTGGTTATTATGGCCTTTTGAGCAAAAAGGGCCATGCATGGGTGCAAAGGTAGCAGCTTTGTGTGATATCCCGACCCTAGAAGGCTAGATCTGGGTCTTGGATGCGTTGAGCTTATCTGAAATCGTTTGAATAATGTTGGACATTGAGAGACTCGGCGAGTCAGTTATGGGACTCGGCGAGTCAGGCCAATTCTTGCCCCAAAACCCTTCTGTTAAGGGTATGAGTTGAGTTGGAAAGGGACTCAGCCAGTCTGAGTCCATAATGGTCATGAAGATCATCCCACCGTCATGTTTGACTTTATGATGATCGAAGATATCTTTTCATGCTGAATATCGGCTGATCACACTCCATCTGCTCACCTAAAAAACCTTCTCATGATTGATGTAGACTTGGACTATATTAATCAATAGGTTATTAAAATCCTTGACATATGGAAAGTAAATATAATTTTAGCAAAAGCATACAATTAGCATCTAACATACCTTCCGACAAACGATGAGGAGGCAACGACCGGAGGAATCCTTCAACACTAGTTCATTTGCATCACGATTGTTTGGACCGTATGATTCAACACGGAATATGAATTCGTTGTTGGAATCATAAACATTGAATCCATCGTCGATGGAGAACATAGAGGTTTTCATAACTTCTGTATGCATTTCCTTTTCCTATACAAATCCTTTTTAACAGATAACCCTGCTAGTGGTCATTTCACTGGAATCGCTGACTCTAGTGCGAAGCATAACTGTTGGAGCTACATATTCAAAAAACTATATCTTTTTGTGGATTTGGACCACGTAAAATAAGAAAAATAGGACTACATTGGAGTAGAAGATGCAAATGTATATATCATTTGCTTCCTTGAGTTTCTTCTTACACTTCATTACTTACTTGCAAGTATTGATATTATTTAATGAAAGCATGTGTTTTATCTTATTTGTATAAGTATAAAAGAAGCGAGAAGTTAAGCAAATTAGTTTTTCCTCTGCTTCTTTTTTATGTAAAAGTGAAGATCTTCTAAGGCTCCCATCTACTGTCTCTAGCAAAATGCTTGTGTCGTTTTTGGTGTTCTAGTTGCTTCTCCTTTGAAGACTTATTTAGTATAAGTCTTAGAGGCTTAAGAGAAACTATATTCAAGTGAAGGACTATGATTCATTAGTGGCTTGGTGACTTGTTTAGTGGAGATGACTGACATAAAACTCAACTTGTTAGATATTACGGAGGTTTAGTGAGCACCATGCCGAATTTCTTTACCGTTTTCTTCTTTTTCACTTTGGCCAAGAGTTTACCTTGTACTAGCAGCTTTATTGGGGAATTTCTCATCTTAGTAGGAGCTTTCCAAAGAAATAGCTTAGTAGCCACATTAGCAGCGCTTGGGATGATTTTAGGCACGACGTATTCCCTTTGGCTATATAATCGTGTGGTTTCTGGGAATTAAAAACCGGATTTCCTCCATAAATTCTCCGATCTAAATGGTAACATATAAAGAGATTCTCCTTTGGATCTTTGCCTTCTTCATTAACTATCAAGTCTCCCCTTGAGGACACAAATACAAAAGGTTGTTAATCTTTTGACCACCTCTATGGTTGTTGTTTTCTTTCTAATCTTTGCGTGTAGATCCTTTCGTGGGAATAAAACTAGTTTATGTTGTTCAAATTTTAAAGTCTTCCCTAACTAATCTTCTTTAGAAACAATTTTTGAATAAAATCGCAGCATATAATTTGTAACAAAATGGTGGCACGATATGGAAATCACATTGCAATATCAAAATATCGGCGTGACTATGTGCCTAAAAAAATTTGTGTTGTGTTTGACCAAATTGCTTCGGTTACAACCCCACACTTAGTCTTTTTCGTACTTAGACAACAAAACGCCTTTCCAACAAGGGAAACGTTATCAATGAAAAATTTAAAAGTAAAACAAAGTAACTTTATTTTGAGAAAGGATTGATTAATTTATAGATACAATAATACTAATTGAAATTCATACCCTGACAATGGTGCAAAAAACTTGATGTGTAAAAAATAGTCTATAAAGTTGAGATAACTTGAAAACCATTCCATCTGATAATATTACCAAAAACATATGAAATAAAATATATGGACTTGAAAAATATAATTCTAGGTTTACATATTATTCCTAACAAACAAAATGACTACACCAGACTGTGGAACTGAGTAATCTACACCTGGCAGTGGACCTGATCGATGATATTATAACTTAGGTAAGTAAAGGTGTCAAAAAATGAGGAATATTAGTGTACTAATACATCATTATCTTCTTATTAATCAATCTTAAATGAAAGCATATGAATAGGAATTAAATAGTTGCACTAGCATAATGATATAAATTATCAAAAATACATAACAACTATCAACCATCGATAACTACATATATGACATAACCTGAAGGTAATCATATTTATATTCAGTTCAACCTAGTTCAATTATTGATATCCTTTAAATGATATTTGTAAGTTATCCTCATATTCGTAAATTGATTAGATCGGATGGTCAAATAAATAATCATATGTTTCTAAGTTGTCTACTAGCAAGGGGTAGCTCCCCTAGACTCAGTCTAGTATGTTTTATTATGTAATGAGTTGATATTTGCATATTTAGACTCATAATAAGTATAGATTTTTATCATTTATTAGCTAATTTATTGCATATCATGGACAAAAGATACTTAAAAGTGTTTAAATTGTGTTTTCAGTCCAAAAGTGAAGCTCGGAAGCAAAAAGAAGCAGGAGAAGCGGTTGGGAGCTCGGGAGTTGAACAAAGAAGAAAAAGGCTTAAAATACAAGGGACTCGGCGAGTAGGGTCGACTACTCGGTGAGTAGCATATAAGATTCGAGAGGATAAAGACTCTGTGACTTACCGTGTACGAGAATTAAGGGATGGACTCGATGAGTCGGTCGTGGACTCGGCGAGTCAGTTCGAATCTATAAAAACAACTGTCCAGATCGACACAAGGTATTCTGGAACCCTTAGGGAGAAGCAAGCTGCGAATCAGAGCCATGAGAGATCCAAAGAACGAAGATACAACCTAGAATTCAATTCCGAAGAAGATTTGAGGCAAATTCTCATCATTCTACTTAATCTATTATTTTCAATCATGGTTAGACAATTAGAATTCGTTTTATTGCTGTTAATTACCTCAATCATGAGCTAAAACTCTTAAACTTCTGTTTGGGGATACAAAATTGAGACTATGGTTTGATTATTGGTAGGATTAATTCAATATTGGTGATTTTGTTGATTTTAGCTTGTTAAAGAACCTTGTGTGTGAATGATAACGATTTTTCTGTTGATAGGAAGATAATTAAATAGTATGAACATCTTTTAATTGTCAACCTCATATGTTTATCTGACCACTGTATCATTTGTCTAGGAATAACGAACGTGAAACTAGAATTAATAGACAATTAGGTAAATTCATGTGTGAGCTTGTTTGATGACCATCAGCAAGAGGTTAACTAAAGGACCAAATTAGTTAGCTATTACAAGTCTAAATTAACCCGAATAAATAATCTAGTGAATTAAATTAAATTAGACAACTGATCATTGTTTGAGTTAGTTTGTTCTCTAAGGATTAGTGCAGCGAACGCAAAGCTAATCACTTGAATCGGTAGCCAATAGAAGAATTAATCCATTGCATTATTACCATAATATCAACCATAGGATCAATTGAGTTGAACTAAACAGAAGTCCCTCTCGTTATTGAATTTAGTTAAATCTTTGCTTTTCTAGTTTTTAGTCTAAGTAATATTAGTAAGTTTCTAGTCTTGTAAAACTAGAGAAAACCCCTTATTATTATTTAATTTAGATAAAATTAGTCTTTAGTTTTAATTTACCGTTCCCTGTGTTCGATACCCTACTTATTTAGCTTTACCACAATTGATAGGTCCACTGCCTTTGTGTGTTCATTTTATAATTAAAAGTAGGTTTAAAATTAGTTGAGTTTTACACACATCATGAGTCAAAATGTATACTCAGTCCCATGATTAGTGGCAACTTCTCAAATTGTATGAGTTATCAGATCATTCACGAAAATTAACTAAATTCTATTATGTTTAACCTAGGGATACAGTCGGCCTCTTGTCCTACTACCTACCTCATTAAAAGAGTTTTAGACCAATAATGTTAGCAAATAGAATGATACAAGATACATAATCCGAAGCTAATCTTTAGATCACCCACTCAGTTACATAAACATAATAAAATCAATATTAATATGTATGGTTCTTTAATTGCGCAACATAATAAACTGAATAACTCTCAATACCATATATCAATTAATCAAATAAACTAGGATTTCACAAATATCAAATAATCATAAAGGGATGATCCCTAAATCTTGAAAAGAACATGTAAGAAATAAAATACCTTACTAAATATAGAAAAAAGTGAACTAGCTGATCACCAAATGATTTCTTCTCTTGATCTTTAAGTTCTTGCTTCTATATCAACCAGTCGACTGATAACACCAAGAGACTGTCACGCCCCCGAACCAGACGGCGGAAACGTCCGGGGGCTCGTGTGACTAACAATTGAATAATCATCACAATGAATATACATGAAACATAACACATTCATCACCAACATTACATAATACAACCAACATTGTTCACATCAAGTACATTGTTAAAATACATAAGTTTCAAGTTTTAAAAGTACGCTAAATGATGTTACACAAAATAAATCCATACATTCTTGCAAATCCTTCCCGCTTAACGATTACCAGAGAATACAAGTTATTTTGAAAACGTCAACATATATAATCTTGGTGAGTTCATAAGTATGGTTGAATAAAAGCCTTTGTATCTTTCGTAAAAACCCAGAAAATTCGATATTTTCTGTAAATTGTCTGAAAATGTTGTGAAAATCCAATATAAATGCATGTGTGAATTTCATAGTTACAACTTGTATGAGTGTAGTTTAGATTCATTGTATTGTGAATAAATGATAAATGTATATGGATAATCTCTCCAGAAAATCCGATATTTTCTGTTTTATAACAACGTCTAGATTCTTGTTTCGTTAAATAAGTCGTTTTGCATTGACACAATCGAAGAGTTTATCTTCGAAAGGTTAAATTTTTGGTATTGAATTATAACCATGCATGATAATGATTAGGTTGCCTACCAGAAAACTTTGATTATAATTACAGGCTACAATTGTACACTCAAAGGTGCCAACCGACATGTCTCACTAGATTCTCAACCCCTTTTTGTACTATGTTTAATGTTTACGTATATGTGGTATGTTTTTGTATTCAAAAGGTAAATATATAAGTATACGAAGTTTAATTATTATGCAAAGGTATAGTTACAGTCTACTAGCATGTGAAATTTCCATTCCAAGCCCTATTAGCATGTAAGTAGACCGCAAAGGCCCAATAATATGTAAGAGGGTAATATAGGCCCAATAGGCATGTAAATGGGCCACAAAAGCCCAATAAACATGTAATCCATAACTTAGGCCCAAATTAACATGTAAGTGGGTCGCAAGGCCCAATAAACACGTCATGGAAAACATTGGGCTCAATATACACTTAAATGGGCCCTTAGGGCCCAATGGCAAGTAACGTGAATATTAGGTCCAATAAATAGTTATCGACGTATCATTTGTTTTGTTCCGTTGTTTGTTTTAGCTCGAGGTTTACTTGATTGATGATAAAAAGCTTTCTTTTTGTAAAAATGACATTTTAGTCTATAATTTATAAAATTTGAAATTTTGTCCCAAATGTTTTAGAAATTCACAAGTTTAATCCAAAATTTTATATTTTGACATTTATGGTTTAGTTTTGCAAAAAATTGCATTTTCAGCCTCTTGTTTGTAAAAGTTGCCACTTTCGGCCCAATCTTTGATAAAAGTTACATTTTGGGTCCAATTTAGGAATAAATGTTATTTTTACCCCAAAATTTGGTTTATTTACATTTATGATTCAAACTTTGGCCAATTTACATTTTTAATCCCCAAAACCTCATTTTTTCGTAATTTTGGGCCCAAAACCGTGAGGCCCAAAAATTTGGCTCATTAAGCTAAAATTTACATTTTTGTCCCTTTGGAAAGTATGTTTATCATAAAAATCCCTTTTTATACAAGTAGGACCTGTTTGGTCCCCATAAAAACAATAATGTCACTTTTTGCCCTTATCTTTTGTTTTTTTGACTGTAAGTCCCTAATTTGCCCGTGTATCAGTCAGATCCGTTTGATGGTGCGGAATCCCAATCAAACGGATGATGTCAGATCAAATAGAAGAGAAGGAGAAGAAGAATAATATGAATCTTGAATGTATTGATAATATGAATTAAGTTCCTTACACAAGATTCACCCACACAAACGTTCCTTTCTCTCTGGCCGAAAACTCCTTAGGGTTCATCAATCTCTACTCCTCACCCTAACACCTCTATTTATACTAGGGAACATGAGCCGGAAACAAATGGGCCGTAAATGAGTTTACGGTCGTAAGGTGTTTACGGTCGTAAACTCAGCCGTAAACTAGACCATAAATTCACAAATATTACAGAAAAATACAAATGCCTAGAAAAGTAAAGTATAAACCATATTTTGACCCAACAATCTCCCTCTTGGTTTATAGCTTTCTTTTCTTAATGACCCAACAAGCTCCCCCTAAAAAGTAGTTGGCTTTTCTTGTTAATCTTCAATGAGAAATTGGCTTCAGCATTTATCTTCAATGAATGACTTCATCTTGAGCAGTTGGGCATTTCTTCAGAGTTTGGTATTGAACGCACATTGGGTGAGGAGGCTTGACGTACTGATTCTTGAAACATAACGCTTTCAGCTTGAGAATCTTCAGAGAGAACATCAAAGAGAACAAATCTTATGGATCACTTCAGCAGGTACAAAGATAGCAGCAGACTGATTGAGGAGGCTTCAATGCAATCTGTCACATAATCTTCAATTGCAGCTTCACCTTGCTTCTGGAGTTGAAGGATTGAATGTTGAAAGAATAATCTTCATTTCTTGCTCCTTCGAATGAGAATTCTTCGATGCATGCGGACGAGGTTTTGGCTCAAAAATATTCAACACAAACTCCATGAGTCTCATCTATACCTAAAATCACTATTCAAGACAAAACAAAACTAAAAGAAAACTTATCACACAAATTAAAATAGAAACAAAAATATTTTTGGATTTTTGATTTTTCTGAACAAGAAATAAAACAGAAATAACACTATTTTTGGATTTTTTTAATTTTTCTGATTTTTCTTTGATTTTTAATTTTTAATTCTCCCCTAATATTTTAAATTAGAAGAAACTATGACAAATTTAACAAAATTAAAATTGAAGTATAACTTTAAGAGTGATTTGGGATCAAAGTTTTTATACAACCTTTATCCACTTGTCGGTACCTTCCATATTCACATCTTTGTCTAGTCAATCGTTGGTATTGTTGTCCACTTAAACACGAAAAATTGTGATAAATTTAGGACATACTATTTGTTACAAGACAAGGTGAACTTAAGTTCCTAAAAATTATATCTGATCCTAATTCCTTAGATACTATATCTTAAGGACCATTCATCTGACGACGACCAGGGATATTGTTGTCCACCTAAATTGAGCAGCGAGATCTATAGACAATCTGTATGTGTTCAATTTTAAGTGTACTGGAACGTGTTTCCCGCTTCCTGATATGCCCCAACCATCAAGAACCTCCAGAGTACTCCTTACATTGGGTGAGCAGACAACCATTCAAAGAGAGAAGAGATTCAGAATTATATTGCTAATTACTTCAGAGGGTTGAGAAGAAGAAGGTTGCATATGCTGTGTACCAGGTCGGATTAGAAGTCGCGCAAAGGAGACAGCATATGGCTAACAGATAAGAAGTATTTCACATATATATAGCCTGCAGAGAAATAGAGTTGCATATGTTGTGTACCAGGTCGGATTGGAAGTCGCGCAAAGGAGACAACATATGACTAACAGATGGAAAGAAAGAAAATGATATTCTACAGACCTAATTTATCGGAATTTACCAGTCGCCCCATCTAACCGGAATTAAGGACAGAATCCGCACATCGAGGAAAAGTTAAACCATGGTTCCAAGTACGGGTTCATTTAATGTGACGAGTAGATTCCCATATATATCTCCCTGCTCAACCTATCCGAGCGTCGTATTGTCAGGCTGAACGGATCTAACTAGGTCAAGATTTGTCAAGTCTATGAATTTCCTAAGTTCAACTCTGCCTAGTCAAGTCCATTTTAAAATTTTTCATGCCTACCGACACATCAAGTCAGAGCATAGACCCTTCAACTTTGGGTACGTTACGCAGACTCAGGTTGCCTGTTATCACATTATCATATCACTTCCCAAAACAACTCCTGCAAGCACATTTCATAACCAACAATTTTTTATTTTTTTTTTAATTTTCTAATGTTTTTTTTTTAATTTTCTAATTTTTGTTTTGTTTTTATTTCTCCCCCTAAATTTGTGCATAGGAGAGAAATGAAAGTAAATGCGCAAATTTAAACTATCCTTAAACAAAAATTAGTCTTTAAAGCGAATCAGCTTAAGAAAAACACAGGACTATAGAGAAGAAAACGCAAACCGTAATTCACCGATTGAATCTGCATTCAGAAGGTCTGAGAACAGCAAGCATAATCTCAGAACAGATCCGAAAATTCTTCATATCATTAAGCACTAACCCCATGTGATCCCTTCTTTTCTTCCTTTCCCGCAAAAGGACACATGCTCTCAAACAAAGGTCTGAGTGTTGTACAGTTGAGAGATGTCCCCTATCAAGTGCCAGGAATAGCCACTACCAACAAACCGAAGTCTGATGATATGCCTCCATAGCTGCTCCGACACAGAGCGGGATTAGTTGGTCTTTGGAACCCAGTCCATTTTGAAACTTGGTCGACCTTTGTCATCCTTGCACGATACTCTCTCCCATGACATGTCCTGCTTATCACAAACAGAAGATGTAGAAATATTAGAGTCGTTAATTGATTTGGGAGATTGAGCCTTCGGAACCCATTTGTAGTTGGGTTTAACCCATTTCTTTTTCGATCCTATGGGTGGCTCAGTGCTTGCTTTTGATCTTGATGTCGGCCGTTGAGATGACTTTGATTTTGGCTTCACGGGAGCATCTCTTGAACTGGGCTTGTTGGCTGACATTTCCTTCTTGCCCTTGGGATTCGGATGCTTGTCCTTTGGAGTTTGATTCTTGGCCTTGGGAGTTACATTCTTTTCCTTCTTGGCATTCCAGTCGTCAATGTCTGAACGTGACCTTGAGGGGTTTCTTTTGGAGTATCTCCCTCTTGGCGCGTTTTGCCAGCCTTACGCATAGTAAGGAACGTATGCGCGATTTGGACAATTTCGGGCAATGTGTCCAGGTGTTCCATAGTGAAAACATGTCTTTTTCTTCACTGTGAATTTGTTTCTTCCTGCCCCTGGTGGCGTATCTTTGCCTTGTCTCTTGTTGTTCCCACATGCACACTTGCCACAAGAACTCTGTTGCGTTGGAATTGGTGGCCTATATTTACCAACGACAGGTTGATTAGAAGCAACAGATTTAGAGTTCAAGGGGTCGTTTGTTTGTTCAGGAGAACTCCCCTTGTTCTCATCCTCTGCTACTTTACCTGCACATGTAACAGAAGCATCAGTATTTTCAACATTAATAACTCCTCCTGACACAAATCCAGCTCGTTTGCCATATTGAAGATGTGCCTCCCTGTCAATTTATTTCTTTGTCATGGGAATGGATGTGTAGTTATGATTGAAAGGAGGAGGAACACTATCATACGCTAGACCCTTGCTTTGATTTTCTTTGAATTTTAACTGGGTTTCATATAAGGACTCGACTGTCTGACTTGACGCAGTATAATTTTTGAAACTGACATCAGTTTTTCCACACTTGATTTTTAAAGCGTCAAGTTCTTCAGTTACAGCAGCAAGTTGTCTCTTAACATAATCATAATTTTCACACTTGTTGTTATACTCTTCCTGAAGTTTCCTAAAGTCCTTGGTTTTTGCTTCTAACTCAGCCTTCAGGGGTTTCTGTCCTTTCCTGAGTTGATATCCTTCATATCTCAGGTCCTCAACTTCTCTTTTAAATAAATCAGTTTGTTCCCGAAGAAATTTAATCGTAGCTTCACAAGCTGGAGTACATGTAACTTCAGTGACCGAAATATTTTCAGAACTCATTGTTTTTCTACACTTCAAAGCATCAAGTTCTTGAATTACATCAGCAAGACTAAGATGATTGAGATCTTTTGTCTTCTTGATGATAGCCACGTTCATATCCCACGATTTCGGAAGTGAATTCAATAGCTTTTTGTTTATCTCAGATTTGGACAAGAAGATCCCAACTATATTCATCTCAGTAGTAGGTGTAATAAATCGCTGCAACTGAGTTTCGAGGGTTTCTCCAGGGATATAATCGAAAATGTTGAAATTTTGTCTTAACATATCCTGACGAGTCTCTTTCATGTTTTCAACTCCCTCGTAGACCTTAAAATCAATTAAAATCACAACTAGAAGCTAAAATAAAACTTAAAAATCAAACCCTTTGATTATAAACCTCAAAAGTCAACCTTAAAAGTCAAATTTAATAAGTTAAACTCAAAAGTCAAACTTGAAAAAGTCAAACCGAAAAGCTAAATTAGAAAATTTAAAAGTCAAACGAGAAAGTCAAAGTTTAAGTCAAAGGTTAAACTTGGAAGTCAAACTCAAAATTTAAGGTCAAAAGTTAAAAAAAAATAAAAGTAAAAATTAAAATATAATTTTATTTATTAATTTTAATATAATTTATTTGTATTATTATTATTATTATTATTTATATTTTTTGTTTATATAATTATTTATTTATTTTTTTAATTTTGGATGAAAAAGGAATTTAAAATTTAAAAGGAATTGAATTTTGGGTTAAAACTGTCAAAATAGGAAAACTTGCTTCGAGAAACACGGGTTATAGCTTAAATTTCGAAGAAAAGGAACAAGCATTCGGCTAGTTGAGTTGGATAAGGCATTGTATTGTTGTGCAGGAGGTCGCGGGTTCTAAACCCGGCACCTCCGAATGCGCTCCTGATTATTTTTAAATGTGCGAAGCGAGGACCCCTTCTGGCCGCGAACCGAGGACCGAGGTGCGATGCCGTAAACCACCGAGGCCGAGGCCGTGAACTCCTCGGACCGCAAACACCGGCCGCAATCCTCCGGCGAGCGTGACCAGTTTCCGGCCGTAACCTCCGACTGTGAACTCCGAAATCCTAGCCGCCGGCCGCAAACTCCGACCAAAAACACCGATTTTTATACTTTGAAGCTCCAAAACTCGATCAAAAACCTTTTTTTATGAAAAACACGAAGAACAAACCCCCCTTATTTTTGCGAGATCTATCCAAAAACGCAAGAATATTTTGAAAATAAGATCAAATAATGCCCCAAATCTGACAAAATTGACTGATACAACTTGGCTCTGATACCAATTGTAAGTCCCTAATTTGCCCGTGTATCAGTCAGATCCGTTTGATGGTGCGGAATCCCAATCAAACGGATGATGTCAGATCAAATAGAAGAGAAGGAGAAGAAGAATATATGAATCTTGAATGTATTGATAATATGAATTAAGTTCCTTACACAAGATTCACACACACAAACGTTCCTTTCTCTCTGGCCGAAAACTCCTTAGGGTTCATCAATCTCTACTCCTCACCCTAACACCTCTATTTATACTAGGGAACATGGGCCGGAAACAAATGGGCCGTAAATGAGTTTACGGTCGTAAGGTGTTTACGGCCGTAAACTCAGCCGTAAACTAGACCATAAATTCACAAATATTACAGAAATCTTTTGTTTCTTAAACATGTAATCACTTTTGGCTTGATAATGTGATGTATATAATGTCATAGTTCATAGATATTTGCACAATATTACTTAAAATTTTGAGATTTGCTAAGATCTAACACATTTTTACCAAATAAACTAAGAATTCACACAAAACATGCATATAACACATAGATCTACACATTTTACTTGCATTCTCCCGCAAAAATCATATGAAAACAGAAAACAATGGGGTTATGAACTCACCTTTGCTTGATGCTTTGGTTTTTGAAGAAGAAATGGAAGGGATTTTTGGTCTTAGCACACCTTTGTTGTGGATCTTGAGTTTATGAAGCTTCTAAGGTGTGATCATGGAATAAAACCATGTAAGAAGGAGTTTTTCATGTTAAGATGAAAGAAGATACTTATGTTTGACAATAACTTACCAAGGATTGGAATGACTTGATGAAGATCCTTAGAACCCTAGCAAATTTTCGAGATCTTGGAGGAAGGAAAAGGATGATTTTAGAGATGTTTGGAGAGAATTTTTGAGTGTGTGTGTTTGTATGTTTTGGCTCTCGGCCGAGAGTAGAAGAAGAGAGGGGAGAGAGAGGTGGTGAGGTGACTTACATGGAAGTATGGGGGTCCTTGCATG
Source organism: Lactuca sativa (assembly GCF_002870075.4). NCBI lineage: Eukaryota > Viridiplantae > Streptophyta > Magnoliopsida > Asterales > Asteraceae > Lactuca > Lactuca sativa. The sequence continues at coordinate 36,661,234 of NC_056628.2, forward strand.
GATATATGTTGAACATTATGGAGGTGGCACCTCCTAAGTCAACTCTTATTACCTTTTTTTTAATTGATGTTGGGCCGAGATCTTTGGGCCAAGGAGGGGGAATGGAATAGTTTTAGCCCATTAACATTTAGTTAGGATTTTTGGAACCTAACATAAAATTTTTGGCCCATTGGGCCTTTAGAGTAGTTCACGGCCCATTAGTATAAAAGAAAGGGAGTTTATGGCTCATTAGGGCAAATTATTTCATTAATGGCCCAATAAGGCCCATGAAGGGTAAACTAATTTATTTTGGACCCAAAATGGCCCAAAAGGCTAAGTTTTATGGAAGTGGGTCCAATTAGACCCCAAAGAGGGTTTCCAAGCCCAAAATGGTTGAATTGGATGCTTATTGGTTCATTAGCCCCAATAAGGAAGCCCTAGTCCATTATGGACTTAAACCATGGATCTTAGGGATTCATACTCTTTGATGAACATAATTGATTAATCTAAATGAGCATTGAGTGAGATTTACTTAGAGTATATTTTTTACAATAGATGAACAGTTACACATGAATAGAATTTCCTAGCTAAAATGCCAGTTGTGATAGAGACTCTCAAAATCGCCTCTCTAGGTCATCTTCTGCCCTCTATCGTTTCTACAACTTACCTTACTAATGTATCATTGGATCTCAAATGATGTGGATGAATTTTGGCCTAATATTTATAGAACTTGATGCCACACGGCACGCAGAGGTGCTAAATGGCGTGTGGAGGAAATTATTCGCATAACTTGTAATCCATGAAAATACCACGTAAACTATTAAATTTAACCTGTTGAAGTGGCTCCTACACGGGCCATAAATGGATTCTTTCAAATATTCTTGAATCTTCTACAATCCATATTAGTATCAACCCTTTTTAGCTTCTTTTACACTAAAGCACCTTTTTTTACCTGTGTTAGACAATTTATAATGAATTAAGTACCTTTTGTTCCATAAAATGCCCAAAAACGTATCTAAACTGTCCCTTAAAATATATATAATTTAGAATATATCAGTTGCCCTCTCACCTATTCTCTCAATCTCGAATTTCCTCGCAAATCACGACACAACTTTCCTAAATGATGGCATAATATGGAATTAGAAGGCTAAACCATTTGGGCATTAGTGTCGATCATGAAGGGATCTGTCAAGTGGTTACTTTGCTTCTTCTTAGGTGTGACTACAAAAGAGGAGTTCTAGTTTGGACTCTTTACATCCTTTTTTCATCAGTAACGTGTAAGATTTCAAAGGATCCGATGGTATTATTCCTATATTTCTATGTTTGTATTTAGTTGCATTATATTTGGTAAAACATGGATCTTATATTTGATTATGGGATTTTTTTTGTATTGCTTCGGCTGTGGATTTTCGGCTTGTCTGTAACCTCATAACCCAACATTTGTGTTGCCTTCCATTATGTTGATTAGGTTGAATATCCTATCACCATACATTTTTCATCTAGTTACTGTATATTTAGACACAATGTTATTTCCTGGTGTTCTAAATGACAAGGTACTATCTCTCGGTCCAGTGCATAGGCTGAATATCAAAGCGTGGCTAATGTTGTTGTTGAGTCATGTTGGTTACATAATCTCCTTCACGAACTTCATCGTCCAATTGATCCAGTGATAGGTGTATTGTGATAATTTCAGTGTCGTCTAACGTACAAACAATCCATTTAAGCACTATCACATGAAACACATCGAGATTAACATCCACTTCGTTCATGATCTATTGTTATGGACTAGGTTAAGGTGTTTCACGTTCCTTTGTCGTCTTAGTATGCATATATTTTCACCAAAAGGCTACCTCCACATTATTTCTCAACTTTTGATCCATTTTGAATGTATGGGCTCGCACAGACGTTCCAACTATGAAGGGTTATTAGCACATCTTTCTTGTGGGTAATTTATTATAGTCTGCATCATTGTGCTTCTATTTATCATGTGCTTATCTATGGGGTATTTGACTTCTTAGTATTATAAGGGCTTATCTTATTTGGCCTTTGTATTTCTCATGTATGTATTTATAAATGATATGTTAATGAGAAGGATAATCATAAATTATTCCACAATTACAATTAGAACACCATCATATGCACAACATGAACTCTTTTGTACAACAAATTTTATATTTTTTCAATAACTAAATGTAAATGTATTGGTTTTTTGTTAAAACTTTTAACATAACTTTTTCAATAGTTTTGTGTAATTCAATGCCCATTTATTATAGATGGTATTATTTTATTGCATATTTGTAAGTTTTCCAGACAAAAACTAACTTTTCATATAGTTTCTCATACACAACTTTGATTACTTTTATTATAATTTTCTTTTTTACATTTATTAAACCATATGTTATGGTTACTATACACAACGCATAAGGTCCATATGGCATACAAACCTATGCATGAACATCGCCCCATGTGTTGTGGTTGTAGCATAGAGTGGAGTATGCTACGAGTGTTCACAAAAGAGAGAACAGAAATGGTCAATGTGATAGTTGGGAATTATTAAAAAAATTCATTTATTACTAACCAACCACAATTTAACCCTATAAATATAATACATTCTCTGCACAAATTGCATACAACCATTTTACATTTCTAAACATCCTATATAAATACAATTCAAAGATGGACAATTTTTCATCTTCATCTTTAGACATTGTTGATATTCTTTTTCACACATTTCTTGAAACAATAGTCACCATTTTGGCTCAATAAATTGAAAGATCAAATGTCATCAAGAATACTAGAACTTCAATAAATAACAATCATAATGTTGCACACAAGCTTTTGTATATAGTTCTGATGTCAATGATTTCTTGTATGACCATATAGCTACATGTTTTGAAGATAATTAACAATATTTTCAATTGAGATGAGATGTTAGAGGGATACGAGGTTTTACTTCACTACAAAAGTGTACATTCGTACTTCAACTTTTCGCATATAACATCATCGTGGACAAATCAAATGACTATTTAAAGATGTATCAAAGAACAACATGAGAATGTAGGCAATTTTTATGAATATGTTATAGAGCTTTATGGTGACATATATATGCATAAACGAAGAGAAGTGACGTGGAATAATTATATGCAACACATTAAACTTAATCACAGTTTTCCAGAAATTCTTGGTATCATTGATTGCATGCATTGGGCATGATGAAATTGTCCCAATTCTTGGCAAGGTCAACTTACACAAGATGATCATAAAGTGATTACTATGATACTACGAGTAGCAGTTTCACACAATACATGCTTTTGTCAAGTTTACATTGGTATGACGGGGTCAAACAATTACCTAAATATGTTTGGTGTGTCGCAATACTTAACGATATTCTATAGGGTAAAGCATCGTAGTTTCTAGTTGTTGTAAATTTAAATCAATATAATTTTAGGTATTACTTTATTGATGTGATATATCTAGAGTATGCTATAATTGTCAAATCATACTAATATCCATAAGATGAAAAAAAAAAAATTGTTCAAGTTAGCACAAAAATCGGCAAGAAAAGATATATAATGGACTTCTGGGGTCATCTAGAGCAAATGACACATAATAAAATGCCCCTCAAAGTTATGGAATCCGAAAAAAATAATGATTTTTATCATTTAAATAACGTGGTAATAGAAGAAAAGGACATGTCATTTGTATGTATAATTCGAACGATATATTTCGTCCGTATGCACAATTTGTAGCTGGTACTCCATAATATTTCGTCAGAATAAAAAAAACAAAAGAGAGAAAAACACAACAATCTCTGTCAAGACTTGACACATAACATATGCCAACGACAACGGAACTATGAAGATGACGACGACTATGATGAGACCAATATCAACAACAAATAATAATTTTTATTTCATAACGTTAAATTTTTAATTTATATTATCTTTTTAATTTCAATTATGTAATTTTAAATTTTCAATAATAGAATGTTATAACTTTTACATAATTTATTTAAATTTAACTATGTAATTATTTTATTTTTAATTTAGATAGATTTAATTATATAATTGTTGTAATTAAATAAAAATCATTAATATGATATAAATGACGTTAAATGGTAAGTAATTCCTAATATTTATGGACGTATTGTAAAAATGATGTAGTGGTAGGGTGTTATTCAATCTATTTTTTCGGTTTTTAATTTAATTGGTTCAGTTTATAGATTTTTTACATTATAAAACTTTCCATAACCAAACCAGATAAGGTTCTGCTTAATCGGTTTTGGTTAATTCGGTTACAACTTATTTGATTTGGTTTAGAGGTTAAAACAAAAAAAATTCACATGTACAAATAAATATTAAACTAAAAGAAAAAAATTATTAAATTTTTACCAAATGAAAAAAATAATAATACACTAATACATAACGTATTATATTCAGTCTTTCATGATATGTTGTCTTGAAGTATCGATGTAGTTATAAATTGTAGAGGCGCGTTAATATCACTATATACTTGTAAAAGTGACATTTTTACTTGCACCACATGTATTTGAAACCTCCATGACTTTTCAATTTTATTCTTATAATTATTATAAATGAGTTAATACTGTTAAATTAATACAAAAACTAAATTCTAATAATAAATTAACTAAATTATAATATTAAAATATCATATTTTACTTCTATTTATAAAATTATGTCTTTAACTTTTTAACATATTATGGTTAACTTATTAGTTTCGATATGTTGTCGTATACGAGCAATTTTCATTTTAAAGTCACAACTTTTGTATAGTTTTTGATTTTATGCAAAATAGTTAAATTATTAATTTCAATATAATGTTAAAAAGTTAATTTAAATCAAAATTTCAGTTAATCTTGAAAAAAAATCGAGAGACTTTTTTTATAAATAGTTAAAATTATAAATTATAGTGTTAAACCTAAATTGTAATCATAAATTAACAAAAAAAAACATGAAACTGGTTTTGATAATCATTAAGAATTTTCAAATAAATAGCTTAAAAATAATTTACAATAAAAAATAGTTAGTAATATTATATCAAAAATTATAATGTTACCTTTAAAATCAAAAACAATGTTTGTTATTTTAAATAGTTACAATCAATGAAATTAATAATATTCATCAAATAAATTTTTAAAAATTTAAATCTCTGAAATAAAATTAAAATAATTAAGAGTTTCCAAATACATTATTTTATATAACTTACAAAAACAATATATAAAACTAACATTATATACAAAAATTATATTGTTACCTTTAAAAAAAAACAATGTTTGATATTTTTAATAACTACAATGCTAGAAATTAAAATATTAAGCAACTAAACATTTTAAAATTAATTAATCATAGCAACAACTGAAAATATCATTAAACCATATATTATATCTAATTTTATTTTTGAATAACCCATAAGTAGAAGTCATTGAGACAATTGAGATTTTGGAATTTTAAAAGATGTCTACATTATCATATAATTAAAAAAAACAATTTTATACCAACTTATTGTAAGATTTATTATATAAGAACATATATTTGTAAAGATTTCAAATATATTGTTGTATTTTGCGTAACGCATGTTTATTTGCTAATAGATTTAATAGCATATGAAGATTATAGAAATGAACGAAGATTAAGTGACATTTGGCTAATTTGTTGTTTTTTTTTTCATATAATATATACACAATTATTAATTTATAATGGTGAATAATTAATTAATGTGTTATAAAAATCTTTTTTAGTTACTAATCTATCATTCTAAATGTAAAATGTAAATTTATAGACATAAACTATAAAAATATATATTACTTAAGTAGTTTATTTGGTTTTCTCGGTTTAACCAAAATAATAAAATTTAATTAAAATTAAATAAAATAAAGTATCTTTTTCAGTTAATCAAATCAAATAATCCGAACCAAATAAACCAAACATTATTTGGTTCGGTTTGATTATTCAATTTAGGTTTTGTTAATCACTATTATATATACTTGTGAAATGTTGAAGTAGAAACGGTTTTAAAGTGAAGATGTAGAATATCCATAAGAGTTTTTTTATAAGATTTTAGTAGAGATCTATTTTAACCCAAATAGATATTTAAATTTAAAAAGTCTATTGGAGAAGTTTTTTTTAAAGAGTTTGTTAAATAATAAGCTCTAGTTATTATCTTTTTTAATAATTGTATGAGTCCTATTATTTTTCAACCAATTAATTAAATGACATATATAAACATGCAACAAAAATATTAAAAAAACTTTTTATTTTGTGGGAGTTACAATAAGACTACTAGGTGTGAGCAACATATTATTAAATGTTACCACACCAAAAATGTTCACCTCATCATCCTAGTCACAATTTAGTGTTATAATACCCAATGTGGAAATGGAGAACATCAAATAACATGAGATAACACCTACTATTTTCTATTTATTTTATTTTTATTTTTTTGGATGTTTTTAATTTCTATTATTCTAATTTTTTTTTTTACTTTTTTATTTGTCATGTATCTATAAAAAATATACAAATTAATAAAACATAATTTCATTAAAATAGTCAATTAAAAATAACATACAAACTTAAAAAAAATTACAAAGCAAAAAAAAAACATTGACCAAAAACCACACGATAATTTAACAAAAAACACCGATAAACTATTCATCGTCCAAGTATTTGCTATCGATCTTTGCCTTCATCCTCAGTATCACTTCAGCTCGTTTAGGTGACATTTTCTTCGTTTGTCGTAAGAATTGTCAAATCCTTCGATATGCGATCTTGCTTGGCTTCATGACGAAAGAACTCCAAATGCTGACGTTGCAATTCATATTGTTTATCTGTGATTTCCGTGTGGGCATCAAATTTTTGTTTCATTTCCGCGTGCTCTCGATGCCGATTTTTGTTCTCCTCCGCATGTCGTTAAGCGCACTTTGCTTTTTCGCGCCCCATCGGTAGTCGTTGCGGAGAGATTTCCTCGATGTCGTCAAACTCGTCCGGGAGCTCATCGGTGTCCGCGTTGAGGTCGATGTTCGTGCGTCCGTCGGAAACGTCAACCGAAACCGAACCACGAGACCTCTTTGATTGTTGTTCTGATGATGTTGGCGTTTTTATCCATTTTGGATCTTTCCTCATGATCTCCCAAATTTTTCGTACTCAAATACGTGACCCATTTGCACGTGATATTCCTCCCTCGCAGCTCTAATTACATCGAACTCATTTGCACCACTTTGTCGTTGTGAATAAAGTTTGTTGTAGATGGAATTGAATTTGGTGCACTTCTAGCTAATTTGAGTCCATTTGTCACTAGGCATATCATGATTGCGATACGTGTCATTCTTGTTCAAAATTGTGCAGAATTTGACAATCACGGTTTCCCAAAAAGCAAATCTTCTCATATCGTTCCCCAAAATTGGCTGTTTTGAAGTCCCGCACCAAGCCATCGCTAACGCATGCTTTGCCTCCCCAGTCCACCATGTTGGAGGTGCTTCCGTTTGCTCCACCCCGACCCCGACCTCTTTCCCTTTCTTTTTTGATCTTTATTTTTTCCCGATGCTTTCTGACTACCCCTGACTTATGTCTCGATAATCGTTTCTTGCGTGGGTGGGGGTTTTGTGATTGTTTGTCGCATGGGACCAAATGTGTTAAAAAGGTTTTGTTGAATGTTTGCATTTTGTTGCATAAGAAGCGAGGTAGAGAATTGTAGTGGGGTGAGACGAGATTAAAAAAATTGCCGAAATATAGAAGTTGTGGCGAGTTTTGCGAGTTGAGAAGGTTCATGTAGTGCTCGTATCCCACAAAATCTATTGGAGTGGATGTGTTTGTGTTTGGAGGAGGAGTATTCGGGTTTTGATCCATAGTTGGTTTTTGTGTTTCGTTGATTTTTGTGTTTGTGTTTTGAATGATAAAAGAAATAGAGACAGATATAGAGAAATAGAAGTGTAGGTAAAAAGAATGAGGTATATATGTATTTATATAGTGTAAAAAAATTTAATTAGTAATTTTTTATAATTTACCATTTTTAAACGTGTGAAAATTGAGCGACGTTCGAAAATTACACGTTACTATCCGTTATCATGGCAACAAGTGATTACATAACGGCTGATAATGGGAGGGGGGCGGTGTACGCGCTTTATGACACTACCAAATCAACTTAACGCAGTATGACGTTGCCCATACCCATCGGTCTAAGCTTTTTGATTTTATGTTTTTTAATTTTTATGTTTTTTAATGAAAGAACTTCTAAAAGCATTTGTATTATGAATACTCTAATATCCCCTTTTTATGGCCATAAGGGAGTGTTTTCCAGATATAAAAAAAATGATTGTTCATTGCATCTACACGGATTTTTTCTTTTAATTGTTTATTTTTTATTTGTAAAATTGTATGTTTATAATTAATTAAAAAACTATAAGACCTGCTATATAATTTAAAAAGCTTAAATAAATAGTTTATTAATTAAGGAAATTTAGTAATTTAAACAATATAAATGTCATTTTTGACAAAAATATCCATTTTGTTTTGGTAAAATACCATTTTACTCGGAATAATGTGTTCAAAGTTTGAAAAATCCTAGAGTAACATTCCAAATGAGCTTTCTGAAGTATATTTGTAGTTTTTTAATGTGTGTTTATTTTTAGTGTTTAATTATGATTTATCTGTCGTTAACTTTTATAGTGTTTTTGAATTTAATGGTCGGTGATTTCTACTGTGATCAAATTTAGTGTTTATTTACGGTTTATTGGTTGTTAACTTTTATATGGTTTTTGAATCCCATAAATCTATTGCAAAAATTAATAATTACATAAACTTATTATGTTTTAAATAATAATACAATGTGAAAATGGACCATTATTTTTTTTCTTTGTATCCATACAATTTCTGCAAATCGCCTTCGATATGAGTTGGCCCAGGTCTCAGTGGAGGCTCAGTGGAGGCCTCAGAGGAACCCTTTATCCTTACAAATTTGCCAGCGATCAACATATTTAGGAACCAACATAAAAACACTCAACAATGCCCTTGATCGCTATATTGTTGTGGTATGTCTATCCATATCACAACGTCTGTCCAAATTACAAGTCATCCACTTTTAACAAGTAAGTGCATAGTTACTTTCATCTTACATATAAATATGAAGTATTTAGCTACTTAAATGTTATGTGTGCTTATTATCTGTATTTACAATACTTTTGCTCAATATTGCTTACTTGGTTAAGCTTTATTTATTGAACTATTTATTTTATCAGATCTTAAAAGCATTCTGGATAGTGATGGGTTATGGAAAGTAAAATATGATAAGAGTTCGTAACCAACATTGTGCTAGTATACTTCTAGGGAATTAATCATCTAGCAGGATACAGAGAGCGACCGCATACTATTTTAGACAAGTTTGGTGAAACATGGACATGCTTGCAAACTGTAGGTGTTTATAAGATATACACAGACAAGTTTACAACTTGTAGGTGTTAATCAACCATACATTGGCAGGTCTTCGCCCTCTAGATGTTAAATGGACCATACATGGGCAGGTCTTCGACCTGTAAATGTTAAACGGACCATACACGGGCAGGTTTTCAACCCATAGGTGATAAATGAACCACACATGGGCAAGACTACGACCTGTAGGTGTTAATGAACTATACATTTATACGGGTACTCTATTTAATCCATGGTTGCTTTATTAACATATATTGCTAAGGAATCCCTAAAGTTGTATTGTCTACTTGGTGACTCTTTAGGATAGGTCCTACGAGATCATAAGATCATGCAGTGATAATAATGGGAATAAGTAATTTGGTTATTTGTTTGATACGATATATGTATTAAATAAAGTATATTATTTTGGGTTGAAAACCCTATGTGCTCACTAGATTCTCAAGTCTGACTCACTCAGTTTCTTTGTATTATAGGCCATGGTACGAAGGCTCGAGTATATTGATGCTTGAAGCTGTGGAGAGATTTAAGTTGTTTTTAGGCCATTAAATAAAATGATGTAAGGCATGTAAAGACTAGTTTATGTTTATGTTTCTGTATCGGTTATGACATCCCAAACTTTTGAATATTACTGAAAAACGTTCTTCAGAAATGATTTGATATTGACATTATATTACATTAATAATGTTTTGGGAAAAATTCCACATTACTAAAAGAATACTCTATTTTAAATAAGCATAAAGAAAAAAGTTTTTAATTTGCTGTAAAATTGGGGATGTCACAGTTGGCATCAGAGCATTAGTTTAAGCGAAGTAGGTATTTTGGGAAAATTCTATACTTAAACTTAGAATGTTAAGTAATGATCGTGAGATGTGTGTTTATTATATTTTAGGTAGTATACCTAAATTAACACATGCACTAGCTTACTTATTTAAGTAAAGCTAAAGAGGCGATACCCATAGTATTGCATGTGAAGAGATGTTGTGTCAAGAACGACAGTGGACCAAGTTGAAGCTAGTAGAACATGCTGAGATGCAACTGAAATGCAAACTTCCTAGGATTGACTCCATGAAGTAGAAGTGAGAGATATACCGATGAGAAGCACACTTTTGAATATTAATAAAGGAAATTCGCTGTCAAGGAATGATGATGAAATGAAGAAATAGAATGATATGCGTTTTGACTTGCATGAGTTAGAAGATAGTGTAAGTAATAAGAGAGCAATTTTTTCCATACCGCTAGAGTAATTTTTGGTATGGTGTGCCTTGCAGACTGGACACTACCAAAGGAAGAATTTAGATAAAAATTTTGGAAGTGAAATTTCTAGCATCCTAGGAAAAGTAATTAAATATGCTAGATCTAGCACATGCATGAGAAAGATCCTAAAAGGCAAGTCTAGGAAAGCCAATATGTGTTTGATAGAGATGCGAAATCCCTACTTGAGTCTAGGATAAATTGTTGTATGTGCTTGTTTGAACACACTTATGTGTGATAAGTTGATTTTTTATTTTTAGGTTTAAGTGACTTGGGGACTACGAGATGATTCTTGGGACGAGTATGAGTATGTGTGAAAGGTAGTAGAGGCCTATCAAACCTGAAGCACATGACTTACACTTGGATCATAAAGAGTCACAAAGTTACTAAAGCACTAGTAGTTGAGTTCATTTTTCTAATTTCCGTCATTACATTCATTTTGGTGATGACTAAGAAGATGATTTTCTTTCAAAAGCTAGTGGCCATGAAGGATTGAGTCCGAATAATATAGAGCCACATAAGTGATCTAGTTAATCCAAATAACCTTCTTTGGTAACCAACTTTAGTCAACATATTAAAGAAGAGGATAATCGATGCGATCGGCAGAAGGATTATAGTCTTCATTAAGACTGAGAAACCTGTAGCTAGAAATGCTACCTGCTATGAAGATATTATATCACATTAAAACATAAAGGAAGGTTTCTTCCATGATAGTATTTGAATCTTAGGGACAAGAGTCTGGTTCGGTGTGCATCTATGCGTTATGCAACGGAAGGTCATTGAATTTGACCATTCGACTTGTTGTAGCCAAAGTGAAGACCTCATCTTGGGTTGAGTCTATGGCCCATTTTGAGAATGAGCAGGAGTCTCCAATGAAGAGTGGGTGTAAGGATGAGCATCGTGAGCAGCTAAGAAGTCTAAGAGTTTGATACTCATTTGGAAACACATAGGAGTTACAATTATTGCTTAGGATGGAAAGATGACTTGCAGGATCATTATCCAATGTTGTTTTGCTAATGATTTTGAGACATAATCACCCTAAGGGGGAGGTAATTATTATGTATGCGACCTCATGTAAGACATTTAAGATATAATAAGTAATAAATTATTATAAGTTAATCCTAAAATAATATAATTACTAGTCTTGCACGTTGCTAACTATATAATAATAGCCTTTTTAGTGAAATTATTGATGAAAGACAAACTAAGGTTTTGGATACAAATTTATTTAGGAAAAATAATCTTGATAAAAGTAGTAGTAATCGGAAAAGCGAGAGCAGGCATATAAATTACGTCTAAATCTGATTTCGTACGAGAAAGTTATGATTTTTTGAAGTTTTAGTACAATAGTGTGTGACACAAAAATTGAAATATAAATTGGTTGAGTATTGGCCAAAACAAGCTAAACAAGAGTTGAAGGTCTCACAAATACAAATTTGCATATATAAAAATAATCAAGAACGGATGACGTATGAAGGAGTTATGATTTTATATGGAGTTCAACAGTCTAAGACCTATAAAAATATAACTTTTGAAATTAATTGAGAACTAGCCAAGGGAGTCTAAATTAAATTTTTAGTATTCGTCACTAGCTACACATGGATATAAAGAACGTTGAAAACAGAGCTTGTATGAGAAAGATATGATTTTTAGTAAAAATAAAAATTTATGTGTGCGACGTGCAGGGGCACAACATGTACATATTCTAAAAAGGGAGACGTGGACCACCCAAATAATGACACATGGCAGCATCTGTGAGGATTGACGTAGCATGAAGGCACGCCGTGCCTATGAAGAAGTGCGTGACATGCTCGTAAAATGTTGTAAATAAAAGGCTAAGCCTCCAATCAATCCTCACACCTTCAGAAATCAATCCTCTAAAATATCCATTATTTGGTGAGAATTTTCTTTAGATTTTAAGTAATTGGTGAAGCCCTAGGGGATTAGCGAGCTTGGGAATTAGAAGAGCTTTTGGATCGAAGTTCTGCATGCGAGTTTCCCGGTTTTCGACAGAACATTTTTGTAATTTAAGCTACACTTACTATGCTTCAATTGTAACTTATATTCATATTCATAGTCATTATTATGAATTTATAAATACAATTTATTAGTTACTCCAAGTCGAAATACTGATTGATCTACATACGAGAATGATTTCTAGGATAAATTTAGTGAGATTTTTAAAATGCGATTTCCAAATAGTATACTTTATATACCAAACGGACTCAACCTCCGATATGATCTTAATTGTGTATTCCTTACTCGATTGATCTTGATGTAGACATTAATACTATTGAGGAATCTAGACTATTATTATTGTTGCAAGGAATATAAGACTAAGATTTAGTGATATTCATGTCTAGGTCTTTCGAAAGGAAAAGCTAAGGTAATAGGTGAAGCTCTGCCCAAATCACATGTCATCCACTTTTAACAATTGAGTGCATAGTTACTTTAATTATACACATAGATACAAAGTATTTAACTGCCTAACTGCTATCTACCCCTATTATCTGTATTTGCAATACTTGTGCTCAATATGGATTACTTGGTTAAACTTTATTTTGATAAAGTATTGAATAATTTATTTTCTCACATCTTAAAAGCATATTGGGTAGTGAAGGGTTATGGAAAGTAAAATATGATGAGAAGCCGTAACCAACATTATGCTAGTATACTTCTAGGGAATTAGTCATCTAACATGATATAGAGAATGACCACATACTATTTTAGACAAGTCTTGTGAAACATGGACAGACTTGCAAACTAAAGGTGTTTATAGGGCATACACGACAGGTTTACAACATGTAGGTATTAATTAAGCATATATGGGCAGGTCTCCAACATGTAGATCTTAAACAGACTATACAAGGCAGGTCTTCGACCTGAAGATGTTAAATAGACCATACACGGATAGGTCTTCGACTTGTAGGTGATACATGAACCACACATGGGTCTGTCTATGAAAGTTAGGTGTTAATAAACTTTACATTCATGCGGGTGCTCTATTTATTCCATGGTTTCCTAATTGACATATATTTCTAAGGAATCCCTAAAGCGGTATTATCTACTAGTGATGTTTTAGGATACGTCCCACGAGATCATCATCTTAGGATCGGAAGGGGGGGGGGGTGAGGATAACGGGAATGAGTCATATGGTTATTTGTTTGATGGACTATATATAATAAATATATTATATTATTAAGGGTTGAAAACCCTATGTGCTCACTAGGCTCCCAAGCTTGACCTACTCAGTTTCTTTGTATCACAGGTAATGGTACGAAGGTTCAGGGATATTGATGTTTGAATTGTTGGAATAATGTCTAAGGCTGCAACTATATTAGGCAAATATTTGACCTGGTTGTGCATGGTCCTTTTGGGTTGCCTTCACCATAGCAACTTGATAGGATGATTTATTAAGAGAGAATAAATATTATTAGTATATTATGGGAATAATATAAAGAATAATAATATTGTTATTTGATTAATATAAGTCATAAATTAATTAGAATGAATTTGGTGACTTAAAGAGATTAATTAAATAAGAGGGTATAAACTGTCAATTGTTTGATAGTTAAACTTTAGACTGTAAATCCATATAGATATGTATTGGACGGATTCTAGAAGCTAAGGATAGCTTCAAATCGTCCAAGGGGTTATCTAAGGAATGAATTTGGATAGCTTTAAGAGAAGATTATCCAATTAGGGTTTAGGTTGTAACCCTTAAGGAGTCTACAAGTATAAATAGACCCTATGGCATAAGGAAATCGGGACTTCATCTAAAGTATAGAAACCCTGGCCGACTTCCTCCCCTCTCCTCTCTCCCAAATCATCCTCCTTGCTATTTGGTGTTTGTAAGCCATTAGAGGAGTGACAATTGTGACTCTAGAAGCTCCAAGACAACAAGATCAACAAGGAATTCAAAGGTATGATTCTAGATTTGTTTCAATATTGTTATTACACCTAAATAGTCATTAGAAGTCTTGGATTCAAAGCAGGTTTAATTAGAAAGCCTAGATCCAAGCATTAGGGTTTTTCATGCGCACATAGGAAAGTTCTTATGGCTAAAACCCATCAGTGGTATCAGAGCCTAGCTTGGTTTTCATTAAATTGTTGCTTAATTGTCTGAAACTAAACTGCAAAATTCGATTTTTGTGTTTCTAAGTCATGGACTCGGCGAGTTGGCCTGACTCGGCGAGTCACTTGGTGCACTCGGCGAGTCCAAGCGTCAGGAATGGCCAGATTCGGGATTTCTTCATGATTATCTTATGGAAACTTACCTTAATCATATTAGATCAACCCTAATCCGATTTTTTGATATATATGACTATTATCTTGATCTAATTAAAATATTTATCAACTAATAAAATATTTAATTTCCTTATATGATAATTAATTAATTATTTTGATTATTTTGGTAATTATCTTGCAAGAAATCTTGAATAAATCAAATATAGATAATTAGGAAATTAATTGTTAATAGAAATTATTTGTTATTTGATCCTCCATGTTTTAAATGTTTAAAACTTGTCCTCAAGTTTTGAAATTTATATTTTGTGATTAAAAGTTTTAATTTAGACAATTTAAATTTCAAACCCTAGATTTTAAAATGTTTAAAATACAACCCTATACTAATATAATATTACAAGATTAATATATATATATATATATATATATATATATATATATATATATATATATATATATATATATATATATATATATATATATATATATATATATGTATAACTAAAATGCTAGTCTTACCGTTAGTAGGCCTCATTCACGAAGCCGATCTATAAGGTGGGTATAAGGTTGCGACCTATAAAATGGCACTTAATGGGTGTACACTCACACCCACCGCTTGCTTGATCGGTGGAGGGTCGTTAGCCGAATGGGTAGGATAGGGAAACCTCATCCTCTCATTAAAAGTATAATAAGTAATACAAAGTAACTACATTTTATTAAAATTTCCCAATCTTAGTTACTTTAGGAAAAGTGAATTGATGCAATCCCATGAAATTACACTTTGCACCCTTGCTAAGAAGTTAGTGGAGCGTGTGTGGTTTACCGGCACACTAATTGGTTCTAAGCAAATGTGGCAAAGGGTGATTCATTGTTTATCATAGTTCGATGGAGCGTGTGTGGTTTACCGGCACATCGAATAGGTGATCATTACAATGAAGGCACCATGTGAATTTGCATGGTAATTCACACCCGCTTTGTGATCCTCGGTATCCCAGTCACAAACTAGAGGGGCATATCGAGATTTAAACATGCCATTGAATAGTTTTCAATGAATCTCATCCGAACCTAGGAATTCTCAATACATTTAGGACTAATAGTTAGGTTTTATGGTGGAGAATTAGTGAATCGTCATTCACTTACCTTCAATTTATTTACATGTTAGATTACATCATCCCTTTTCTAATATGTAAATGTTGTTGTTGGATCCTAGCCCTAATTTTTTCTTATTGGGTGATAATTAGGGATTCATATTCTAATCTATCTTTGTCCTTTCTATTTGTAGATGTCGAACGCAAACAACGCTGCTGCTAGTTCTTTCACGTTGATGAGCCTTTTCCAAAAGGTCACCTTCGATGGAACGAACTTTAGCGAATGGATAAGATACATTCGCACCATTGCTCGCTATGAGGATAAGGAGTATGTCCTCGATGAAAAGCTCGAGAAAATCAACCCTGAAACTGCTACTCCGGCTGAAATTACCGCTTTTGAAACTCATGAGCAAGATGCAACGAAGATACATTGCATCATGATAGCCACCATGAACTCCGAATTCCAAAAGTACTACGAGGACATGTACCCGTAGGCCTGGCAATGGAGCGGGTTTTGACCCTGATCCGATCCAAACCCTTAACAATTATATGGGTTTGGAGCATAGTTTTTGATCCGTTTACCCATTAACGACCCGTACCCGCTAACCCTTTTATTAAAAGGGTCGGGTATGGATCATCACCGATCCGCTCCGTTATAACCCGCCCCATATAAATTTTAGAAATATAAATTTATATTTTATATTACCTAAAGTTTACATAAAATTCCAATCAGAAGTCCAAAGAGAAAAGGCCAAAGACTAAATTGTTTTTACATAGTACTCGAGGACTCAACTTCTAGACTTCCAGTCTTCTCCCAAGAGTCATGATTTAAATTCATTTATATTTCATCATGTAATCACCAATTTCATTTATAAATCAATAAGATCATTTATCAACTGAAAGAAAGTTTGTAATTGCTATTCTCTATCAATGCAATCGACGATCAAAAACCAATTGGAAGTAACTAAAATAATGATTTTAATTCCAATAGAAAGTCCTCGAGTACAGAATGTGTTTTCTAAATCAAAACTTAGTTTAATTTAATAAATGTGATTTTATGATTTAAGTAAAATGTGTTTGATTATTCAAAAATCCTAAGGGTTACGGGGCGGGTTTGGATATCTGCTGATTCGGTAGATAAGGGTATGGGTTTAATTATTCAAAACCCTGCGGGTTACGGAGCGGGTTTGGATCGGATTTTGAAATTTGTTAAAAGGGTTTGGATCAAGGTCGATTCGCTCCAAACCCGCCCCATTGCCAGGTCTATGTACCCGTACAAGATGCATCAAGACTTATTGGAGAGATACCACCCGAACGCGAGACAAGAGCGTTATGAGATTTTCACTAACATGATTTCCGCTAAGATGGGTCAATGAGAGTCTCTTACCGTGCACCTGCAAAAGATGCAAAGGTATGTCGACCGCCTTCGCAAGTTAAATGTTGACTTTGGGGAAGACTTGGCGATCGACATGGTGCTTCACTCTTTGCCTCCGATGTACAATCAATTTAGGATGACCTACCACATGAACAAAGAGGAGGTCACCCTAAGCAAACTCCAAGGTCTCTTGAGGGTCGCTGAGAGCAACTTCAAAGACAAGTCTGTTGCGCCAACTCCCAATCCACCTGCTGCTTCTGTCTTGGCTATTGGTCAAGGAAAGGGAAAGAAGAGGAAGGCTTCATCTAAGAACTATCACAAGGTTAAAGCCCGAGATGGTGCCTCTTATAGTGGGACCAAAGTTGATCCCGCTAAGTCCTGCCCTAACCCAAAGGAGGCAGAGTGTCACCACTGCCACAAGATAGGACATTGGAAGAGAAGCTGCCCAGAATACCTGCAAGCCATCAAGGAAGGAAAGATCAAGCCATCTTTCGCAGGTATACATACAATTAAATCTAACGATTCTAATCATGCTATTTCTTGGGTTCTTGATACCGGTTGTGGTTATCACATTTGTTCTAATGTGCAGGGAATAAGAAGAAGTAGGGATGTGGAGCAAGGAAGGATCAATCTAATCATGGGGAACAGAAGATCGTCGCCTGTGACCTAGATTGGAGTGTATTCTTTACTGCTTAGGAATAGTTTATGTTTAGATTTGAACAATTGTTGCTATTCGCTAGAAATGGCTAGAAACATCATTTCATTTCATGGTTTGTTTAGACAAGGTTTTAGATTTTCTTTTAATAATGAGAATGGTTCTATTTTGGCTTATCGAAATGGTGTCTTTTACTTTGAAGCTATAACATGTAATGGAATTTATGAAACTGTTATGATTGTTGATAACTTAGGAAATGATGTTTTGAATATAGATTCGTCCACTAGTATGGATAAAGCATCCTTGTGGCATTGTTGTCTTGGACATGTCAACAAGAAACGCATAGCCCAACTCCAAAAGGATGGAGTGTTGGAGTCATTCGACCTTAGGGAAGATGACATGTGCGAGTCTTTTTTACTTGGAAAGATGACTAAGTCACCCTTCACGAGTACGTGTGAAAGGGGTGAGGGTCTATTGGACCTAATACATACCGATGTATGTGGGCCGTTTAGATCAACCACGAAGGATGGAAACCGCTTCTACGTGACTTTTTCCGATGACTATAGTAGATATGGCTATATCTATCTGATCAAGCAAAAGTCAGAAACTTTTGAAAAGTTCAAAGAGTTCAAGAATGAAGTGGAGAATCAATTGGGCAGGAAAATCAAGATGCTTCGATCCGATCGAGGAGGAGAGTACCTAAGTCTTGAATTCCACGATTATCTCAAGGAGTGTGGAATAGTTTCACAATTGACGCCTCCTAGGACACCGCAGTTGAATGGTGTGGCAGAAAGGCGTAATCGAACCTTATTGGATATGGTTCGCTCTATGAAGAGTCGTGCTTCACTACCTATCTCTTTTTGGGGGTATGCCTTAGAGACTGCCGCCCATATCCTTAACCGAGTCCCTACTAAGAAGGTTGCCAAAACACCTCACGAGATGTGGACATGGAAAGCTCCCTCGTTGGCACATATCAAGGTTTGGGGTTGCGAGGCTTTCGTAAGATGAGATACTCACGACAAGCTTGAACCTTGAAGTGAGCGATGTATTTTCTTCGGCTACCCGCAGACATCCTTTGGATATCTCTTCTATAGACCGAAGGACAATGTTGTCTTCGTTGCGAGGAGAGGAGTTTTCCGAGAGCAAGAACTCATAGGCCAAGGAGACAGTGGGAGGCAAATCGAGCTTGAAGAGATTCAAGAGTCGATAGATGAAGGAACCTCTACCGCTGGCACTCAACCCGAGGAGGAAACTCCGGTTGAACCGTTTGACGAATCCTTACCTCTTAGACGTTCCGATAGAGTTAGAGTTCTACCCAAGTTTTATGGTTTTCATATTACTACCGAAGGGGACACGTATATTAGTGATGGTACACTAATAAATCTTGATGAACCTAATAGCTATAAGGAAGCCATGGCAGGCCCGGAGTCTGCAAAATGGAAAGTGGCAATGGATAGCGAGATCCAATCCATGTATGATAACCAAGTTTGGAATTTGGTAGATAATGTGCCTGGACGTAAGACCGTTGGGTGAAAATGGATCTTCAAGAAGAAGACCGACGTGGATGGGAACGTACACACATATAAAGTGCGATTGGTTGCGAAGGGCTTTACTCAAACTCCCGGAGTTGATGAGACCTTCTCACTAGTTGCAAAGATAAAATCTATTAGAGTGATGCTAGCGATTGCTGCTTTTCATGATTATGAGATTTGGCAAATGGATGTCAAGACCGCTTTCCTTAACGGAAAGTTGGCTGAGGATGTTTACATGGCTCAGCCAGAGGGGTTTGTGGATCCGAAGCATCCGAATAGAGTGTGTAAGCTTGAGAAGTCCATTTATGGACTTAAGCAAGCGTCTCGCAGATGGAATCTTTGTTTCAATGAGAAAGTCAAAGAGTTTGGATTTGTACGAAGCGAAGATGAATCATGTGTATATGTCAAAGCCAGTGGGAGTATAGTTAGCTTCCTCGTTCTATATGTTGATGACATATTACTCATAGGAAACGGCATCCCGACTCTGCAGGAGGTTAAGTCCTGGCTCGGGGAGTGCTTCGCTATGAAGGACCTCGGAGAGGCTTCTTACATTGTGGGAATAAGGATAGTAAGAGAAAGAAGTAAGAGACTAATTGGACTTAGTCAGAACACTTACTTAGAGAAGGTACTAAAACGTTTTAGTATGGAAAACTCGAAGAAGGCAGAATTACCGATACAAAGTAATGCCAAGTTGAGTAAGACTCAAAGTCCGAGTACCGAAGCTGAGATAGCAGAAATGAGCCGAATACCATACGCTTCCGCAGTTGGCTCAATCATGTACGCTGTGACTTGTACTCGCCTTGATGTAGCCTTCTCTTTGAGCATGGTTAGCAGATATCAAGGGAATCCTGGCAGAGCACATTGGATTGCGGTGAAGAATATCCTTAAGTACCTTCGGAGGACGAAGGAATGGTTCTTAGTCCTCGGAGGGAGTGATGACTTGAAGGTGCGAGGGTATAGTGACGCCAGTTTTCAGACCGACAGGGATAACTACTGTTCGCAGTCGGGCTGGGTCTTTACCCTGAATAGAGGAGCAGTGACATGGAAGAGTTCCAAGCAGGAAACCGTAGCTGATTCAACGTGCGAATCAGAGTACATTGCAGCGAGCGAAGCGTCGAAGGAGGCAATGTGGCTAAAGAACTTCATCGGTGATCTTGGAGTTGTACCTGCCATAAAGGAGCCCATGGAGATTTTCTGTGATAACGAAGGAGCGGTTGCCTTGACCAAGGAACCGAGGGCTCATGGTAGATCACGACATATCGACATAAAATATCACTTTATTAGACATCGTGTAGAAGAAGGACAACTCGTAGTAAAGAGGATATCATCAAAAGATAACCCAACAGATCCGCTTACGAAGGGACTGAGTAGGGTTAAGCACTTGCAGCATGCTAGGAGTATTGGGCTGAAGGATGATATTAGCGTAGATTAGATAGAATTAGAAACCTGTAATAGATAAATGTAATTAACATTTTGATGATTAAATAAAAGAGTTTTATTTATGAGTAATGTTACTATCTTATGTTAATTATTTAACTATTGTTTCACTTTGCATGTTTTGACTTCCAGAATAATTGAGTTTATTATGAATAATTGAATTATTCAAATTGTCCACAATTGTTCATGTGTTGGAAGTAGATATGAATGAAGATTGTTATGAATTGATGCGTAGATTGTCTAAATGGTATTAGACATAGCAAAGGGTTGCTACGACGTTTGTGAGTGCTTATGAACTGGTTTTGAGCATTGGAATAAACCCGTGCTTACTGGAATCACCTTATGGAATATGATATAAAAGGGTGATCGCAAGACGATAATATCATATAGTCTTAAAACCTAGATATATGGTTTGTTATTTGTTAATTGATAGTACATTGATAATGCGAAAACGCATCAGTAACTCGGTGTTATAAAACACATTGTTGTGTATAGTTGGTTAATGAATAAGTAAATGCATATAAGTCAAAGTTTATCTGTAAATTTTATCCTAAGAGGGTAGAAGAGATATCTCGGCCGCTCGATGATTTGATTTGACTTATGTGTCGGGCCCGGTCAGAACTGAATTGATGTGTTCGATTAAGTTCTATGTCGAATAAATCAGAGATCGAGAAACCTAAATGCTTGACTAACCATTCCATAGGATTGTCAACATGATATCTAACAGAGGACTGTACGATCCCTTATCTAAAGGACAAGATTGATTAGATCAGAGTTTGACAGCGTTTTTGAGAGCTACGATTGCAAACCGAATTGTACTTGTGCATATAGTTACTAGACTTATCCAAGTGGGAGACTGTTGGAATAGTGTCTAAGGCTGCAACTATATTAGGCAAGTATTTGACCTGGTTGTGCATGGTCCTTTTTGGTTGCCTTCACCATAGCAACTTGATAGGATGACTTATTAAGAGAGAATAAATATTATTAGTATATTATGGGAATAATATAAAGAATAATAATATTGTTATTTGATTAATATAAGTCATAAATTAATTGGAATTAATTTGGTGACTTAAAGAGATTAATTAAATGAGATGGTATAAACTGTCAATTGTTTGATAGTTAAACTTTAGACTGTAAATCCATATAGATATGTATTGGATGGATTCTAGAAGCTAAGGATAGCTTCAAATCGTCCAAGGGGTTATCTAAGGAATGGATTTGGATAGCTTTAAGAGAAGATTATCCAATTAGGGTTTAGGTTTTAACCCTTAAGGAGTCTACAAGTATAAATAGACCCTATGGCATAAGGAAATCGGGACTTCATCTAAAGTATATAAACCCTGGCCAACTTCCTCCCATCTCCTCTCTCCCAAATCATCCTCCTTGCTATTTGGTGTTTGTAAGCCATTAGAGGAGTGACAATTGTGACTCTAGAAGCTCCAAGACAACAAGATCAACAAGGAATTCAAAGGTATGATTCTAGATCTGTTTCAATATTGTTATTACACCTATATAGTCATTAGAAGTCTTGATTCAAAGCATGTTTAATTAGAAAGCCTAGATCCAAGCATTAGGGTTTTGCATGCGCACATAGGAAAGTTCTTATGGCTAAAACCCATCATGAATATGCTTAGAGATTTAAGGAATTTTAGGCCATTAAATAAATTGATGTAAGGCCTGTAAAGACTAGTTTATACTTATGTTTCTATATATGTTATGACATCCTAAGTTTTTTATTATTAATGAAAAATGTTTCTTCGGAAATGCTTTGATATTTGTGACAACCTGAAATTTCCATTTTGTACGAACATTAGCTATTCAATAGAAGCTCGTCCAGTTTCAATGAATTTCAGACTTTTCCGAATAAGTTTGTGTACATTAGGGTTTACTTTTAAGGAGATATCAGGAGAGTGGATGCTCATGGGTTTGTGAAACTTGAGCATTCCAAAACTTCATAATGTTAGAGTTCAATTCCGGAATAAAAATATTTTCTGCCAAAAATATTTCAGGACTATAAATAGATTTCTGAACTAAATTCATTCATTATTCACATTTCCAACTAGAGAAAAGCCATTTTCTCTCTCACGGATCTTCGGGTTTTCATCCCAAATCGTGAGTACACTTCTCTAGTTGTGTTATAATGTTTGTTTTATGCTTATTAACATAGATTGAATGTCAAATATATGTGATTCGGTAGTTTACCGCCCAAGAACGTTCTTGGGGAGTAAACTCCAAAATGAAGCTTAAAGGCCATCTAGTCCCATTTCCTTGTTAGGTAACTAGTTTAGGATAATATGTATGATCATTTGAGACTAGAAAACAATCAAGAACACATAGCTTTGGGTGTTTACGGCCCAAGAGTTTCTTGGACCGTAAACACCAAATTCAAGGGCTTAAATGTGCCCTAATCACTCCTAAAGGCCTTAGACATTAACTCTCAATTACTTCTAGCTAAGTTGGGGACTTTAACACATCAAAAACATCCCTTAAAGGGAGTTTATGGCCAAGGAATACTCTTGGGCCGTAAACACCAAATAAGGGCACCAAAGTGTGCCTAGGGTCCCCCTTAGCCTTAAACAAATGCCTAGAAATTATCCTACTTGTGTTTGGGACTTGAAAGAATTAAAACACCCATCCCATGAGAGTTTACGGCCGTAAACTCTAAGGGATATGGTCTTTTGTCCGTAAACTCCTCAAAGGAGTATTATCTATGCCCTAAACTACCCAAAGGATTAAACCACCAAGTTAGGCTTATTCTAGAAATCAAATAACACTTCAAAACACACACCAAGATTGGAGTTCACGGCCGTAAAATCAAGGGTTTACGACCATAAACTCCTTGTGTGGGGTTTATTGGGTAGTAAACTCTTATATAAAGCCCTTTGGTACATTAAACCCCTTTAGCCTTGTCCCATAGCAACTTAGATGCAACCATTAGGACCTATAACACTTATCCAAAGTGTTTACATGTTCCTGAGTGTCCCAAATTATTTCATTAAGTTATTATTTGGCTAATTAGTTATATATATGCTCCTTATATGATAACTAGGCTCGTGCGTGTGAACAAGTCTCCGTTTGCCACCTAGCACGGTATCCGACACTTCAATCCAATCCACTCACCACAAGTGAGTTCATACCCCTTTAATTAACCTTTGAAATACTTATAAATGTTTTAAATACTTTTATGGCGGGGGGGAATACAAGTTAAATGCTTATAGTTATTGCATCAATCACATGTGATTACATTAATCCCATGTGATTAATAACTAGAAAACCAATGATTTTATCACTGTTCAAACTGTTTATCAAACTGTTTTACTTCAAACTGTTTTACAAACTCTTTTACTTATCAAATACTTTTATTTAAACTTTGTTATACTTCATATAAATTGCATGCCCATATATGTATAAATATATAAGCAATGTTTAAAGGGCTTAGGAAGGCCATCCGCCCTATTTCCTTTTCGCGCTTGAGATGTGGTCTGGTGGGATTTCGGGTAGCCCTCCGAAGGTCGTTTCAACATTAATTATATATCAAATGTACCTATATAGACATAAAAGTACTCCTTTATTCATACTTATCAGTACATCATCAGTAAGTTACCATCGGGGTAACACAGGATCATACT
Source organism: Lactuca sativa (assembly GCF_002870075.4). Lineage (NCBI taxonomy): Eukaryota > Viridiplantae > Streptophyta > Magnoliopsida > Asterales > Asteraceae > Lactuca > Lactuca sativa. Next base: position 36,685,868 of record NC_056628.2, read on the forward strand.
ACTACAATTTCTAGATCAATGAGTCAGTTCATTCATGAGTCAATACTTATTACTATGAGTACATATACAACTATAATAGAAAGAGAACTTATACAACTATACTAGAAAGAGAACTTATACAACTATACTAGAAAGAGAACATATACAACTATACTAGAGGAAGAACATATACAACTATACTAGAGGGAGAACATATACAACTATACTAGAACAGTTCATTACATTACATATACTAGAATACGTTCATTATTGTGATATGAATCGGAGCATGAATTCAATGCCATGGCCCGAGTTGTAGCCAGAGTCTCTTGGAGGGAGAGCGTGAGTTTGCGTATAGATCTATACTGGATTGACTATCCTACACCTTGCTGCTAGCTACAGCCGGACCTGCAGGTATGCGGGTGCCAAACGTCATTCTGTTATTACGACCATTCGTATGTCGTTGTTACCAGTCGATAGTATGGTGCAATTAGTCACATGATACCTTAATATAAATCCGGTTTAAGGTAGTTAGTACAGCAGTAGTTCCTATAATACAACACTACAGTACTACAATAATTTACCCATTACATTTAGTTAGTGATTATTTCACTCAAACTTTAATGTAGAAACTATATTTTGTTAAATGATAGTTACACTTGGGAAATTACACACTTTTATAACAAACGAACATACAAACCAGCTAAGCCTTGGTAGAAGGCTACTTTAATAGAAAATATAGGTTTTTCTGAGAGATTCAAACTTTTACAAACACTTACATACATTTTACAAACTTACACTTGAGACACGTTCAAACGTTTTGATAACAAACATCGACACTAAAATACTTATGAACTCACCAGTTTAATGCTGATAAACTCTTTCAAAATAACTTGTATTCTCAGGTCATCAGTAGACAGGTACCGATGCCAGCTTTTGAGAAGATGGAGCGCATTCAAGACTCATCTTATTATTTTGATTTACATTATATTTTTGGTGTCTAAAACTATACAGAACACGCCTGTATTAAAATTATACATTTAATGAAATGGATGATGTTGTTTGCTTATTTACATTTACTGTGTTGTGATACTTTACATGACGTCCTTCGCCCCAGAACGTTTCCGCCGTTCTTGGTTTTGGGGTGTGACAGATTGGTATCAGAGCATTGTTTATAGTGAATCAAGTATATCAACCCATAAAAGATATACTAAACTATAAACCCATTAGGGATTACAGCACTCTGACCAAGAGTCTATACTTTAAATATTAAAATATTTAATTAAGTATACTAGTCTGCATTCATACTAAAATCAGTGTCACAATGACAAGAACAAAAGTATTACGATTGTTAAATATCACAAGTGAGCTCGGGGATGTATGGTCACTCCTGGGAATGGCATAGCCTGATCAACTATGCTAGTCCTAGGAGTGATTAGCATATGACCTAGAATGGTTGTGATGTGTTAACAAGTCTAAAAACTTACCAACAATACCACAAGAAGATCAGTAGAACTTAAACTTAAAATACTATAGGTGTATTTTGTACTACTAGTTACATGTATACTATATTCTTATACCTCTCTTCTCGCGTAGATTTAAATGGCTGGATTCCATCACGGCGACCCGTACTTTCCAAATGAAGGCAATGCCGGGTGGATCGAAGAAGAGCCCGAAGATGAGCATCCAATCCCTTTGGATGATCACCTCGCAGAAGGCTTTTCTGATGGACCCGACTCCGAGCCTGAAGTCAACAACCTACCGCTAGTAGGTCAAGCCCCGAACAACAACCCCCGACCGGCTTTTCCAGGTCCTACACCCTTGTGGGCAACCAACTTGAATCGCTGGAGTGACGAACAGGGTCAACCCTTACAATACTTTGGGGACCGAAGCTTTTACAACGTCAGTGAAGGTGGTTCTGCTGACCGAGCTCTGCCCGTCATTATCCGCAAAATAGCTTGTAATGTTGAGCAAGGTCGAGCAGCCATCGACCGGGTCATGGAGATTGATGCCAACTTAGGTGTCAACACAGTCCGCATCCGCTGTCTTGAGGAAGACATGGAACGGACCCGGAGAACCAATGAAACCCTGCAGCAACAGCTGGCTGCCTCCCGAGCTGAAGTCTTGGAACTTCGAGCCCGCCAGAGGGCTCAGGAGCGACACCTTCAAGAGGTGTTTCGTCAAGTGTCAGACCTCAGGGCTCACCCGAGAAATTCCCATCGCCGTTAGATGATGTCTAGTACATCTCTGTCTTTTGGTTAAGGAATAGCCTTTAACATCTGTGCTCTAAGTAGCACTTGTCTGTAAAATATTCCTAACTTTCAGTACCCTATTTAGGAATCTAAGAACTATCAAACTTTTCTGTATGGTATAATGTAAGACCTACTGTTAGGTCGATTTTCCCTGAACTTATTACATCAGTAATACCAGTATTATTGACATCTATCTAATCTGTGGGAAAAATCCGTACATTTGTGTTTCCTACTAATATTCTTTGTTGTGATCTCAAACACTCATTCAACTGTTGGGCTATGGTTAGTTAGTCCATGTGTCACTCTCACGTTGCTTACAAATTGATTCTTACCATTTTTCTTATCTTTATAAACTTATAGCTGAAAGATGCCTCCTCGCAAATCTCCTAGGAATAACCCTGCACCTCCACCGCCTCCTCCGCCTCCGGTCATCGATACTGCAGCCCTGAATGCTGCCGTAGCTGCAGCAGTGGCAACCGCCATAGCTCAGTATCACTCATCTGATGCCAGCAGAGGTGGAACCCCTGTTGAATCAATTCCGGTTGAAACCCCTGTGCGCTCGAGAGAGTGCTCCTACAAGGATTTCACCAATTTCAAGCCGAAGTCTTTCCATGGCACTGGCGGAGTCATTGCCCTCTCGCAATGGTTCGAGAAGACCGAATCAGTCTTTGAAATCTGTTCATGCCCTGCTGCGAGCAAAGTCAAATATGCCGCATGCACCTTTGAGGGAAAAGCCCTGACGTGGTGGAACGGCCACGTTAAAGCTCTAACCCTCGTCGTAGCCAGCGACATGGGCTGGGAAACGATGAAAGACCTCATGATTGAGGAATACTGCTCGAGGGGCGAAATCTAGAAATTGGAGCAGGAACTTTGGAACCTGACTATGAAGGGAACCAACGTGGTCGCTTATACTGCCCGATTCAGCGAACTGCTGGCCCTCTGCCGCAATATGGTTGCCACTGAAGGGAAAAAGATCGAAAGGTACATATGGGGGCTAGTGCCTCCGTATCAGGGGAATGTCCTAGCATCAAACCCCGCTACCTTTGACAGTGCCAAGCGACTGGCACAGCGACTCATTGACCATGGAGTCAAAACCCCTGCAACAACAACCACCCTAACCATCCCGGAACCCTCCAAACCTGCTGACACTAAGCGAAAATTCTGGGAAGAGAAGAAGAGACAGCGAGCTGCTAAAAAGCAGCAAATTGTGGCTGTGCATGCCGCGATAACCCCTGCTGCTGCTACTGCTCCGGTGGGACAGTATGCTGGAAGTTTGCCTAAGTGCAACAAAGGCAACTTCCACCACAACGGCCCCTGCCGTGAAATGCAGTGCTCTAACTGCAACAGGAAAGGACACACCGTCCGTTTCTGTAAATTCCCGGCGAAACCGATCACCCAGGTCCTCGGCTCTGGCGCGAGCCCGACCTGCTATGGATGTGGCGAAGCAGGCCACTTTAAGAGGGACTGCCCCAAAGCGAAGAATGTTGGAGGAGCAGGGAGGGTACTAGCTATAGGCCACGGGGAAGCAGTTGCTGACCCGACAGTGGTGACTGGTACGTTCCTCCTCGATAACTCCTATGCATGCATTCTGTTCGATAGTGGAGCGGAGCGAAGCTTCATAAACCATAAATTTGCTCTCATGCTTAAGCAACAACCACACACACTTAAGGAACAATTCACAGTAGAAATGGCTAATGGGAAAACTGAAAGTACGAATAGCATATACTTAGGTTGTACCCTAACTCTAGATAACCATTCATTCCCCATCAACCTCATGCCGGTCTTAATAAAAAGCTTCGACGTTATCATCGGCATGGATTGGTTAAGTCTTCATCGTGCCGACATCATGTGCTATGAGAAAGCAGTCCGTCTAAACCTTTCGTCTAACGAAACTCTTATCGTCTACCGCGACAAACCCGGTGCGAGTCTCCGTATTATATCAAGTATTCAAGCACATAAGTATCTGCGTAAAGAATATCATGCATTCGTTGCTCACGTCGTTGACACGAGCCTCGAAACGAAAGAACTAAAGAACATCCCAGTAGTGAGCAACTTCCCCGACATTTTCCCAGAAGAGTTACCTGGATTACCTCCACAACGATAGGTCGAGTTCAGAATCGACTTAGTCCCAAGAGCTACCCCAGTAGCCAAGTCGCCTTACTGCTTAGCACCAACTGAGATGCAGGAATTCTCTGGTCAACTTAACGAACTGCTTAGCAAGGGCTTTATAAGACCAAGTTTCTCACCTTGGGGAGCACTGGTCTTGTTCGTTAAGAAGAAAGACGGATCATTCTGTATGTGTATCGACTACAGAGAACTCAACAAACTGACGGTCAAGAATCGTTACCCTCTGCCTCGCATAGACGATCTATTTGACCAACTGCAAGGGGCGAACTATTTTTCCAAAATTGATCTGAGATCCGGATATCACCAGTTACGAGTACTAGAGGAGGATGTGCCAAAGACAGCCTTCCGAACTCGTTACGGACACTACAAGTTCGTGGTGATGCCATTCGGATTGACCAATGCGCCCGCAGTTTTCATGGATCTGATGAATAGAGTATGCCGACATTACTTGGATCAGTTCGTCATCGTTTTCATTGACGACATCCTGATCAACTCCCGAAGTAAGGAAGAACATGGCGATCACCTGCGACAAGTTCTAGGGACATTACGGAAGGAGAAAATTTATGCGAAGTTCTCGAAATGTGAATTTTGGATCCGAAGAGTCGAATTCTTAGGACACGTGGTAAGCGAAGAGGGAATCCATGTGGACCCATCCAAAATTAAAGCCATTGAGAACTGGTCAGCACCGAAGACGCCTACTGAAATTCGTCAATTTCTAGGCCTCGCTGGCTACTACCGCAGATTCATTCAGAACTTCTCCCGAATAGCGAAACCCCTTACAACCCTGACCCAGAAAGGCGTGGCCTTCAACTGGGAAGAGAAACAGGAGAGAGTGTTCCAAACGCTCAAGCGAGCCTTATGCACCGCACCAATACTATCCCTCCCCGAAGGGATAGAAGACTTCGTAGTCTATTGCGATGCATCGAATCAAGGACTCGGGTGTTTTCTGATGCAGCGAGGTAAGGTCATCGCCTACGCCTCCAAATAGTTGAAGACACACGAAGTTAACTACACGACCCATGATCTCGAACTAGGAGCAGTGGTGTTTGCTCTGAAGATCTGGAGACATTACTTATACGGAACGAAAAGCACTATTTTTACCGACCACAAGAGTTTACAACACATTTTCGATCAGAAGGAGCTCAACATGAGACAACGACGGTGGGTCGAGCTACTCAGTGACAACGAATGCAATATTCGTTATCATCCGGGTAAAGCCAACGTAGTAGCAGACGCCCTAAGTCGAAAGGAATATTCTGGTCGCAAAGTCAAGTCATTGTCAATAACCATCAATTCACACTTGTCTAAGCAAATGCAGGCGGCCCAACTTGAAGCCATGAAACCTGAAAATGTGACGAGTGAATCCCTTAGAGGAATGGACAAGAATTTAGAAGCCAAGGGTGACGGAGCCTTATATTTCATGAACCGGATCTGGACACCGAGGCACGGTGGTTTCCGAGACTTGTTCATGACCGAGCCGCATAACACTCGGTATTCTGTCCACCCAGGTTCAGATAAGATGTATCTGGATCTTAAAAAGCTATACTGGTGGCCTAATATGAAAGCAGAGATTGCTACCTTCGTAAGTAAATGCCTTACTTGCGCAAAGGTTAAGGTCGAGTACCAGAAGCCCTCTGGTTTACTGCAACAACCAGAGATTCCAGAATGGAAGTGGGAGCGGATCACTATGGATTTCATAACCAAGTTGCCCAAGACAACGGGTGGACTTGATACCATATGGGTCATCGTCGATAGATTGACCAAGTCTGCACACTTCCTGCCTATCAAAGAAACTGACAAAATGGAGAAACTTACGAGAACATACATTAGGGAAATCGTACGGCTACATGGTGTACCTATGTCCATTATCTCCGATAGAGATAGTAGGTTCACCTCAAGATTTTGGCAATCACTACAACATTCCCTAGGAACAAGGCTGGACATGAGCACAGCCTACCATCCACAGACCGACGGACAGAGTGAGAGGACCATCCAAACACTGGAAGATATGTTGCGAGCCTGTGTGATTGACTTTGGGAAGGCATGGGATACTCATTTACCTCTTGTCAAGTTTTCCTATAATAACAGTTATCACACGAGCATCAAGGCTGCTCCATTTGAAGCCCTCTACGGCTGAAAGTGCAGATCTCCTCTGTGCTGGGCTGAGGTGGGTGATACCCAACTAGCCAGGAGGCAAGCTTCTGACAGTACTCTCACCGGTCGGAAGATCATTCGGGAAACGACAGAGAAAATCGTTCAGATTCGTGAACGATTGAAAGCCTCTAGAGACCGACAGAAGAGCTACGCTGATAAACGAAGAAAACCTTTGGAATTTCAGGTGGGAGACCGAGTCCTTCTCAAAGTCTCACCCTGGAAAGGCTTGATACGCTTCGGCAAGCGTGGGAAGCTTAATCCGAGGTACAAAGGGCCTTTCGAGATTCTTGCAAGAGTCGGCCCCGTAGCTTACAAACTCGACCTACCCGACACACTTCGTAACGTACATTCTACATTCCACGTATCTAACTTGAAAAAGTGTCTGTCCGACGAGACTCTTGTAATCCCACTCGATGAGATCGAGATCAACGAGAGCCTCAACTTTGTGGAAGAACCAGTAGAGATCATGGATCGTGAGGTCAAGCAGACGAAGCAAAGCTGTATCCCTATCGTGAAGGTTCGTTGGAACGCCAAGCGATGACCGGAATTCACTTGGGAAAGCGAGGATCTGATGAAACTGAAATACCCTCATCTTTTCGCTTAATTGTTTGTAACTTCTTATTTGCTTAAATTCTAATTTCGGTACGAAATTCCTTCTAACGGGGGGATGATGTGACAACCCGAAATTTCCATTTTGTACGAACATTAGCTATTCAATAGAAGCTTGTCCAGTTTTAATGAATTTCAGACTTTTCCGAATAAGTTTATGTACATTAGGGTTTATGTTTAAGGAGATATCAGGAGAGTGGATGCTCATGGGTTTGTGAAACTTGAGCATTCCAAAACTTCATAATGTTAGAGTTCAATTCCGGAATAAAAATATTTTCTGCCAAAAATATTTCAGGACTATAAATAGATTTCTGAATTAAATTCATTCATTATTCACATTTCCAACTAGAGAAAAGCCATTTTCTCTCTCACGGATCTTCGGGTTTTCATCCCAAATCGTGAGTACACTTCTCTAGTTGTGTTATAATGTTTGTTTTATGCTTATTAACATAGATTGAATGTCAAATATATGTGATTCGGGAGTTTACCGCCCAATAACGTTCTTGGGGAGTAAACTCCAAAATGAAGCTTAAAGGCCATCTAGTCCCATTTCCTTGTTAGGTAACTAGTTTAGGATAATATGTATGATCATTTGAGACTAGAAAACAATCAAGAACACATAGCTTTGGGTGTTTACGGCCCAAGAGTTTCTTGGACCGTAAACACCAAATTCAAGGGCTTAAATGTGCCCTAATCACTCCTAAAGGCCTTAGACATTAACTCACAATTACTTCTAGCTAATTTGGGGACTTTAACACATCAAAAACACCCTTAAAGGGAGTTTACGGCCAAGGAATACTCTTGGGCCGTAAACACCAAATAAGGGCACCAAAGTGTGCCTAGGGTCCCCCTTAGCCTTAAACAAATGCCTAGAAATTATCCTACTTGTGTTTGGGACTTGAAAGAATTAAAACACCCATCCCATGAGAGTTTACGGCCGTAAACTCTAAGGGATATGGTCTTTTGTCCGTAAACTCCTCAAAGGAGTATTATCTATGCCCTAAACTACCCAAAGGATTAAACCACCAAGTTAGGCTTATTCTAGAAATCAAATAACACTTCAAAACACACATTACCACCAAGATTGGAGTTCACGGCCGTAAACTCAAGGGTTTACGACCGTAAACTCCTTGTGTGGGGTTTATTGGGTAGTAAACTCTTATATAAATCCCTTTGGTACATTAAACCCGTTTAGCCTTGTCCCATAGCAACTTAGATGCAACCATTAGGACCTATAACACTTATCCAAAGTGTTTACATGTTCCTGAGTGTCCCAAATTATTTCATTAAGTTATTATTTGGCTAATTAGTTATATATATGCTCATTATATGATAACTAGGCTCGTGCGTGTGAACAAGTCTCCGTTTGCCACCTAGCACGGTATCCGACACTTCAATCCAATCCACTCACCACAAGTGAGTTCATACCCCTTTAATTAACCTTTGAAATACTTTTAAATGTTTTAAATACTTTTATGGGGGGGGGGAATACAAGTTAAATGCTTATAGTTATTGCATCAATCACATGTGATTACATTAATCCCATGTGATTAATAACTAGAAAACCAATGATTTTATCACTGTTCAAACTGTTTATCAAACTGTTTTACTTCAAACTGTTTTACAAACTATTTTACTTATCAAATACTTTTATTTAAACTTTGTTATACTTCATATAAATTGTATGCCTATATATGTATAGATATATAAGCAATGTTTAAAGGGCTTAGGAAGGCCATCCGCCCTATTTCCTTTTCGCGCTTGAGATGTGGTCTGGTGGGATTTCGGGTAGCCCTCCGAAGGTCGTTTCAACATTAATTATATATCAAATGTACCTATATAGACATAAAAGTACTCCTTTATTCATACTTATCAGTACATCATCAGTAAGTTACCATCGGGGTAACACAGGATAATACTACTACAATTTCTAGATCAATGAGTCAGTTCATTCATGAGTCAATACTTATTACTATGAGTACATATACAACTATACTAGAAAGAGAACTTATACAACTATACTAGAAAGAGAACTTATACAACTATACTAGAAAGAGAACATATACAACTATACTAGAGGAAGAACATATACAACTATACTAGAGGGAGAACATATACAACTATACTAGAATAGTTCATTACATTACATATTCTAGAATACGTTCATTATTGTGATATGAATTAGAGCATGACTTAAATGCCATGGCCCGAGTTGTAGCCAGAGTCTCTTGGAGGGAGAGCGTGAGTTTGCGTATAGATCTATACTGGATTGACTATCCTACACCTTGCTGCTAGCTACAGTCGGACCTGTAGGTCTGCGGGTGCCAAACGTCATTCCGTTATTACGACCATTCGTATGTCGTTGTTACCAGTCGATAGTATGGTGCAATCAGTCACATGATACCTTAATATAAATCCGGTTTAAGGTAGTTAGTACAGCAGTATTTCCTATAATACAACACTACAGTACTACAATAATTTACCCATTATATTTAGTTAGTGATTACTTCACTCAAACTTTAATGTACAAACTATATTTTGTTAAATGATAGTTACAATTGGGAAATTACACACTTTTATAACAAACGAGCATACAAACCAGTTAAGCCTTGGTAGAAGGCTAATTTAATAGAAAATATAGGTTTTTCTGAGAGATTCAAACTTTTACAAGCACTTACATACATTTTACAAACTTACACTTGAGACACGTTCAAACGTTTTGATAACAAACATCGACACTAAAATACTTATGAACTCACCAGCTTAATGCTGATAAACTCTTTCAAAATAACTTGTATTCTCAGGTCATCAGTAGACAGGTACCGATGCCAGCTTTTGAGAAGATGGAGCGCATTCAAGACTCATCTTATTATTTTGATTTACATTATATTTTTGGTGTCTAAAACTGTACAGAACACGCTTGTATTAAAATTATATATTTAATGCAATGGATGATGTTGTTTGCTTATTTACATTTACTGTGTTGTGATACTATACATGACGTCCTCCGCCCCAGAACGTTTCTGCCGTTCTTGGTTTTGGGGTGTGACAATATTGACATTATATTACATTAATAATGTTTTGGGACAAATTCTACATTAGTTAAAGAATACTCTATTTTAAATAATAATAAAGAAAAAAAAATTTAGTTGGCTATAAAAATTGGGGATGTCCCATGTGTGATGCGTATAAGTTCTACCTGACTTAAGTGATTTCAAGTTTGTAAACATCTACAAGTGTGCATGTTGTTATTAATCATTTACTTGTATGAAAATATACAAGTTCATTAACAAAAAATGGTGTTTGTGACTCGTATAACTATATATGTACTTATTCTACTTACATAATATACTGAAACATATCTTATCGTTCTAAGTTCGTGATTGGGCAATATATAATCCTATTTCAATTCATGTAAGTTCTTTAGAGTGGACTTTGGGATATGATGAGTCTATAACTGAGCTATTTCAAACGATTCAGCCTTTGTAGGGCACTACAAGTGGAATGCCTAAAATTTCTCATCGACGTCATGAACAAGTTAGAGAATGGAAGTTATTGCCTGATTTGTCCCATCAGGCAAGGGTTGAAGCTAGCAACCAAAGGTGGGGGTGTCAACCCACATAGATCTATACAAAATATTCATCCCTCCTTTGAGATTAATGGTTATAGCACATAGGGCTTTATTGGGTTTTTGTTCTCAGTTGGTGAAGTGAAACTTATATAGAAATCATGAGTTCAACATATATAAAAGCGTGTAGTTCAGTGTCCTAAACTTTGAATGATAATTTTTCTAGACTCGTTGTTCATTTTTTCAGTTCAGACCGTTCTATAAGAGTAGGTGTGTGTTCTAAACTTTAAGCTATAAATTTTATTAGTTTTATTGTTCGTTCGTCATCTAAAAACTATATTTTAGTTTCCTAATGACGTTTGGGTAGCATAACGGTTGAACTTGATCAGATCCAGGTTTACCCATTGACAAACGAACAATTCCAAATAAATGTACAAGTTCAAATAGTTGTAAATTTTCATTTTTTGGGTACCCTTTGACAATGAAACAACAACTGATTAACGATTGTAGTTATAAACTCATAATTAAACATTTAACATTTATAAATATAAATAAATCATACTTTTAGTCAATTAAACGACAAAATATGATCTTAAGTTCATGTGGTTCGAAACGTATATATTTGATTCTAAAAACGTCGATTTTAATATATATATATATATATATATATATATATATATATATATATATATATAACAAAACAAAATCATACATACTTATAAAGCTAGCATTTTTTCTTGAATCTGATGCATTTGAAACCCCCTTTTTTAACTTCCTTTCACCACATTCATTTGAAACTCCCATGACTTTTCCATTTCTTTATAATAATATTATAAATAAGTTAAATAATGTTCTATAAACAAGAAAGGGTGTTTTATTACAATGTCTTCATCCCACATCGATGGTGAGAGTAAACAAGAGAATGTTTCCTCTTCTATAAATAGGAAAGGTTGTGAAATGTTTCAAAGGGACCAAACCATGAGAACTTCCTCATGCCTACCTTTGTAGGATTTTAAAGGTATTATCTGGTGAGATTGTCTATATTGGCAAGTGTCCAGTTAACTTTTAGAATTCCAAAAATGGTTTTGAACCGATTTTTTTCAGGTTTAAACCGTGTTTCAGTTAGAAAAAAAATTATGTAGTTGGGTATATTGAGTTGAACCGGAGCTGGATCAATTTGGATCGATAAATGAATCATTTTACATTCACAACAAACATTTGAAACTCCCATGAGTTTCCAAATTATTTCTAATAATATTATAAATAAGTTACATAATTATATATATATATATATATATATATATATATATATATATATATATATATATATATATAAACATCTACCTAAACCTAAAATTATAACTGTTCGAAAAATCACTTTGATTCAAAAGTACGAAATATATACAAACCGGGTTTCAGTAGAAAAAAATATGTAGTTTGATATATTTAGTTGAATCGGTCCGAGTTTGATCTATTTAGACCATAAAAGAAGTATTTTCCTTTCACTACATACATTTGAAACTCCCATGATTTTTCAAATTGTTTCCAATGATATTTTTAAAAAGTTACATAATGTTATATAAATATAAAAAAACATCTACCTAAACATAAAATTATAATTGTTTGAAAATATGATTTGATCAAAAGCACGAAACATATACGAAACATCTACCTAAACAAACTTTCTATATTAAGTACCTAACTGAATTTATGATTTTAGAATTGAACAAAAAATTATTCAATAAAAACTTACTTTTTTGGATAGCAAATTACGAGATTATAAAAAAATGGAACTATTGAACAATAAATTTTTTGGATAACGTTTTATTTTTATTATTTAATATTTTATTTAACAAAATGAAATTATTGACAAATAAAGAAATGAGTTTAATTATAATGACTTCATCCCACATTGATCGTGATAGTAAACAAGAGAATGTATTCTCCTCTATAAATAGGAAAGGTTGTGAAATATTTTAAAGGGACTAAGCCATGAGATTTTCCTTGCATCTAACTTTGTAGGACGTTGAGTGTATTCTTTGGTGAGACTGTCTTTGTCGACAAGTGACCAATTAAATTTCAGAATTTCGAAAATGATTTTGGACCGTATCTTTTAGATGTGGATCGAGTTTAATAAGGATCCGAGTATCTTCTGGCTAAGTTAGGCATACTCGCTTCCATTGGAGGCCGAGTTTAAGTAACATGTCAAGTATTTGGTTGTGTTAGCCAAGTTTTACAACCCTGTATGTAATACAATTTAAAGTTTTAACCTTATAAAAGACGTCACTATTATCATATGTTCTACATAATTATGGTAATATTTATGATACAAAACATTTTTTTTACTATTTAAGATAAAAAGTTATCTTTATTATCATATGTTGTACAGAATGATAAAATTTAAGATAGATAAAAAGATGTCTCTATTATCGTATTTTCTACATAATGATAATATTTAATATAAACATTTTAATTTAATATGAAATTATTATTTAATAGATAACAATAACGATTTATTTATTTTTAAAAATTAATTTTTTTTTATATTTTAATCATATAACTTTGTATATGCAAGACAACTTCAAGTTCCAACTTTATCTCTTATAATATAGTTCAACAAAATACCAATACTAAAAATCATTTTTATATTTTTTATTATATTATTATTTAATTGTTAATAACAATGATTTAGTTATTTCCAATATAAAATATTTTTTTATATCCCACGCAACGCGCGGACATTCGCCTAGTATTATATAAACCATTAATGTAACATTTTTAACGTTTATATAAAGAATGTAACGCATTGTGCATGTATTCTCCTCTTAAAACATTAAAAGGCTTAAAAGGGGCCCTAGAACTCACTTTCATTCTTTGCTTTACCATTTCTTTGTTCACATTTTAAATCAGAATTCGAACTGCAGCTCGGGATTTCACTAATTAAACCTCATTTTTTAAAAAATAACACTTGAAGGTTGTAGATTAGGCAAAAGTGTGTACGGAAAAACTATTTGAATTTGCTGGAAAACTGTTTGAATCGGAAAGCAGGATCCGATTTACGATTTCCGCCTTTTCACTTAGAACGCTTTCGGAGCAAAACGACTTCACAAGTTCATAGATTGGGTTGAGATGTGTTGGAAAAAATGTGCATGGTCACTGAAACACTGCCCGGAAGCTCGCTGAAAAATTTCCAAAAATCACACTGTTGAACAAAAAGATAATTGAAAAAGTGCTTTTTCGATGGTGGATGGAGGTGGGAATAGGTGGTGCTAGAAGAGACGGTAGAGGGGATTTCGTGCGTAATTTTTTTAGCGCATTTGGTGGCGGTCGACGGTGGCAGTTGGCAGCTACCAGTTGTTTTCAACGATTCTGGGCCTACTAGAGCTATTTTCTACCTCGTCGGAGTTGTCGGAACAGATGGGGCGAGGTATGCTGGGGTGGGTGGTGGTGCACGACAGTCCAAGGAGGCGGAGGTGGTGGTCATCGACAAGATTTGAGAGAGAGAGAGAGAGAGAGAGAGAGAGAGAGAGAGAGAGAGAGAGAGAGAGAGAGAGCTAGAGAGAGAGAAGGGAGGTGCAAGGAAAAGTAGCTGATTTCACCTCTTATTTCTAAGGAGGAAAGAGGTGGGTAGACCACAAAATATTGACAAGTGTCACCACTAAGGTGGTGACAAGTGCCGTCGTCTCAAATTGCATGCCAAAACTCGATGAAAAATGATCCCATGTAATTTTTCTGAATATTCCATCTAATTTGCCAAATGTGGTGATTTCAAATATGTGACCGAAATTTACGAACGAATATGCTAAAACATGTTTGAAGTTTCAATTCGGTTATATTTATAGTTTTCTCGTTACAATTGATTTAGCGAAAATGTTCTAACTTCGTGTAAAAAATATTCCATGAATGAAATCAAATAATAGAGTATAGTCTAAGTCCAAAAACATGCTCATAAATACTTAACGAGATGTGTAGATAACCCAACTAATCAATTCAACATTCATTTACGAAAAAATAAGTCATAGAACTGATTTTAGTTTCCTTAAAAAGGGTGTAACTGTCGTGTACGATCTCCATTTTCGACTTTCTTTATATCTATGAAATTGTGTATACATGTTTTATCTATTTAAAGTTTAATTTTTTCATGACAAAACTTAATACATAAATCTTATTTTTAACGTATTAAGTCGTTACCTATGTATTGTGATTAGTGTTGCATTAACGATTAATTTTCCTTGGAGACCAAAGGGGAATCTTGTATGCAATTTTAAGTATGAAAACTTTATTTGCATGAAAAGGATGGAATACAATACATTAGGTCTATTACCGGTGGTGTTCACGGTGACTAAAATGGGTGAACGATGGCCTAATTTTCTCATTTGTTAGAGCGCCCTTCACACGGGTAAGTTTGAATCTGTCAAGGGGGATTACATCAGTGGGTTTGGTACCCCAACACTTGATACCCACTAGGAGTATGTAGATACATAATCGCAAATCTATAAACCTAGATTCATCTTTTAACAAAGAGTTGCCCTTCAATTAACTATCGTTTGTAGTTAATGTGAATGTATGGAAATCCAAAACTCCTAAAAAACAATAGGCATGCGGTATATTGATAGGGGTGTAAAGCTGTAAAAAAGGTTGGATTAACTAATCATCAAATAACATTTTTCTTATAAGTGGCTATTACTTTGATAATGTAATTGAAACACAAGTATACCATAACACACTCAAACCAAACTAGGTAACTGGATCTATCAGCCACATCACACCACTCCTCTACATATGTGCTAAAAGTTGTCAGCATAAATGTCTACTAAGCATCATCCAGTTTTCACTCTATCATCATTGAAATCAAGATCATGATGTGATGTCAATCAACACATATATAAAATAAAGTAAGTAAGGTAAGTGAATGTTTAGTGTATAATGATCAAATGCATATGTAACTTACATCACATTCCAAACATCCTGAGTCAATATCCCTATAAATGTGCATCCAAAAATCCATTGTCATTATATACATGAGAAACCAGTGAACAAACAATAGTGAAGCTACTATGTATACAACCGATCAATGCTGCTGAGTATTGGCATTCAATGTCTTTATTTTTCATCCGTATCCACGGGGACTTCAACCACATGGATATACGTGTTGCTCACTAGGTATGCCTAAGAGCTAGCGGTGGCATTTTATAATTTTCTCGGGGAATCTCTTTATCTCCGAGAGGTCTACAAATAGAGGCGTATGTACATTGTCTATCTATTTAGCATACATTCTTAGCTCCGTAATACTTTAAAAAGAATTGATTATATATAATTAAGTTTTAATAATACAAAAATGTGTAAAAACACATATGTAATTGCTTATATACCTCATTGTCATGAGTCAAAAATTCATCATCATGTAAAGTACCACGATTCCTCTATGATAAACAATTGTGCGTGGGTAACCTTGTCACCCTAGAATCATTTAATACTTCAAGACAATTAAATTGTGAGCGATGCAATAAAGAGTATAACATAACGTTAAATAATAATGTAAGAGAGTTAAATAAGAATGTGCCTCCAACCTTATGAAGTGCCATCACCAATTGCCTTCGATATTCTTGAAGATCCTTTTGCTAGTCCGTTATCATTTAGTCCTTATCTATGGATGATATAATTTTTAACATCCCAAAAATCATGACCAAAAATTTCATTTTTTATTTATTAAAATAACCATAATTATCAAAATAATTTCATCCAAAAACGTAAGCATAGTATCAAATCAGAGTATCTCATCCAAAATCATATCAATATATCAGAGTAAAACATCCTAGGCTAAACAAATGGTGTATGCACTACAGTCATCCCGAGCTCTTCCCCTAGCTACCGGAAGTACCTGAAACCAAAACTGAAAACTGTAAGCACGAAGCTTAGTAAGTCTCCCCAAACTACCACATACCATATACATAATCATGCTACTAGGAAATACGGGCCCCGCCCACAATTAATGAGATATAAGCCCCACCCACACTCGGTTAACGAGGAGATACGGGACCCGCCCATACTCTGTTGACTATGAGATACGGGTCCCGCCCACACTCAGCTACTAAGCATACATCCAAGCATCACACAATCAACAAGTATAGCCAAATCTATCAATCAGTCCTATATCCATACTCAAATAATACTATGAGATATGGGCCTCGCCCACACTCTGCTATCTATGAGATACGAGCCTCTCCCACACTCAGCTACTAATCGATACAAATAACATATACGGGACGGCCTTGGTGCCTTCAACCCGTGTAAACCAAGAGGAAACTCACCTCATTGTCGGATAATAGCTGAAACGTCTCTGCCTGGAATCAACTCTACTCACTCCTTGAACCAAAACAACCCCTTAGATACCAATCCATACTCATAACCCTTAAGGGTCAACTCTGGTCAAGTCAAAGTCAAAGTCAAGTGAAATTTAACGCCCCGAGTTGACTCAATTCGTCGAGTTTACCCTTTAACTCGTCAAGTTCTCATTAATCACATAATCGCGATCTAACTCATCGAATTCTCCTCTAACTCGCCGAGTTCCTCCTTTTCAACAGAAATGGGACTTTCCTAGTATAACTCGTCGAGTTTCCTTGTGGACTCGTCGAGTTCCATTAACAGAATTGGGAATGTTCGACCCAACTCATCGAGTTCCTCTACGAACTCGCCGAGTTCCTTGCATTTCTAGTCTATTCAGCCCTTTCCTCAGATCTAAGGTTCCAAAATACAGATCTATATTGTTTCCATGGCATATTCTTGTAAAGTCGACAACTTGATGGCTTTGCATGCCTCAAATGGACCCAATCTCGAGATATGGCAACCTACTTCTATGGACATGGTCTCTTCTTGGAAAAAAACGGGTTTAGGACCCTTTTTTATGAATCTAAGGACTAAATATCAATGGAAATGGAAGTCTTTAGCATTTGGACTATGAAGCTTATCATGCTTCAAACAATGGGGTCAAAAAGACCCATAAAACAAGACTAAGAGAGATCTAAGCTATGAATCTTCAAGTTAGGGACTTTCTACCTCATAAAGTTGCCAAAGATGGACGAGATCCTAGATCTAATGCTTCTGCTCAAGCTCAATGACCTGCTAGTTCTTCCAACTTCTTCACCAATCACAAAAACACACAAAAATCCACTCAAAACCTCAAGTTTCTCACCAAGGAGCTCACAATACGATTTAGGGTTTCAGGGAGGCTGATGAGAGGCTGAGGGAAAAAGATTAAGTCCTTTAAATAGGGTGAAAAACCCTAGAAATAAGGGTTTCATCCCAGACGATCTACTCGTCGAGTTGAGGCCTCCCAACTCGTCAAGTACATTACTTAAATTATCCGGTTCTGACAGTCTCTACTCGACGAGTTTGGGGCTTCCAAGTCGTCGTGTTGTTCTGAAAATATGAATAAATTATAAATTAGTTGCATACCAGGAACCAAGCGTTACATAATATGTGGTGGTGGTGATTGGTTGGATGTATATGAGCCTTTGTTGGCATCTTGATGTGCATGATTTTGTGGAGGTTTATAATTAAGTGACTTGAAAGGTGATGTTGTGAGAGATAGTAGCATGTGAACATCTAAAGTAGGTATGGCATTGCGTTCAATCGATGCGGAGCTAAAACACCACTAGGCCGCACAACTCTCATCAACTTTCTTCTATAACTTCTTTATAAGTTTATTATCCTCCTAATATAATTATACACCAATTGTTAACTTCATTTTATATAAAGGTGAAAATGAAAATTTTATACAAATAATCATAGCTAGTCAACATTAAGAAACATATCACATTGTTTCTTCTATAAAGTCCTAAGATTGGAGCATCTAACAACCCGATGGATCATATTCGGCTATCTAGTAGCAAACAAATTGCTGACTGGAAAACTCTCCAGAATCCATATATGAAAGAACCATGTATCAAAATATTAGCAAACATAAATTGTTAAATGGATAATCATGTATTTTACAATAAAAGCGTATAAAAATTTGTTTACACTGTACATAGTTTTTGAGGTTGTGTTTTTTTTTTACATGATTAATAAGCCTATAAAGCTTATCAAACACCATCTCTAGCTCAGAGTATAATTGATCCCAAATTATCCTCCCACACGAATATCTGCAACACCAAAAAAATACACAATTAATTCCATAAATAATAATACTACTAAATTTTATAATTTAACGACATGATACCTGTTGAAATCATCAAAGGTGGATACCAAACCAAAATACTCCTCATTCACATGTTGACGAGGTAATCGACCATTGAACACATTCTCCAACAAATATAATAGACAGACTCGGACAACATCCTTCTTCGATAACTTATAAGAGATCTTTCAAGGACATTAATAAGATTTGGAATCCAGTAATAAGGTAGAATTCCCTTGTCGATCTAAAAACCATTTCCTATATTGGGCTTCGACGGGTAGTCACAACTTCATTGTAAATTATGTTACGTAAAAGCAAATGACCCCTTTTACCCCAACATGAATATCTAACCATCGAAAAAAACAAGACTTTTGAAACATAGCTTTACATGGCGGTTTGGTACTAATTTTAGTAAGAATATATGCACAAATTGTAGGTTTGCACGATATTTTTAGAGAAACATCAAAAATCTCATCATGCTGAAAAAGACAAAGTAAAATTTACTTTTAAGACCTAAAGTTAAATATTAAATAATATTTTTTAAAAAAATTAATATATAGTTTTTTAACATGGTTAAAAGGAAAACATTGAATATAATAAATATAAAAGAACCTAAATCTATGAATCGAATTAACTAAAAGGTGTCTGAAAAATATATGTGACATCCCCAAAACCACGGCCAGAAAAGGCAGATTTAATTTATGATTTTAAAATAATTTTTAAAGTAATTCTTTGATTTAAAAGAGTTGCGGAATTTGTTCCCAAAACAAAATATGATAAATATAATTTATCAAAACATTCCTTAAAGAAATGTATTTTCATATATAACAAAACTCGAAATGTCATGTTCCGATACAGACCAAAAGCATAAACGGCACATTATAAGCCTTACAACAGTTATATACAACTACTGGCCTATAAACAAAATATCTTCACAAATTTCTCCAACTTATGCTCTCGCGCCACTACCTGTAATACAAAGAAACTGAGTGGGTCAGGCTCCCAAGCCTGGTGAGCATATAGGGTTTTCAACCCACAATAAATAATTATATTTAATTTTCACCAACCAACAATAACTCGATTATCCATTCCCGTTATCCTCACTTTACGTCCCTAAAACAACAACTATCACAAGGGACCTAATCTAGGATTTTCATCGGGACGGACATTACTGCAAAGGGGTTTTCTCAATAGTAGATGTCTTAAAGGCAACCATGAGGGGGATAGAGTACACCGGTGAACATATCGTTCACAACACCTACAGGTTATGAACCTGTCAGCGTTCCACTAGACTATCTAGAAAGAGTCTGTGGTCGTCATCCATACTCCGGTAGATGACTAGATCAACAACAACATCGAGGCCTCTCATCATTTTATTCCATCACACAACAACTGCCTACCCATGTTCTACCCAACATATTAGTAGATAAAAATATACACATTTATATACAACTTAAAACCTGTACAAATCATTCATTCAACATATATTTCAAATAAACAAATAATACACAAATACATAACACGTATTTTGTAGAGAATACTTCGTATCTATGTGTTAGAAGAAAAAGAATATACACTCACTTGATAAGATGATTACCGGACAAGACCACGACTCTAAAAACAGTATTCTTCGGTGAAACCGGGAGATCTTCACAAAAATCGGGCTTCTCACGGGCAGAGTTTCGGCTCGGGAACTCTGTTTCTCGGGATCTTTGGGGCTTCGGGGGTATAGTTTGCACGTAAATCGAGGTAATAAGGAGTGAGAGAGAAGAGATTGAGCAACCAAATTCGATTGGCTTTGTGATCTATTTATAGGGTTGAAGTTGGACTCGAACGCAGGGCGTTCCCCGAAGCAATGCAGGGCGTTCCCTTCGAACGCGGCGCGTAGGAGCGGGGTTCCGATCCTATCCCTTATCCGTTGATTCAGCATCGACGTGGCCAATCCAGAGCCAAGCACTGAACGCGGGGCGTTCCCTCTTTGGGATGCGTGCGTCGAACTTCAGAAAATTATAACTCTCGCATACGATCTCCGTTTTCGACGTTCTTTATATCCATGCATAGGTGAGATTATGCTCTACAACTCTCGTTTAGACTCCCTTGGCTAATTTTGATATTATTTTTATTATATTATTTTTAGTAGGTTGGGACAGGAAAACTCCGTTAGAAATTCATAACTTCTTCATCTTACGTCCGTTTTTGTCTGTATTTTTATCGTTGGACTACTATCGGCGAGATCTTTAATTCTCATTTAGATTGTTCTGGCTAGAAACCACTCGATCTCATATTCAAACTTTGGTTGCATACTGCTAAGTTGAAACTTCGAAAAATCATAACTTCCTCTTCCTGAATCGGATCACTCCTTTCTAAGGAGATACCTTCAGGAGCACGAAATCACCGACCTGGAACTCGAACTCAGATCGTCGCCTATCCGCATAACTCTTCTGGCGACTTTGAGCGGTCAACAACCTCTGTGTGACCTGTTGTATCTGCTCTGCCATTTGAAGCACTATCTTCGTACTACCCATCACACGTTGTCCTACCTCACCCCAGCAAATGGGGGTCCGACACCTCCTCCCATACAACAGCTCAAAAGGTGGCATACCAATGCTCGAGTGATGGCTGTTGTTATAGGAAACTCAGCCAAGGGCAAATACGTGTCCCAACTCCCGCCGAAATCCAGTACACATGCCAGAAGCATGTCCTCGAGCGTCTGAATCGTCCGCTCGCTCTGCCCGTCGGTCTGTGGGTGGTATACAGTACTAAAATGCAGCCTCGTACCCAATTCCTCATGAACTTTCTTCTAGAATCAGGAAGTGAAACGCACATCTCGATCTGAGACGATCGATATCGGTACTCCACGCTGCGATACCACCTCCCGAACGTACAACTCTGCCAGTCTCTCCGCGGAAGAGCTCTAACTGATGGCAAGGAAGTGAGCGCTTTTCATCAACCTGTCTACAATCACCCAAATCGCATCGATGCCCCTAGCCGTCCTCGGCAATTTGGTGATAAAATCCATGGTAATCTTCTCCCACTTCCATCCAGGAATCTCTAATGGATGCAACTTACCATGCGGACGCTGGTGCTCAGCCTTAACCTTGTGACAGGTCAAGCACCTCTCTAAGAACCATGCGATGTCCTTCTTCATACAGGGCCACCAATACTCCCTTTTTAGGTCCAAATACATCTTAGTGGCCCCGGGATGGATCGAGAACTTCGATCTATGCGCCTCCTCTATCAAGATGGTACGCGCTTCACCCATAAACGGTACCCAAACCCGACCCTGGAAGGTCATAAGTCCTCGACTATCGGTAACAATCTCCGATACCTGCCCGATCACTCACTCCCTCTTTCGGTTCTCCAGACTCACGGCCTCCGCCTGGGCCCCTCGAATGGTGTCCCATACTAGAGTCATCACTGTCAATCTCATGCAAACATCTCGTATCGGGGCGCCCTCCACCCTACGGCTCTGGGCATCGGCTACAACTTTAGCCTTGCCCGGGTGGTACATGATCTCACAGTCGTAATCCTTCACCACATCCAGCCATCTCCTCTGGCGCATATTCAGGTTGGGCTGATCCGTGTATAGAGTACACCAAATCCCGTACAGATAGAGTACACCAAACCCCGTACAGATAGTGACGCTAAATCTTAAGGGCGAACACCACTGCCCCCAACTCCAGATCGTGGGTGGGATACCTCGACTCATGAGGTTTCAGCAGCCTTGATGCATATGCTATCACATGCCCCTCTGCATAAGCACCGCTCCCAACCCTGATATCGATGCATCACAATACACTACAAAATCCTCCATCCCTTCCGGGAGTGCGAGCACCAGATCTTCGCACAATCTCTGACGAAGTGTCTCAAATGAGGTTTGCTGCTTCAGACCCCATGAAAAAACAACCCCCCTTCCGGGTCAACTTGGTGAGTGGCACGATGATCTTAGAGAAATCCCTGATAAATCTCCTATAATAACCAGCCAACCCAAGGAAACTCTTGATCTCGGTAGGTGACCTCGGCACCTCCCGACTCATCACCGCGTCGATCTTTTCCGGATCGACCAATATCCCCTTCTGGTTAACGAGGTGCCCTAGGAACTGGACCTCTCGTAACCAAAAATCACACTTGGAGAATTTGGCGTAAAGCCTCTCCGATCTCAGAACTCCGAGGATCTCCCTCAAATGCTCCTCGTGCTGCTCTCTGGATCTTGAATACACCAAGATATCGTCAATGAATACGATCACCGAACGATCCAACATCGGCCTGCACACCGTGTTCATGAGGTCCATGAATGCTGCTAGTACATTGGTGAGCCCGAAAGGCATCACCACGAACTCGTAATGCCCATAATGAGTCCTGAACGTTGTCTTATGGACATCTTCATCCCGGACCCTCATCTGGTGATATCCCGACCTCAAGTCTATCTTGGAGAACCAAGACGCTCCCTACAACTGATCGAACAGATTATCGATCCTCGGTAACGGATAACGGTTCTTGACAATCAACTTGTTCAACTCCCGGTAATCAATACACATCCGGTGTGAGCCATCCTTCTTCTTGACAAAAAGGATTGGTGCTCCCCAAGGTGAGCTACTCGGTCGAATAAACCCTGATAAGTTAAATCAAACTAACTTGAAGATCGATTAGATCTTATAACAGGTAAAATAAAGAATACGAAAACAGTGAACAACTCGAGTATGGATCAAACGATGTCGAATGATTAATAAACAATCCTCAGAAGAGCTCGATAAAGAACTTCTACTGTAGAGGATTTAGGATTTACAAGAACGATGAAGAAAATCTTTAAAGCTATCGTAATTGCTATCAATCGTTAACCTAATATGCATGCAAGTACATTATTATTTACTAAACCCTATCAGCTCTCGGTTGGACAAGCCCAAACCGGAGTACAAAACATGGACTATTAACTGAGCCCAATAGACGCAATACATCAAAAATGCTATGCTAAGCTAAGCTAAGCTACCCAACAATCTCCCCCTTTGCGTCAAATTGGAGCGAGATCACTTTGTCTTCTTACTTGGGCCAGTAGCAGCAACAGGAACCTTCTTCTTTACAGTGTCAAACAGACGAGAGATAAGCGCGAGAATTGTCTGTCTGAATCGGATGTACCACTGTATCATATCATCAAAATATTTGATACCCGCTGTATTTTCTTTACACCTGTGGATGATCCCCAGAACATGCTCTAGACAAGCAGTGGTATAAAGATGTTTATCCGCTAAGGCAAAGAGACATTTCTGTCCTTCACTCCTAGTGAACATGACCGAGTTTCGCCTGGGGTCAATTTTTCCCATCTTTATCTGGTTTAGATCACTGGTCGAGCCAACAGGAGCGATCTTCGGTTTCTTCTTGAAGACGTTCGCAACCTCCTGATCCATCAGTGCGACCTCCATGATGTAGAACACCAACATCCTCTTGAGATGGTCAATAATCGGACCATATTCAGCTTCATTAGTCAGAAGGATATTGTGCAGAACGATCCAGTCATGGGGGTTGAGGTTCGGTAGATCTGCTAAAGAGATGGCATGTTCGGTTTTTGCAGACCCTCTGAGCACTTTGAACCGAACGTTGATAAATCTCCCTTCAGTATATGGCTTCAGAACCCGAACGTTGATGATCTTCTGAGCGCTCCAGGTTTGGTACTGGGGTTAAGCGGCCTTCAGATAGAACTCAATCAATTCCCGATCAACCTCCGGATGAGGATGAGGGACCTCAGCAACGTTGGCGAAGGCGTGAAAGATGAACGCCTTTCGGGTTAAGGGCATGTCGAACTGAGAGTCGACGGAGTTGTAGCAGTCAAAGGAGATTACCGGTTTAAGCCATAAGATACTCGGAGTATCGATTGCCTCCTTTATCATCCTCTCTCGAGTCCAAGCAGGAAACAGAGTTTTCCTACTCTCGAGGAGGTCGTGGGCTTCTTTCTGTTTGCGCTCAGCTTCTTCAGCTTCTTTTGCCACACGAACATTATCGTCTTCAGCATTGCGTCGACTTTTGCGTTTCAGCAAGTCGGAAATGGTTTCATTGTCTTCTTCCTCTTCTTCCTCTTCTTCCTCAGCAATTTTCTTGCCTTTGTCCTTCACACCCGAACCAGAGGCTTGGCCTGTAGGAGGAGGTTCAGTTGTGTGAGTTGCCTTTGAAGAAAGAGGTGGTTGCGATCCGGACTCCTTTTCTCCCCCTTGTTTCGGAGTGGACACGAAACTGGGTAGCCCTTCAATTTTACTTAGCAGATCCAGGGCAGAAGCGAGTTTCTCTGCAAGGGTATGCCTCACAGAATAGTTCAGGATCGGATCGTGCGCTTCAAGGATGTTGGATAGAGCTGAGTGTACATCCGAAACACACGTCTTGATAACCTCCCGTTCGGATCGAAGAGTGTCAATCTGTTGTTGAGAATTAGCGAGTTGAGCACTCTTGACCTTCAGGGTAGTGGTCTTCTTGGCCAAAACGTCCATCAACGAGTTTTCAGCAGCCAGATCCTCTTGGAGTTTAGAGAGGCGCTCGTCGATAGAGGCACGAAGGGCAGAGTTGTCGTCAGAGAGCGATTAGCGAAGTGTGGCAAATGACTTCAACTCCGTGGAGACAAACGTGGCCAACTGTTGAAAAATTGGTTCCAACGTTGTCTTGGTAGCAGTGGCACTCTCCTGCAAAGATTGTAACAGGGTAGAGGCGTCAGAGAATAGTTTATCGACTTTTTCAGTTGCTGCCTCACAAGCTTTTGTCGAGGCATCTATGGCGGCAGTGGCAAAAGCTACCGAATCTTGCTGAGCCCTAGAGAAGGCATCAACAATCTTCTGAAGAGCGGCTTCAGAGAGAGATGATTGAGAGTTGGAGGAAGAAGCAATGAGCAAGTCAACCTTCTCATTGAGCTCCTTAAGGTGCTTCTTTGTTACCGGAGCATCCTCATCATCGTCGCTTTGCACTTGAAACAGACTGTAATAGACCGAATCAAATGTCATGTTTTCCCCGCCAAGGAAAGGGTTATCTCCGTCAGAGGCATGACCGGGAGATGGTGGTGGTGGTGAAGCTGGGGGTGTGGTGGTATGAGTAGGTTCAGGTTGAGTTTGAGCAGGGGTAGGTTCGGGTTGTGTTTGAGTGGGGGTAGGTTCGGGTGGTTGTTGGGTTTCGGTTGTGTGTATAGGTTCGGTTGCTGGCGGTGGTTCGGTTGCATCGGTATGAACCCCCGTATCAGATACGTTGGTTGTAACCTTTGCAGTAGATGTTGTTGTTGCATCGGTGAAAATGGGTGGTGGTATACGTAATGAGGTTTTTGGAATGTTGGTAAAGGGGTTTATGGTGGGAATGGAGGTAGGAATTGTTTGAGTAGGAGAGGGAAGTAGAGAGGTATGGATATGCATATCAGGGGTAGGTGATCGGGGTGGTGTGTTGCCCCTGGGAGGTGTGTTGCCTCTTGGAGAGTCTTCAGCCGAATCCGAACTCTCACCCTCCGACTCACTCGAAGAGGAAGCAATAACAAGCTTTCGCTTTGGTTGAGTCTTTCGCCTCTTCTGCTGCGGGGACTGAGCAGCTTTAGTAGCTTTCCTTTTTTTAGGAGAAGGGCCTTTAGCCCCTTTCGCCACCTGTTTGCCTTTATCGGCCTTTTTGCTTCTCGGAGCAGGCTTATCGGCATCATGAATAGACTTTAGCATCTCCGACGTGAGATCCCTCGGACCAGACTTCTTGAACTCCTTGTAGGTCCGGATGATCCGGCTGTCAGCTGGAACGTCAGCGTACATGGTCTCCGGAATGGAACCATTGAAAGCGAATTTCGATGCATCTGAGATGATGATCTTCGTGGTATGGAATGTACCAATCGCAGACATCGATGCGCCGACAATAGTGGGGACATTGTTCTTATCCATCGCCCACTTAGTGATCAAGGTCCAAAACCTAGCGTACGACACCTCAGAATGTCGTGAAGAAGTAGATAAACTCTGGATGAGTTGTTGCCAGAGAACCAACCCATAGTTGACGTTGACGCCATTGTAAACTCCGTACAGAATGGACATGAATAGTCGACTGGAGCCATCTGAACCTGAGTTCCGTTCCGAGAGACCCTTGAAAAGTACAGTGAACAGACCGTTCCACTGTGGCGGTAAACATGACTTTTTGAACTTTACGACGGAGGTTAGCACCTCCGTGTACCCCATATTATAGAACATGTTGAAGAGATGCCCCAATGGAATAGTCTCCGGATTAACCCTTGAAGGGTCAGCTTCAAACCCTAGCAGTGAGCCAAATCATTGCTTGGAAATAGAGGCTTTGTGATCAGAAACCTCGAAGAAGATCCTATCGACCACTTTATCATAGTGTGCAGTCGCATAAATCTGCGATAAGAGCTCCATAGGCACTGATTCCACCCTAGAAAGTGCAGGTGCAATCGGCGAATACTTCAAGCACTCGATGATTGGGAACATGTAGGAGTCGTAGACATAAGGGGTTAAATCGATAACGAGACACTGTTGAGGGAGAATGGGAAGGATGTGAGAGGTAGTGTGAACGGAGGATGAATCTGCCATTGTTGAAGAGAGGGAAGAAGATGATGAAAGTAAGGGTTCAGGAAATTCTTTTGCTCTGGGAATTTTGATTGTGGTAAAGAGGTAAATGGTAAATGGTAACGCCTTTTTATACTGGGGTTTAAGGAGAGAGAAGGATCTTCCCAAATCTTCTATCGAAATACCAAGAGTTTTTCGGAGTGACTGATGCGTGACAGTTGTGGAACCGATGATTACGCAGGAGAGAGAGTGTCAGATTCCGAAGAACACGCCTCCCATTAAGCGTTGTTTCTGATAACCCGTTTCAAATTCACACGCGCCTTTCTGTGCCAGAGAGGAACAGTTTCAAATTCTCACACGCGTCTGCGACGTCAGTTGGTGATTGGACGCTTCAAATTCGCATGTGTTCCCTTTTTACCGCCGTTTGAAATCAAATCAATTAGACGTCGCCTAAGTCAGCAACCCTTCATCTTATCCCTGTAACGGCATCTTTTGTATAATACGCCCACGTGGATTAAAATTGACCACATCTTATAATTAATTACCAATCCAAAGAAAAAGCATGTAATTATTAGTACCAGAATTTTGGAAAATCAAAGATTTTCGTGCTAAGGGTGTAAAATGAAAAGAAAGAAAGCAAATCTTTTTAGGAAAAAAAATGTGATGTCAATAAAGACACGAAAGAAATGATCCCGGGCAAGAATCTCTTCCTTCAAAGTCAAGAGAGACCTTAAAGTGTTAGTGTGGTTTCCTGTTGAATAACGATCAAACACTTATTAAGAAGTGTTGAAAGGCTTCTTTTATTTAGGCTCCTTAGGGTGGCTTTAGCTTTGATTCAACAGTCCTAATCTTAAAATAAGATAGAAAGTGAACAAAGTACTTGTGAGACCGGTGTAGTCTGTTGACCAAGTAGGTAGGAAATGATTTTAAAGTGGCTTGGAAAATATAAAATCTAAAAAAAATAAAACTGGATCCCAAGGGAAGAAATGTTATGGTGTTTAACAATTTCATAGGAATCACACATAAGAAAAACTTGAGATTTCATGAGGATACGTCCGTCAATTCATTAGTGAAAACTTGAGCAAATTAATTGTTCACCGTCAATTCAGATTTGGTATTGAATTTTGGGTTTCACTCAGCTCGTAGTGGCACAAAACTAAGATCATAAACACAGTTTTTGAGTAACCATAAACCTCAGTGGTAATTTCTGAGAGTCTCAAGGGTTACGTTGATGAGACGAATTGAATGGAGAAATGTAATGGAGATGGTGTAAGAATGAAAAGTACCTCTGCTGTGAAAAGTGGGACCAAGCAGAAAACTCTTATCTCATGTGAGAAGAGAGTTAGGTAGCTCACGATTAGAATAAGAGAGTAGTAGCCTAATTGGGAAGACAAGGTTTGTGTATACCAAGTCATTAAGGCTATTATTCAGAATCTGATGAGGCTTTGGGCACATACAGCAGCATGCTTCTAGGGACACTTAACTAATCCAACAAATATTTCCCCATAAACGAACGAACACACATGTGAAAATTAAAGATAAAAAGCAAATTTAAGAACAAAATATTTTTGGAGTTTTGATATATATAAAAAAATGATAAATAATAAGAAAAATAAGACTAAGAAAGAAAATAAAAGATTAAAAAAAATTTTGGAAAAGAAAAGAAAAACAAAAAAAAACTTTGGAACCGAACCCGAGCGTTCGGTTGGTTTCGGTTGAGAAAAATTTTGAAAAACCGAACCCGAGCGTTCGGTTGGTTTCGGTTTTGAAAAATTTTGAAAAACCGAACCCGAGCGTTCGGTTGGTTTCGGTTTTGAAAAATTTTGAAAAACCAAGGAATTTAGACCTTAAAAAAAACTTATGACAATAAGATAAACAACTTTGTACATGAAATTTACAATCAAGAAAACTACCTTTGAAATGATGAGCGAGTGCAGATGATTCAACCGAACCCGAACGTTCGGTCTATTTCGCTTCTGACGTTTGAGTTTGAGAAGTAGTTTGTGGTACTGACTCTGATTCTATCATACCTAGCCCTTGTAGAATTTTGTTGAATGACGCTTCAGGAAGAGCTTTGGTAAAGACATCAACTAATTGATCAGTGGTTCTAACAAAGTGTACTTCAACGTTTCCATCTTCCACATGATCTTTGATGAAGTGATACCTCAGTGCTATGTGCTTGGTCTTGGAGTGTTGCACTGGGTTATGACAAATCCTAATTGCACTTTCAGAGTCACAATATAGTGGGATCTTTTTCATATTGAGTCCATAGTCTCGGAGTTGACTCTGGATCCAAATCACTTGAGAGGTACAGGATGCAGTTGCAATGTATTCTGCTTTAGCTGTAGACAAGGACACACACGTTTGTTTCTTTGATTGCTAGCTAACCAACTTCCCATCAAGGAATTGGCAGCCGCCAGTGGTGCTTTTCCTGTCGAGTCCACAACCTCCAAGGTCTGCATCTGAGTATGCTTGAACGAAGAAGCCTGAGTTGGAAGGGTACCATAGACCTAAAGAGGAAGTTCGCTTGAGATATCGTAAAATGTTCTTCACTGCAAGCATGTGAGGTTCGCGTGGGTTTGCCTGAAATCTAGCACAGTAACAAACAGAAAACATTATGCCAGGCCTGCTAGCAGTGAGATACATTAGAGAGCCTATCATTTGACGATAAAGCGTAATATCAACACCCGGTTTATCCAGGGATGGAGTGAGCTTGGTGCCGAACGCCATTGGAACTTTGACTTTAGAATCTCCCATCATGCCAAATTTTGCTAAGAGAGTCTTCGTGTAAGCTTCCTGATTAATAAAGATGTCGTCGGGTCCCTGTCTAATATTTAAACCAAGGAAAAAGTTAATAGGACCCATTGAGCTCATTTCAAATTTAGTCTCCATCAGCTTTCTGAATTCAGCTGTTAGGCTAGGATTCGTTGAGCCAAAGATAATATCATCGACATAAATTTGAACGATCATAAGGTGGTTACCTTCCTTTTTACGAAAGAAGGTTGGGTCAACCGAACCTTGTTTGAATTTGGACATCTTTAAAAATTGAGTCAGCGTTTCATACCAGGCTCTCGGAGCTTGTTTCAGTCCATACACGGCTTTATCCAAAATGTAACAATGATTAGGATACTTTTCATTTACAAATCCAGGAGGTTGCTCCACATACACAGTTTCTTAGAGTTCTCCGTTGAGAAATGCACACTTGACGTCCATTTGGTAGACCTCAAAGTTTTTGTGGGCAGCATAGGCAAGAAATATTCTTACTGATTCCAGCCTAGCTATAGGAGCGAAAGTCTCTTCGTAGTCAATGCCTTCCTCCTGACAGTATCCTTTCACTACCAGACGTGCTTTGTTCCTTATAACGTTCCCTTCCTTGTCCATTTTGTTCCTGAAGACCCATTTGAGACTAACAACCGAGGCATTTGGAGGAGTTGGAATAAGTCGCCAAACTTTGTTCCTTTCAAATTCATTTAGTTCGTCTTGCATAGCTTGAACCCAATCGGAGTGATCAAGAGGAGTGTTAACTGTCTTTGGTTCAACTTTTGATACGAATGAGTTAAACATGCAGAATTCGACTTTAGAAAACAAGGAAGTCTGTTTTGCCTTGAGTTGTGATCGAGTCAGAACTTTTTCAGATACATCACCAACAACTTGAGAGACAGGATGATCTCTGGTCCATTTGGTGAGAGGAGGGTAGTTTGGATCAAAGGTTGGATCTAATTCAGCGTTTATCATTTCTTCTGGTTCGGATTGGCTTTCATAGTCGTAAGACATATCAGCATGCTCCCCCTCGATAGATGATCTTACAGGAATGTCTTGAGAATCTTGAGCTTCAGTGGTTTCTTCTGGTGCTGAGCTTTCAGGCGATGATGCACCTTCGGATGGTGAGGCACTTTCGGTTGGCGAAGTGCTTTCGGTTGGCAAGGTGCTTTCGGGACTAGTTTGAGACCTTAGCTCCCCCTCAACTTGTGAGCTCTGCTGGGATGACGATGGTGGATCCTCCCCCTCGACTGAAGCATTGTGTTGTGGAGGGTCTTCAGAACCTGATTCTCCTTCATTCATTCTCCTTGCAGCATCGTCGACAAGTTGCTTTAAGTGATCTACCCTGTTGTCTGCTGCACTGGCTTCAGAAAGAGTAGCCTTCTCTGGTTCATCAAAAAGCTCCATGAACTTCTCGAATAGATTAGAGATCGAGGCTGTGACTTGGCCAGTTTGAGGAAAGATTTCTCCAGCTGTGTCTTCGTTGGCCTTTAGCTTTTTGACATAGCTATCATCAAAAGTCACGTAGTAAGTTTCTTCTATTTTCCTTGAACGCTTGTTTAATACCCTATACGCTTTAGAAGTGAGAGAATAGCCCAGAAATATCCCTTCGTCGGCTTTGACATCGAACTTGTTGCGGTGTTCTTTAGAATTGAATATAAAACACCTTGAACCGAACACATGGAAAAACTTCACATTCGGCTTCCTGTTGTTGATGACCTCATAAGGAGTGAGAGTGAAGCGTTTGTTGAGATATGACCTATTCTGTGTATAACAAGCGGCAGAAATAGCATCAGCCCAAAAATATAAAGGTAAGGAAGCGAAACTTAGCATGGTTCGGGCTGCTTCACATAAGGATCGGTTTCGTCTTTCGACAATTCCGTTCTGTTGAGGTGTGTAGGGAGCTGAGAAGTTGTGACCGATTCCCTTTTCTGCTAGGAATTCTTCGAATTCTCTATTTTTGAACTTCAATCCATTGTCGCTTCTGATGTTGCGAACGACCTTCTTCAGCTGTACTTCAATCTGCTTGATGAACACTTTTAGCTTATGAGTCGCTTCAGATTTAAGCTTCAGAAAGAACACCCATGTAAAACGCGAAAAGTCATCGACAATAACAAGAATATACTTGCTACCACCGATGCTTTCGATAGATTATGGACCACACAAATCAATATGAAGTAATTCTAGTGGTTCAACAACTTTAGTGTTTATTATAGATGGATGACTTTGACGACTCTGCTTCCCCATTTCACATGCAGCACACAAATGATCTCTATCGTACTTGAGCAATGGAAGACCTCGAACATGACCTCCAGTAACAAGTTTGTTGATATCTTTAAAGTTAAGATGAGAGAGTCTTCGGTGCCACAACCAGCTTTCGTCAGATTGTGCTTTGGATAACAAGCAGATATCTGGGTTTCCTTTGATGGGTTTGAGGTTTAAAGGAAACATTTCACATTTACGCTCCGATTTGAGAATAACTCTTTTCGTCTTTTTCTCAATTATTTCAGAACCCTCATCGTCGAATGAGACTTTAAGACCGGTACCTCCAACAAGCTGAGATACACTGATGAGGTTGTGTTGTAGTCCTTCCACGTATGCAACCTTCCTTATCGTGAAGTCACCGTTAGTAATCATTCCATAGCCTTTTATGGTGCTGAAGGAGTTGTTCCCGAACTTGACGTTTCCACCATTTGAAAGAGACCTGTATTCCCTTAGCTCTTCCTTCCTTCCTATCATGTGACGTGAGCAGCCACTATCAATGTACAATTCTTCGTCAAACTGCTCGTCACTGATAACCTGCAAAAATTAAGCAGATTTAGGAACCCAAAGTTTCTTGGGTCCACGTGAGCCTTTCACAGGAACAGGAATAGTAAGAGAGATATCAACTAAATATGTTCTTTTTATTAGTGTTGTTTCATCTTTCTTTTTGATGGTAAAAACTTTAATTTTGTTGGGATTCGATGCTTTAGGTTTTGACTCTGGTTTAACCACTGAAACCTTCTGTTTTCCTTTTTGTTCAGCTGATGATTGAGATTTTTGAGGAGGAATAGAATGGAATTTAGGACGAGGTGGAGAAGAGATAGAAGAGTTTGAAGAATTAGAAGAATTAGAATGAGAGAGCTTAGATTGAGATGACTTCTTGGTTGAAGATTCTAGGTGACCCTTTTGCTTTTGATCATCAGTGGGACCGACCCTAGAGCTTTGATCTCTTTTGATTTCCAAACCAAACCTTTGCTTTCGGTTGATGTAGTTCTCTGAACCGAACTTCTGCTTTTGGTTGTAATCATTCTCAGAACCAAACCTTTGCTTTCGGTTGGAATCATTTTCTGAACCGAACCTTTGCTTTCGGTTGATGTTTTTCTCCAAACCGAACCTCTGCTTTCGGTTGTTATTGCTCTCTTTCGATCCAACAAGACTTTTCTCTGATTTTAAGTTCCTGTCTTGATGTGAGAAGTAGGCATTCTGAGATTGCCAAAACTGTTTTCTTTCAGAAAGATTTTTCCTGTATCTCTGATTCCTTTCTTGTTTTTGATTTCTCATCTGCTTCGGTTGATGATGGATGTTAGCTTTCGGTTTTTGTTTTTCTTTAGCTGGTTCACTCTGAACTGATGAAGTGTCACTTGGGGATGTGACTTCTTTTGCAGGAATTTCTTTTTCCTGAGGAACATCTTTCGTACCACTAGTACTTGGCACATTGAAGCTATCAGGTTTATTCAAAGGTTCTGGCACATATCTGCCTTTGCTTTTCCATGAAGTCCTTTCAGACAAACCTACTGTTTCATCAGCATTGTCAATGGAAGCTGACCAGAAGAACTCGTCACAGCCATCAGCATTGTCTTCGTTTACAATAGCTGTGAGTTCAGCAGTCTGATGTTTGGTTACGCCTGTGACCTTGTACACTTGATTTGGAGTAGTTCTTACCTTTTGATATACTACTGCCTTCTCTGCAAGAATCATGGACTTTTGTTGGGACATACGAGCGAACTCCACTGAATTTTCTGAAATAAGATTCTTGTGGTTTTCGGGTTCGCTCTTGATAAATTCTGAACAGTCAACTGTATCCTCTACAGAAATTTCACTCATATTGTCGTCCTCATTAAGCTCAGATGCATTTTCAACATCAATTTTATTTTCTGAGCTCAAGTTGGTGTTTAAAGAGTCAAATTTTTGTATGGTTTCGGTTCTTAGTTTCAGTTTATCATTTTCATCCAAAAGGTTTTTAAGCATGTCCTTATGGTCCTTGGACTTAATAAAAGATTCGATTTTGTCCAGTCCATACATATACGTTAGATTAACATCCTCAGATGAAATAACACTCTCACAATTATACGCTTCAGCATCAATTTCATCCTCCTTAAACTCAAGGAAGGGTAAAATCATGCGATGAATCTTTTGTCCTATTTCACAATCCAAATGAAGCTGAGTAATATTAGTGTAAAGACGTTTGGCAATCAAACAAAAAACATTTCACTGTTTCAAAAGCTTTAAATTGTCTCTTTGCAAATAAATGTTTTCATCTTTTATTTTGATTAATTCCGACTCCTTCAGTTCGATCCACATCCGCCGTTCCTCACTCTTCGAAGACACCTTGCTTAATTGGTCAGTTAGGTTAGAGTTGGTGACTCGAGTTTGAGTTAAACTACTATCTAGATGAGAGATTCTTGAATTAACACTTTTTAATTCTTTTTCATATGAGCATTGTGGGACTTTAAATGAGACAAAAACTGATTGTACCTTCTTGATCAGTTCATCAAGCTCGTTGAACTGCACACTGAGCGGTTTGGCTGTAAAGCATAAGTTCTGTTGCTCCTTCGTGTCATCATTCCCACCATCAGTGTTGTATTCCCTCATCTGAGATACGTCGGACACCATCAAGCATCTTCCTCCACTGCTCTCTTCTTTTGCCACATAAGCCTTTCCATGTGAAGGCTTCCTCACTTCATCATCTTCAGAGTCGGTTGACCAGACCTCCACGCCACCGAACTCATCATCAGCTACCGAACCCTGCACAATTAACGCATTCATAGGAGGGTTAGCAGTAGATTTCTTCTTCCTTATTTCATCCAGCTTTTTCTACAACAAAGCTTCTTCATCCTTTTCCTCATCCTTTTCTGCCATCTTTTTGAGGACGCAATCTTTTGCATAGTGGTTCTTTCCTCCACAATAATAGCAGCTCACTCCCGAATCTCCTTCAGCCTTCGGTTCCTTCTTTGACTCTTCAGCCTTCGGTTCATCTTTGACTTTTTCAGAACTGTAACTCCCTTGCCAATTTCGGTTCTTGTTAGAGGGGAATCTCTTCTTGATGAACCTCTTGGGATTTGACACCATCATAGCATAGTCCTCAGAAGTGAGGTCATAGTCATCCAAGTTGACATCTTCGTCCTCCATCACCGCTTTGCTTTTGGAAAGGAGGGCCAACGAACCTAGGCTTGAAACCACATTTTTCTCCTATAACACGATCTTTTCTTGAGATTTTAGGATGCCCATCAGTTTCGCCAAAGAATAGGATTTGAATTGCTCATGTGCTTTAACTGTGGACACAACTGCTCTCCACTTAGATCTGAGTCCGTTAAAAAACGTAACCTTCTGCTCAATAAGCTTCCTTTCGATGTCGTGTTTGATCATCTTGCTAAGAAGATGATTGAAGCGATCGAACGTTTGAGTCACAGTTTCTTCGGCTCCTTGCTTGAATTCACCAAACTCGGACAAGATTAAGGTTTGAATGGAGTGTTCCAGATCTTCGTCTGTAGAGTACAATTCACGTAGTCTGTCCCATATCTCTTTTGCAGTCGTGCATGAACTCACCAGCCTAAAAGTATCGGATTGAAGAGCGAATCTGATCAATCTTAACGCTTTGATATTGCACTGAAATTTATCTTTTTCGTCTTGCGCAATATCTTTAACATCTTTCAGAAGATCATTATACTCCTTTTGAGTTTTAATAATCCTTGAAGTTGCTGAATGAGAAAAAGGTCCAGAAACAATTGCTTCCCAGATGAGGTATCCATTATCCTCAGATCCTATAACATAATCTTCAAAGTGATCTGCCCAGACTTCATAATCATGGGTGTACAGGATGGGAATCTTCGTTGTTGATCCAATGATGTTCGAAATATTCATGGGATTGGATTGCGACTCGTCCATAATTGATCGAATAACCTGTTCAAAGATCAGACTTGTAATATATCAAATTAGGGCAAAACAATAAATATCGAGATACGTCAATTATGAGACGACGGCTCAATAAATATCAATGAATGCGGAATAACCCTAATCAAAACCTTTTTCACAGAAAAGAAGTGTATGATTTACACAGCCTCCTGCTCTGATACCAATTGATAAGTTAAATCAAACTAACTTGAAGATCGATTAGATCTTATAACAGGTAAAATAAAGAATACGAAAACAGTGAACAACTCGAGTATGGATCAAACGATGTCGAATGATTAATAAACAATCCTCAGAGGAGCTCGATAAAGAACTTCTACTGTAGAGGATTTAGGGTTTACAAGAACGATGAAGAAAATCTTTAAAGCTATCGTAATTGTTATCAATCGTTAACCTAATATGCATGCAAGCACATTATTATATACTAAACCCTATCAGCTCTCGGTTGGACAGGCCCAAACCAGAGTACAAAACATGGACTATTAACCTAACCCAATAGACGCAATGCATCAAAAATGCTATGCTAAGCTACCCAACAAACCCCTTCCCCAGCAGCTCCTGAAGCTGCGAGGATAACTCTTGTATCTCAGGCGGCGCGAGGCGATAAGGCGCCTTGGCGATAGGTTCTACTCCCAGAACCAAATTGATACGGAACTCCACTTGCCTCTCGGGAGGCACACCCGAAAATTCCTTGGGAAAAACATCCGGAAACTCGCACACTATCGGAACCTCATCAATCGAACTTGGCCTCCCAGCGGCCACTCGCGTGTCCATCACATAGGCTACGAATCCGCTGCAGCCCTGCTGCAAACTCTGCCTCGCCCTGGCAGCCGAACAAAACGCTGTCCCACATCGGGTTCCCTCGCCGAACACCGTAAGTACTCCCCCACTAGGGTCTCGTATTGTCACCAACTGACGCTCGCAATCTATGATAGCTCCAAATCGGCTCAACCAATCCATGCCCACTATAACACACACGTCCCCCATCGCAATCGGGACCAGATCTATCAGGAAATCTACACCGAAGATCTCAAGTATACATCCTCGAATCACATCCGTAGCAAACACCGCTCACTCGCTAGCTATGGAAACTCACAGAGGTCGACTCAACGCCTCTCGACAGATACTAATGTGCTGACTAAATGCCAAGGAAACAAATGACCGACTCGCACCCGAGTCAAATAATACCAAAGCA
The DNA here is from genome assembly GCF_002870075.4 of Lactuca sativa. Taxonomy (NCBI): domain Eukaryota; kingdom Viridiplantae; phylum Streptophyta; class Magnoliopsida; order Asterales; family Asteraceae; genus Lactuca; species Lactuca sativa. Next base: position 36,723,375 of record NC_056628.2, read on the forward strand.
GGCACAAAACTCACAAGAAAAGTACCTACGCATATCATCATATAAGCACAATATCTCAACTCAAATAAAAGATAAATACATAATACATACCAGCCACAACATCGGGCGTCGCACGGACCTCCTCTGCAGTCAACTGGAAAGCTCTCCCATGAGCCTTTGGTGCCTCGGCCTTCACTGGCCGAACCTCGGTAGCCCTAGCAGCAGGCGTAGATCCCTGCGTTGATCCCTGAAGTAGCTGAGGGCACTCGGCCTTCCGATGGTCGGTCTGGTTGCAATGGAAGCAAACTGAAAATCCCTTGGGGCAATCCCTCGCAATATGTCCCTCCTTCCCGCACTTGTAGCATACTCCAACCCTGCACGACCCCTCGTGACTCTTGCCGCACTTCCCACAAGTGCGGCCCTTCGCGCCCCCAGATCTCGAATCAGCGGGTCTAGCCCGCTTGGCTGCTGGCTGAGAATCATCCGGCCGCCGATCCACCCTCTATGACTCGGCCTCCTCCCTGGCCTGAGTCTCCAACTCGATCTCCCTCTTCCGGGCATTTGCCTGGAGCTCAGCAAATGTCCGGTAAGTCGAGTTCTCCATGAAATCCTGAATATCTCTCCTCAGAACACTCAGATACCAACTCATGTGAGCCTGATCAGAAGACACCTATTCAGGGCAAAACATCACCCTCTCATGAAACTTCCTGGTAATAACTGTAACAGAATCAATACCCTGTTTGAGGGTCAAAAACTCCTGAATCAACCATTCCCTCTCCACCGGGGGAACATACTTGTGTCTGAACATAGCGGTGAATCTCTCCCAGGTCACCTCAGAAATCTATGCCAGAGTGAAGCTCGCCGTCACGAACTTCCACCAATCCTTCGCTCCCAAGCGTAGCTGGTTCAGAGCGAACCGTACCCTCAACTGCTCTAGACAAGAACACGTATAGAAACATCCCTTGATGTCAGAGATCCATCTCATCGCAGCAATCGGATCCTGCGGCCCATCGAACTCTGGTGGCTTCGTGTTGCTGAACTCCCGAAACAACAATGAGTCACCTCCCTGAGGTCTGGCAGCAACAACAGCAGCAGTAGCTGCAGTAGCCACAACCTTAGTCACTGCTGCATACCGCTCGTCAAAGGTCTTAATTAATGTGGTCTTGATGTCCCCGAACATCTCTGGAATCTCAGCCCGGATGGCAGCAACCATCTCCTCATAAATCAATCGACGGATCTCCTCGTCGCTGACACCACTGCTCTCAGGTGTGTGTCGTGTCCCAACCATGATGCCTCTGAAATACAACATATAAATATCAGAGACTCGATCGAGCATACTCGCACTCAATAACACAACCCTACTCGTCCTCCGATATCCAAAGGATTCTTACTTGGACTGCTCACTGATCCGGTGTCTTCAGTAGTACGGGCCCTATACTACTGAGCACACCGCATCCGCATTCACCCCAAGTCCTCCTCCTTGGATCCCGGATCACAAGTACTCTACTCTCGCTATGCGTTGGCTACCCTCCGATAGACCTCTCATGAGCTCCTAACTGCTACCTACTCGCTCTCAAGGCATCTCAGCAGCAGAAATCTCCTAGGGTAAGGCATCACAAATCAGGCCACTCTAGTCCTAATATGAATACCTAGCCTAGTCTAGCATGCATAACATAACATAGCATATCTCATAACACATAATGTAAGGGTATTTTGGGGATTCACCGTTCGGGCGCTGGCTGACCGTACACACTGCTCTACTCTGGTTTTCTCAAAACTCCTTGCTCTTTTAGAGAATTTTGTTTTTATCATTGAAAATTTCTCAAATCCTCAGTTTAAGTTTAGATATGCCCAAAGGTGCATCCGAGTACCTCAAAACAAGGCTCTGATACCAACTTGTAACAACATAATTTTCAAAACATAAATTTTCATTTTTCAACAACCAAATTTATATAAAAATGTTCTCAAAAGTATTCAACAATAGTTATCGAAACATAACATATCCCAAGATCACAAAATCAAATCCCTTCTCTAGTGTGCACGGTTCGTGCCGGCGCCTTCCCACGGTCCTCGCTAGTACCTGAAACACATAACACAACAACTGTAAGCATAAATGCTTAGTTAGTTCCCCAAAATACCGCATACAACACATACGCCACTCGAGGCAATAGTACGAACCTCCGGTCGATGTGTCTCAGCGGGACCCTCCGGTCCCGTAGCGCGTTGGTGATGGGTTTGAGCCATAAGAACTTTCCTATGGGCACATGCGAACCCTAACGCTTGGATCTAGGTTTCTCTAATTGAACATGCATTGAATCCAAGACTTACAATACTAGATCTAATGTATACAACTGAATCAAATCATATGTAATTGGATCTAGAATAATACCTTAGATTACTTGCTTGATACTTCTTCTCCTTAGAGCTCAGAGTCACAATTGTCACTCCTCTAATGGCTTACAAACACCAACTAGCAAGAGGATGATATTGAGAGAGAGAGAGAGAGGAGAGAGGGTGAGAAATCGGCCCTAGGGTTCCTCGCCTTGCATGAGTGCCGATTTTCCTCACCCTAGGGATCTATTTATACTATGGGATACTAGGGTTTCACCTTTAACCCTAATTGAATAACTTAGGCCCTAAGCAATCCAAGATCCTTCTAGATTCTAGGCATGGACGAATTTAAGGTTCCCTAACCCTAAATTTCATCCACCCCATTACCTATAAGGATACATAGCCCAAAACACAACTATCACACATTTGACAGTTTATGTCCCTTTATTCAATTAACCTCTTTAAGTCACCAAATTAATTCTTAATTAATATATACGACTTATATTAATCAAATAACAATATTACTCCTTTAATATATTATTCTCATAATATATTCACAATAATATCTCTTCTCTCTTAACAAATCATCCTGTCAAGTTGCTATGGTGAAGGCAACCCAAAATGACCATGCATAACTGGGTCAAGAACTTACCAAATATAGTTACAGCCTTAGACACTAATCCAACAGTCTCCCACTTGGATAAATCTAGTAACTATACATGCAAACACAAACCGATTTAGCAATCGAAGCTCTCTAAGACACTGTCAACTCTGATCTTATCAATCTCTTGTCCTTTAGATAAGGGATCGTACAGTCCTCTGTTTAGATATTATGCTGACAATCTTATGGAACTCATTGCTCAACATTTTGGTTTCTCGATCTCAGATTCATTCGACATAGAACTTAATTGAACACATCCATTCAGTCTTGACCGGGCCCGGCACATAAGTCAAATCAAATCATCGAGCGGCCGTGATATTGCTTTTACCCTCTCAGAATAAAAGTAACAGATAAACTTCGACTTATATGCATTTACTTATTGACCAACCAACTATACACAACAATGCGTTTTATGACATCAATTTACTGATGCGGTTTCGCATTATCAATGTACAACCAATTAGTAAATAATAAACCATATATCTAGGTTTTAAGACCATATGATATTATCGTCTTGCGATCACTCGTGTCACATTCCATAAAAATGATTCCAGCAAGCGCGCGTTTATTCCAATGCTCAAAACTTGTTCATAAGCACTCATGAACGTTGTAGCACACCTTTGCTATGTCTAATACCCTTTTAGACAATCTACACACCAATTCATGACAATCTTCATTCATACCTACTTCCAACATATGAACGATTGTGGACCATTCAAATAATTTGATTATTCTTAATAACTTAATTATTCAGGAAGTCAAAACATACAAAGTGAAACAATAGTTAAACAATTAACATAAGACAATATCTTTACCCATAAATAATACTCCTTTATTTAATCATCAAATGTCAATTACATTTATCTATTACATGTTTCAAAACTATCTAATATAAACTAATATCGTCTTTCAGTCCAATGCTCCTAGCGTGCTGCAAATGCTTAACCCTACTCAGTCCCTTCGTAAGCGGATCTGCTGGATTATCCTCTAACGATACCCTCTTCACTACGAGGTGTCCTTCTTCTACTCGATGTCTAATAAGGTGATATTTTCTGTCGATATGCTGAGATCTACCATGATCCCTCGGTTCCTTGGTCAAGGCAACCGCTCCCTCATTATCACATAAAATTTCCATAGGCTCCTTTATGGCAGGCACAACTCCAAGATCACCAATGAAGTTCTTCAACCACATCGCCTCCTTTGACGCTTCGCTCGCTGCAATGTACTCCGATTCACACGTTGAATCAGCTACGGTTTCTTGTTTGGAACTTTTCCAAGTTACTGCTCCTCTATTCAGGGTAAAGACCAAGCCCAACTGCGAACGATAGTTGTCCCTATCGGTCTGGAAGCTGGCGTCACTGTACCCTCGCACCTTTAAGTCATTACTCCCTCCGAGGACTAAGAACCATTCCTTGGTCCTCCGAAGGTACTTAAGTATATTCTTGACTGCAATCCAATGAGCTCTGACAGGATTCCCTTGATATCTACTGACCATGCTCAAAGAAAAGGCCACATCATGGCGAGTACAAGTCATAGCGTACATGATTAAGCCAACTGCGGAAGCGTACGGTACTCGGCTCATCTCAACTATCTCAGCTTCGGTACTCGGACTTTGAGTCTTACTCAACTTGGCATTACTTTGTATCGGTAGTTCTCCATTCTTCGAGTTTTCCATACTAAAATGTTTTAGTACCTTATCCAAGTAAGTATTCTGACTAAGTCCTATTAGTCTCTAACTTCTTTCTCTCACTATCCTTATTCCCAAAATATAGGAAGCCTCACCGAGGTCCTTCATAGCGAAGCACTTCTCGAGCCAGGACTTTACCTCTTGCAGAGTCGGGACGTCGTTTCCTATGAGCAATATGTCATCGACATACAAAACAAGAAAGCTAATTATGCTCCCACTGGCTTTGAGATATACACATGATTCATCTTCGCTTCGTACAAATCCAAACTCTTTGACTTTCTCATCAAAGCAAAGATTCCATCTGCTAGACGCTTGCTTAAGTCCATAAATGGACTTCTCAAGCTTGCACACTCTATTTGGATGCTTCTGATTGACAAAACCCTTTGGTTGAGCCATGTAAACATCCTCAGCCAACTTCCCATTAAGGAAAGCGGTCTTGACATCCATTTACCATATCTCATAATCATGAAATGCGGCAATAGCTAGCATCACTCTAATAGATTTTATCTTAGCAACTGGTGAGAAGGTCTCATCATAGTCAACTCCGGGAGTTTGAGTAAAGCCCTTCGCAACCAATCATGCTTTGTACGTGTGCACATTCCCATCCACGTCGGTCTTCTTCTTGAAGATCCATTTGCACCCAACCGTCTTACGTCCGGGCACATTGTCAACCAAATTCCAAACCTGGTTGTCACACATGGACTGAATCTCGCTGTCCATCGCCTCTTTCCATTTTACAGACTCCGGGCCTGCCATGGCTTCCTTATAGAAATTAGGTTCATCTAGATTTATTAGTGTACTATCACTAATATACGTGTCCCCTTCGGTAGTAATATGATAACCATACAACTGGGGTTGAACTCTAACTCTTTCGGAACGTCTAAGAGGTAATGAATCGTCAATTGGTTCAACTGGAGTTTCCTCCTCGGTTTGAGTGCCAGCGGTAGAGGTTCCTTCATCACTCGACTCTTGAATCTCTTCAAGATCGATCTGCCTCCCACTGTCTCCTTAGCTTATGAGTTCTCTCTCTCTCGGAAAACTCCTCTCCTCGCAACGAAGACAACATTGTCACTCGGTCTATAGAAGAGATATCCAAAGGATTTCTGCGGGTAGCCGATGAAAATACATCGCTCACTTCGAGGTTCGATCTTGTCATGAGTTTCTCGTCTTACGAAAACTTCACAACCCCAAACCTTGATATGTGCCAACGAGGGAGCTTTCCCTGTCCACATCTCGTGAGGTGTTTTGGCAACCTTCTTTGTAGGGACTCGGTTAAGGATATGGGCGGCAGTCTCTAAGGCATACCCCCAAAATGAGATAGGTAGTGAAGCACGACTCATCATAGAACGAACCATGTCCAACAAGGTTCGATTACGCCATTCTACCACACCATTCAACTGCGGTGTCCTAGGTGGCGTCAATTGCGAAACTATTCCACATTCCTTGAGATAGTCGTGGAATTCAAGACTTAGGTACTCTCCTCCTCGATCGGATCGAAGCATCTTGATTTTCCCGCCCAATTGATTCTCCACTTCATTCTTGAACCCTTTGAACTTTTCAAACGTTTCAGACTTGTGTTTGATTAAGTAAATATACCCATATCTACTATAATCATCGGTGAAAGTCACGTAGAAGCGGTTTCCATCCTTTGTGGTGGATCTAAAGGGCCCACATACATCGGTATGTATGAGATCCAATAAACCCTCACCCCTCTCACAAGTGTCAGTGAAGGGTGACTTGGTCATCTTTCCAAGTAAACAAGATTCGCACGTGTCATCTTCCCTAAGGTCGAATGAGTCCTACACTCCATCCTTTTGGAGTTGGGCTATGCGCTTCTTGTTGACATGTCCGAGACGACAATGTCACAAAGATGCTTTATCCATACCATTGGAAGAATCCATACACAACACATCATTTCCTAGGTTATCTACAACCATAACAGTTTCATAAATTCCATTACAAGGCATTGCTTCAAAGTATAAAACACCATTTAGATAAGCATAAATAGAACCATTCATATTATTAAACGAATATCTAAATCCTTGTTTAAACAAACCATGAAAAGAAATGATGTTTCTTGCCATATCTGGCGAGTAGCAACAATTATTTAAATCTAAATTCAATCCATTACTAAGCACTAAAGAATACAATCCAATCTTGGTAAGAGGCGACGATCTTCTGTTCCCCATGATTAGATTTATTCTTCCAAGCTCCACATCCCTACTTCTTCCTAGTCCCTACAAATCAGAACAAATGTGGTAACCACACCCTGTATCAAGAACCCAAGAAATAGCATGGGATGAATTACTAGATTTAATTGTGTATATACCTGCAAAAGATGGCTTGATCTTTCCATCCTTGATGGCTTGCAGATATTCCGGGCAGCTTCTCTTCCAATGCCTTATTTTGTGGCAATGATGGCACTCTGCCTCCTTTGGGTTAGGGTTGGGCTTAGCAGGATCAACCTTGGTCCCACTAGAAGAGGGACCATCTTGGGACTTTCCCTTGCGGTGGTTCTTTGAAGAAGCCTTCCTCTTCTTGCCCCTTCCCTGCCCAATTGCCAAAACAGGAGCAGCAGACGGATTGGGAGATGGTGCAACATACTTGTCCTTAAGATTGCTCTCAGCAGTCCTTAGGAGCCCTTGGAGTTTGCTTAGGGTGACCTCTTCCTTTTTCATGTGGTAGGTCAACCTAAATTGGTTGTAGCATGAGGGCAAGGAGTGGAGAACAATGTCGATAGCCAAATATTCCCCAAAGTTGACATTCAACTTGCGAAGACGATCGACATACCTTTGCATCTTTTGCAAGTGTACAGTAAGAGATTCTCCACTTCCCATTTTAGCAGTGATCATATTCGTTATGATCTCATAGCGTTCTTGCCTCGCGCTTTGGTGGTATCGCTCCATCAAGTATATATGCATCTCATTAGGATACATGTCCTCATAGGATTTTTGGAATTCGGAGTTCATAGTGGCTATCATGATGCAATGGACTTTCGTTGCATCATGCTCATGTGTTTCAAACACAACCAATTCTTTGGGAGTGGCAGTTTCTGGATTGATCTTCTTGAGCTTCTCATTGAGAACATACTCCTTGTCCTCGTAACGCGCGATTGTGCGAATGTATCATATCCATTCGCTAAAGTTCGATCCATCGAAAGTCACTTTTTGACAAAGGCTCATTAGCGTGAATGAGCTAGCAGCAACGTTGTTTGTTTTCGACACCTACAAATAGAAAGGACAAAGTTTGATTAGAATTGGATCCCTAATTAAGCACCCAAAATGAAAAATTAGGGTTAGGACCCAACAACATTATTTACATATTAGAAAAGAGATACTGTAATCCAACATGCAAATAATTTGGAGGTAAGTGAATGACGATTCACTAATTCTTCACCATGAAAAACATAAGCTTTAAGTTTTAAATGTATTGAGAATTCCTAGATTTTTGAGATTCAATGAACCTTTCAATGGCATGTTTAAATCTCGATATGCCCCTCTAGTTTGTGACTGGGATACCGAGGATCACAAAGCGGGTGTGAATAACCATGCAAATCTACATGGTGCCTTCATTGTTACAATCACCTATTCGATGTGCCGGTAAACCACACACGCTCCGTCGAACTATGACAAACAATGAATCACCCTTTGCCACCTTTGTTTAGAACCAATTAGTGTGCCGGTTAACCACACACGCTCCACTAACATCTAAACAAGGGTGCAAAGTGTAATTTCATGGGATTGCATCAATTCACTTTTCCTAAAGTAACTAAGATTGGGAATCTTTTATAAATTAGTTCAGTTACTTTATAGATTCATTATACTTATTAATGAGGAGAGAGAGTTGCCCTATCCTACCCGTTCCACTAACGACCCTCCACCGATCAAGTAAGCGGTGGGTGTGAGTGTACACCCATTAAGCGCCATTTTATAGGCAGCATCCTTATACCCACCTTATAGACCGGCTTCGTGAATGAGGCCTACTAACGGTAAGACTAGCATAGTTTTACTCATACATACATATATATATATATATATATATATATATATATATATATATATATATATTAAGCTTGTAATAGTATAGGGTTGAATTTTAAACTTGTAAAATTCTAGGGTTTGAAATTTAAATTATTCAAATTAACCTTTTAATCACAAAACTTAAATTTCAAAACTTGAGGACAAGTTTTAAACTTTTCAAAACATGAGGATCAAAAAGCAAATAATGTAAATCAACAATTAAATTATCTCAATTTGATCTTATTTAATATTACTTGCAAAATAATTAACCAATTCAATTTAAATAATCAATTATTATCACATAAGGAAATTATTATTCAACTAATTGGTAATTATCTTTTGTTTGGTCAAGAATATACCCATATATATGGTTAAAATCGGATTTTAATGACCCAAAACAGTTCAGGCAAGTTTCCTCAAGAAAAACAGCAAGAAATCCCGAAACTCCCTCTTTCTGACGCTCGAACTCGCCGAGTACCCACTATGGACTCACCGAGTTGGAGCTACTCGCCAAGTCCACGGTGGAACTCGCCAAGTTCCTCAGGCAGAAGACCAAAATTCGAATTTTACAAGCAACAAGCAATTAACCAATGCATCAATTCAATAGAAATCAATCAAGGCTCTGATACCACTGATGGGTTTGAGCCATAAGAACTTTCCTATGGGCACATGCAAACCCTAATGCTTGGATCTAGGTTTCTCTAATTGAACATGCATTGAATCCAAGACTTACAATACTAGATCTAATGTAAACAATTGAATCAAATCATATGTAATTGGATCTAGAACAATACCTTAGATTACTTGCATGATACTTCTTCTCCTTAGAGCTTAGAGTCACAATTTTCACTCCTCTAATGGCTTACAAACACCAACTAGCAAGAGGATGATATTGAGAGAGAGGAGAGAGGGTGAGAAATCGGCCCTAAGGTTCCTTGCCTTGCATGAGTGTCAATTTCCCTCACCCTAGGGATCTATTTATACTATAGGATACTAGGGTTTCACCTTTAACCCTAATTGAATAACTTAGGCCCTAAGAAATCCAAGATCCTTCTAGATTCTAGGCATGGACGAATTTAAGGTTCCCTAACCCTAAATTTCGCCCACCCCATTACCCATAAGGATACATAGCCCAAAACACAACTATCACACATTTGCCAGTTTATGTCCCTTTATTCAATTAACCTCTTTAAGTCACCAAATTAATTCTTAATTAATATATACGACTTATATTAATCAAATAACAATATTATTCCTTTAATATATTATTCTCATAATATATTAACAATAATATCTCTTCTCTCTTAACAAATCATCCTTTCAAGTTGCTATGGTGAAGGCAACCTAAAAGGACCAGGCATAACCGGGTCAAGTACTAACCAAATATAGTTACAGCCTTAGACACTAATCCAACAGTTGGACCCTCTGGTCCGGTCATAGCTCGTTGGGCCCTCCGGCCCGGTCTGTATCGTTGGACCCTCCGGCCCGGTCTATAAAATCATACAACATACATATATCACATAGCACACAATCTCATACATAACACATAAGACCCTCTGGTCAACACATAATACCACTCTAGGTAACGTATAGTGAGAAGACTCACCTCGTGTAACTCGGAAACTCGAAACCTCGGACTCAGTGAAATAAGACCTAGCCTCCGCCTAATCACATGAAATAATCAATTGTCATCAACATAATTACCAAGGCTAAACCATTCCCTCTAATCACTCTCAGGAGAGGTAAAAGACCATTTTACCCCTTACTTGGCTCAAATACACTAAAGTTGACCAAACCCTAAAAGTCAACAAAAGTCGACCCTCCGGGTTACGCTGCGCGTACCAACCGTGTACGCTAGGCGTACTCGGAGCCTTCATAGAAACGGGGTACGTAGCCCCTTACGTCGCGCGTATTGGGATTACGCCCATTGTAATACCCAACTTCCTCATCCATCTCATTCAGGTCTTAATCGGTTAAGACTTGCATCCAAATTTAGATCTGACTCCTGTAATATGACTTAATCCATAAAGTTGAAACCTTTAAGCCTTTGCATGGCTGTAAAGGTCACTTTGTTCTCAAAACACCTTTCCTCTTTCCATAATGAGACTATAACTCATGCATGACACAAGATCGACGTTCAAGACTGGATTTTTATGAATCCTCAACACAATATACACTAGAAAAGGTCAGATCTAAGCTCATGGAGACTCTTTGCATACAAAGTCTCCAACTTTGAACCAAAAACCCTAAAAATGGTCCACAAAGCAAAACTTATGAAGAACAAGGAAAGCTTTGAGCTTTTTACCTCAGAAGGGATCTCCAACCACTATAGAAGTCGGATCTACACTTGTTCTTCAACTTCTAGCTCCAACAATGGCTCCTTCTTCTCCTTCTTCACCTTGAAAAGACAACGTCAAGCTCAAAAACACCACACAAGCTAAAGCACGGATCTCCGCTCTCTAAGGACTCACACAAGGGGATATGGTGGCTAGGGCAAAGGACTACATGTTCCTTTTATATTGCCCAAGCCAAAAATTAGGGTTTACATCTGGGCTCACTACGCCCAATGTAACCCTTGGGTACGCCCAGCGTACCCGGGCGAGTCCGCGTTCAATTTAAGTGAGCGAGTACGCGCGGTGTACACCTCAGTACACCTAGCGTACTCACCAATCCCACATACAACTTTAAGGGCCTAATGTGCCAACTCTCCAAAATAGAAGGGTCATAAAGCTTACCTGGATTTCGGGCTGTTACATATAGTTAATGGATAGTCTACTATAAAAAGTCAATCTCATTGAGTAGACACACAAATACCAATCACATAAAAAATTCACAAAGAAAATAAGTTTAAAGGTTTTTGTGTTGGTTTGAGGACTTTGGACCATTTTTTGAGCCATGTTATTATGTTAAAGTTTTTAATTTGTAAGTTTGTTATATACTAATTCTTTTATTATTTTATTTTTCTTGGTTTAAGTATTCTTTTTAAGACAATCATTGTATGTTGTGGTTGAAATTTTAATGTAAATTAGATTAAATTCATTTTATCGATCATATTTTATGGAATGTGATATAGATAATATTTAATTAAATATTCTATATATGTATGTATGTTTTTGTTGCTTCAAAACAATAATTAATTAAAATTCATTGATATTTCATATTATCCATATTATCCATGTAAGTTTCTTTTAAAATACAAATTGTTTATCTTATCACTTTATATTTTAGTATATGTTTAACATTTTAAGTATATTGATTTTTAAAAGTTTTCTTTCATTTATTAATAATAATAAGTGGTTTTAAAATCAACGAACAATAGTTATAAATAAAAAAATCAAATTATAAAAATCATGGATATGTCATATTATCCATGAAAGTCTCTTTTGAAATGCATATTGTCAATTTTATCACTTTATTATTTAGTATATGTTTCATATTTGAATAATAATATTAAGTGTTTCTTAAAAGTCTTCTTTAACTTATTAATAATAATAAGTGGTTTAAAGTTAGTGAACAATAATTTTAAATGATAATTACATCAAATTATAAATTACATAACGTTAGCTACAAATTTTTAAAATATTATAGTTAACTTATTAGCTTACATAGGTTGTCGTATGTGAGCAATTGTCATTTTAAATCACAAATTTTTTCTGATAGTTGGACAGATTGCCAAGTCCCAACTCAATCCTTTCTATTTTTTCATGTACAATCTCTCCATCACAAACACCCTTATGTCCTCTAACATAATGATTAGTGGCTTCTTTCTAGCTTCTTCAATAGCAGCATTGAAGCTCTCAGACACACCATTTTCCATTGCATCACATCTCATTTCCACCTTAAAAAAAGCCTTTTACCAACAGTTAGGGTCCATTTTAATGAGATAATCATAAGCCCCTACATCATAGCTCTTGATCTCTTCCATTGCAAGTTCAAATTTATGAATTATAGTTGCCTTTACAACCCTCCAAAAAGGTTTTATGCAGAACTCACACTTAAACTTTTTATGGAAGTTAGCAAGGATGTGCCAAGCACAACCTATGCTCCACTTCTGGACATCTTTCTTTCACAACCTCCATTATACCATGCATTTATTTGGAATGTTAGTGTGTGTAAAAGGTAATTTGTAGTAATGATGTTAAATAAAATATGTACCTTGTGTCCATTTGAAATCAATGTGATTTCATTACCATTTCCACCTTCATCTATGTCTTCCATTAGGTTGTCCAAGAACCAATTCCATGTACTCTTGTTCTCAACATGCACTACTGCCTAAGCTATTGGGTATATGCTATTGTTGCCATCCATGCCTATTGCTGAGAAAAGCTCCCCTTTACATATGCCCTTCAGAAAGCATACATATATCCCCATAACCTTCCTACACCAATCTAACCAGCCATCAACCGGTCCTTTAAAACTCATATAAAACCTTTCAAACACCACAGTATAATTACTTTGGGGTTGCGCATACACTTCAACATGACATCCTGGGTTGACGCTTTAAATTTCAGCTCCATATTCCCATAACTTGGAATAATAATCCTTCAAATCAGCCTCAATTTTACAAAATGCAAATCTTTGGCATTCCTACATTTTCCAACACTAAACCTCAATGACTTTTCAATTTCTTTATAATAATTATTATAAATTGGTTGATAATGTTAAATTAATGTAAAAACTAAATTCTAATAATAAATTAACTAAACTAAAATATTAAAATATCATATTGTACTTCTATTTATAAAATCATGACTTTAATTTTTTAAAATATTATAGTTAACTTATTAGTTTAAATATGTTATCGTATGTGAGCAATTCTAATTTTAAAATTACAACTTTTGTATATATTATGCTTTTATGCAAAATAGTTAAGTTATTAATTTCAGTATAATGTTAAATGGTTAACTTGAATCAAAATTTCAGTTAAACTTGAAAAAAAATCAAGAGACTTTTTTATAAATAAATAAAAGTTGTAAATTATAGTATTAAACCTAATTGTAATCCTAAACTAACAAAAAAAACCATGAAACTATTTTTTTCTAATCATTAAGAATTTTCAAATATTAGCTTAAAAATAATTTACAATAAAAATAGTTAAAAGTGATATTATATAAAAAATCATAATATTATCTTTTAAAACAAAAAACAATGATTGTTGTTTTAAATAATTACAATCAAAGAAGTAACAATATTCATCAAATAATTTTTTTAAAAAGTAAAGTTTTTGAAAACAAATTAAAATAATTAAGAGTTTTCAAATACAATATTTTAAATAACTTACAACAAAAATAGTTAAAAGTAATATTATATACAAAAATTGACAAAATTGCAAAAATGGTCTATGTGGTTTGTCAATTTCTTTGGGTAAGGTCCAAAAAAATGTTTATTAGCAAAAAAGGTCTCTATTTGGTGGTTTTATTGTGGTTTTGGTCCTTACCCCGTTTAGTTTAACAGCATGGCTGTCAACTTTTAGCAAACGACGGATTTACCCCTGAGACCATTTCTGCAGTTTTATCTTTTTACCAAAGTACAAGGACCAATTATGCATTTTTTTTCTTTTTCTTTTTATTGAATTATTGTATATTAATTCTTTTAATTATTTTTTAAACTTTTTTTATTGTATTATTTTTTATTGGATTATTATATATTAATAAATATTATTTTTCATATATTATATTTATATATTAATAAATATTACTTTTTTATTATTATTATTTTTTTGAATTTCTTCTTTATTGCGTTAATAATTTTTTATTGGATTATTATATAATAATAAATATTATTTTTAACATATAATATTTATCTATTAGCAAGTGTTACATTATTGGATTATTAATTTTATTTAATTATTTTTTTTATCTTTTTATCGCGTTAATTCTATTTATTGGATTATTAATTTAAATTAATTATTTTTATTTATAATAAATAGTATTTTTTTTTAAATTTTCTTTTAATTTCTTTATTTATTGTTTAAAATAAATATACCAAACACTCCTACTCAACTCCTCCATTCGTTGTTTTTTACCACATTGCGTTGTCGTATCATCTCGTTGGAAATCATTGATCATCGATTACAGGCGTCCATTCTCGACGAAAACTAAACCAGTCGACTACCTACACAATGTGCAATAAACCCATTAAGCATAAAGCCTCTAGCCGACCATTCATTACAGATACTGTCATCGATGACGACAATGTTAGATTGAGGGTTTTCAAACCACCATAGCCACTACATGTGGTGGCAAGGTTGTAGAACTCGTTATTCGGTACTCGTTCGGACGACCGTTGAGTAGCGAATACTCGGATTTGGTAATTCATGTAGAAATATTTTTAGGGAAATTATATATGTCAAAATCATAAGTTTATTGTAATGTATAACAAATTTAGATACATGTGAATACACAAAAACTAAAATACACACGATGATCTAACTTCATGAATAATTACTGAAATTATATATATATATATATATATATATATATATATATATATATATATATATATATATATATATATTAACAAGGTTGGAGACGACCCGATAGTGGTTTGTTGTGACTGAGTGATGGTGGTGATGTTTTTCAAAATATGTTATCTTTCAAATATTTAAAATAAATTAGGAAATGTGGGGTGGGTGAGGTTTTTTGGTATTTTTATTTAAAACTATAAAAAAAGAAATTAAAAAAAATGTTGGGTCAAAATATGGTTTATACTTTGCTTTTCTGGGCAATTGTATTTTTCTATAATATTTTTGGAGTTTACGGTCATGTTTACGGTTGAGTTTACGGCCGTAAACCCATTTACGGCCCATGTTATCCGGCCCATATTCTCCAACTATAAATATAGGTGTTAGGGTGAGGAGTAGAGATAGATGAACATGAAGAGAGTTTACGGCTAGAGAGAGAGAAGAACTATTGTGTGTTAGTGTGTGTGAATCTCTTGTATCCGGATCATCATTCTATTCATTAATACATTAAGATTCATCATTATTCTTCTTCTCCTTCTCTTCTATTTGATCTGACATCATCCTTTTGATTGGGATTCCGCACCATCAAACGGAACTGATTGATACACATGCAGATTAGGGACTTATAATTGGTATCAGAGCCTGGTTGTATCAGTCAAAAGGATTTATTGTTTCATCCAAAAATCGAAGATTCTGTGTTCTCGGTCCAAGCTTATGGCCGTAAACACTGAGTTCACAGCCGCAAACCAGTCGAATTCATCAACCGTGAAGTCTAGATTCTTGGGCCGTAAACCCCATTTTGGAGCATTATTTGATCTTATTTTTGAAATATTTTTTGCGTTTTTGGATAGATCTCGCAAAAATAAAGGGGTTTTGTTCTTTGTGTTTTTCATAAAAAAAGGTTTCTGATCGAGTTTTGGAGCTTCAAAGTCGAAAAATCGATATTTTCACGTAATCGTTGAAGGTTTTTCGGCCGGAGCTTACTGCCGGAAACTGTTCACGGCCGGCGGCAGAGTTCGTGTTTGCGGCTAGGGTTTCGGAGTTTGCGGCTCGGTTGGAAGTATACGGCTCGGATTGTCTGCGGCTCAGCTCGGTGATCGACTCAGCGACTGGTCTCCTCAGCAGCAACGCGCTTCAAATAAAAAGGACGTGAAGTTGGGGGTGGCGAGGATCGAACCCGCGACCTCTAGATCATTGACACAACCGCTTAGCCAACTCGACCAACTGTGACTTTGTTCCTTCCCTCCCAAATATTAAACTTAAACACTTCCAGCCGCACCCTAATCTCGAAATTTGACACTTTTAACCCCAAAAATCAATTTCTTTCCTTTTTAAATATCTTTTTCAACCAAAAAATTTAATTTTTAATTTTTGACATTTTATTTAAAATTTGACCTTTGACTTTAAATTTTGACTTTCTCGTTTGACTTTTAAATTTTCAAATTTATTTTTTTTGGTTTTACTTTTAAGTTTGTCTTTTCAAGTTTGACTTTTGAGTTTAACTTTTTAAATTTGACTTTTTCAAGGTTGACTTTTTCATGTTTGATTTTTAAGTTTGATTTTAAAAAAAAGATGACTTTTAAATTTTATTTTAGCTTCTAGTTGTGTTTTTAATTGATTTTAAGGTCTACGAGGGAGTTGAAAACATGAAAGAGAGTCGTCAGGATATGTTAAGACAAAATTTCAACATTTTCGATTATATCCCTGGAGAAACCCTCGAAACTCAATTGCAGAGATTTACTACACTCACTACTGAGATGAATATAGCCGGGATCTTCTTGTCCAAATCAGAGATAAACAAAAAGCTGCTAAATTCACTTCCGAAATCGTGGGATATGAACGTAGCTGTCATCAAGAAGACAAAAGATCTCAATCGTCTTAGTATTGCTGAAGTAATTGAAGAGCTTGACGCTTTAAAGAGTTCTGTAAACCTTTCGGTCAATGAAGTGTCATGTTCTCATTCATGTGAAGTTTCATGTTCTCAATCATGTGAAGATACGATTAAGTTTCTTCGAGAACAAATTGATGTATTTAAAAGAGAAGTTGAGGACCTGAGATATGAAGGATATCAACTCAGGAAAGGACAAAAACCCCTGAAGGCTGAGTTAGAAGCAAAAACCAAGGACTTTAGGAAACTTCAGGAAGACTATAGTAACAAATGTGAAAACTATGATTATGTAGTCAAACAAAATGTTGAGCTAGTGGCTGAAGTTGAATCTTTGAAAGGAAATTAAGTTTGAAACTGCCAAACTTGATGTTAGAAAATATGATTTCTCAAGTGAGGTGGTTGCAAATATGATAGACCAAAGCATGCAGTTTAAAAGGAATCAAAATAAGGGTCTAGGGTATGATAGTGTACCTCCTCCTTATAATCATAACTACACATCCATCCCTATAACAAAGAAAGAAATTGACAGGGAGGCACATCTTCAATATGGAAAACGAGTTGGATTTGTGTCAGGAGGTGTTATTAATATTGAAGATACTAATGATGCTACTTCTTGTGCAGGCAAAGTAACAGAAGATGAGAACAAGGAGAAAACCATTGAACAATCCAACATCTCCTTGAACTTTGAATCTGTTGCTTCAAACTCAACTGCTTCTGATCAACCTGTCGTTGGTAAATATAGGCCACCAATTCCAACGCAACAGAGTTCTTGTGGCAAGTGTGCATGTGGGAACAACAAGAGACAAGGCAAGGATACACCACCAGGGGCAGGAAGAAACAACTTCACAGTGAAGAAAAAGACATGTTTTCACTGTGGAACGCCTGGACACATTGCCAGAAATTGTCCTAATCGCACATACATTCCCTATTACGCACAAGGCTGGCAGAACGCGTCAAGAGGGAGACACTCCAAAAGATACCCCTCGAGATCACGATCAGACATTGACGACTGGAATGCCAAGAAGGCCAAGAATTCAACTCCCAAGGCCAAGCATCCAACCCACAAGGCAAAGAATCTGAATCCCAAGGGCAAGAAGGGAATGCGGGCCAAGAAGCCCAATCCAAGAGATGCTCCTGTGAAGCCAAGACCGGTTAGGTCAAAGTTATCTCGGCAGCCGGCTTCAAGTTCCAAATCAAGTGCCGAGCCACCCATCAGATCAAAAAAGAAATGGGTTAAACCCAACTACAAATGGGTTCCGAAGGCTCAATCTGCCAAAATCAACTAACGGTTCTAATATTTCTATGTCTTCTGTTTGTGATAAACATGATATGTCATGGGAGAGAGTATCGTGCGTTGATGACAAAGGTCGACCCAGTTTCAAAATGGACTGGGTTCCAAAGACCAAATGATCCCGCTCTGTGTCAGAGCAGCTATGGAGGCATATCATCAGACTTCGGTTTGTTGGTAGTGGCTGCTCCTGGCATATGATTGGGGACATCTCTCAACTGTACAACATTCAGACTTTTGCTTGAGAGTATGTGTCCTTTTGCGGGAAAGGAAGAGATCACAAATGGGGTTAGTGCTTAATGATATGAAGAATTTTCGGATCTGTTCTGAGATTATGCTTGCTGTTCTCAGACCTTCTGAATGCAGATTCAATCGGTGAATTACGGTTTGCGTTTTCTTCTCTATACTCCTGTGTATTTCTTAAGCTGATTCGCTTTAAAGACTAATTTTTGTTTTAGGATAGTTTAAATTTGCGCATTAAATTTCGTTTCTCTCCTATGCACAAATTTAGGGGGGGAAATAAAAACAAAAAAAAATTAAAAAAAAGTTTCAAAAATCCAAAAACATTAGAAAATCAGAAAATAAAAATATGGTGTTACCGGAATGTGCTTGCAGGAGATGTTTTGGGAAGTGATATTATCAAGTGATAACAGGCAACCTGAGTCTGCATAACGTACCCAAAGTTGAAGGGTCTATGCTCTGGTTTGATGCGTCGGTAGGCACGAAAAATTTTAAATGGACATGACTAGGCAGAATTGAACTTAGGAAATTTATAGACTTGACAAATCTTGACCTAGTTAGATCCATTCAGCCTGACAATACGACGCTCGGATAGGTTGAGCAGGGAGATATATGTGGGAATCTACTCGTCACATTAAATGAACCCGTACTTGGAACCGTGGTTTAACTTTTCCTCGATGTGCAGATTCTGTCCTTAATTCCGGTTGGATGGGGCGACTGGTAAATTTCGATAAAGTAGGTCTGTAGAATACCATTTTCTTTCTTTCCGTCTGTTAGTCATATGTTGTCTCCTTTGCGTGATTTCCAATCCGACCTAGTACACAACATATGCAACTCTATTTCTCTGTAGGCTATATATATGTGTGAAATACTTCTTATCTGTTAGCCATATGCTGTCTCCTTTGCGCGACTTCTAATTCGACCTGGTACACAGCATATGCAACCTTCTACTTCTTAACCCCTCTGAAGTAGTTAGCAATAGAATTCTGAATCTCTTCTCTCTCTGAATGGTTGTCTGCTCACCCGGTGTAAGGAGTACTCTGGAAGTTCTTGATGGCTAGGGCATATCAGGAAGCGGGAAACATGTTCCAGTACACTTAAAATTGAACTCATACAGATTGTCTATAGATCTCGCTGCTCAATTTAGGTGGACAACAATATCCCTAGTCGTCGTCAGATGAATGGACCTTAAGATATAGTGTCTAAGAAATTAGGATCAGATATAAATTTTAGGATTATAAGTTCATCATGTCTTGTAATAAATAGTATGTCCTAAATCTGTCACAAATTTTCGTGTTTAAGTGGACCACAATACCGACGATCGACCAGACAAAGATATGAATATGAAAGGTACCGACAAGTGGAATAAGGCTGTCCAACAACTTTGATCCCAAATCACTCTTAAAGTTAGCTATTATTTTTGTTTTTGTTAAATTTGTTCATAGTTTCTTCTAATTTAAATATTAGGGGAGAATTAAAAATTAAAAATAATGAAAATAAAAAAATCAGAAAAATTCAAAAATCAAAAAAAAAAATCAGAAAAATTAAAAATCCAAAAATAGTGTTATGTCTGTTTTATTTCTTGTTCAGAAAAATCAAAAATCCAAAAATATTTTTGTTTCTGTTTTAATTTGTGTGCTAAGTTTTCTTTTAGTTTTGTTTTGTCTTGAAAAGTGATTTCGGGTATAGATGAGACTCATGGAGTTTGTGTTGAAGATTTCTGAGCCAAATGCTTCGTCCGTGAGCATCGAAGAATTCTCATTCGAAGGAGCAAGAAATGAAGATCATTCTTTCAACATTCAATCCTTCAACCCCAGAAGCAAGGTGAAGCAGAAATTGAAGATTATGTGACGGATTGCATTGAAGCCTCCTCAATCAGTCTGCTGCTATCATTGTACCTGCTGAAGTGATCCAGAAGATTTGTTCTCTCTGATGTTCTCTCTGAAGATTCTCAAGCTGAAAGCGTTATCTTTCAAGAATCAGTACGTCAAGCCTCCTCACCCAATGTGCGATTAATGCCAAATTCTGAAGAAATGGCCAATTGCTCAAGATGAAGTCAATTATTGAAGATTCATATGTTCATCTTGATGCTGTGAAGAAATCAAAGGTTAAAGCTGAAGCCAAGCTCCCATTGAAGATTGACAAGAAGAGCCAGCTACTTTTAGGGGGAGCTTGTTGGGTCATTAAGAAAAGAAAGCTATAAACCAAGGGGGAGATTATTGGGTCAAAATATGGTTTATATTTGCTTTTCTGTGCAATTGTATTTTTCTGTAATATTTTTGGAGTTTACGGTCATGTTTACGGTTGAGTTTACGGCCGTAAACCCATTTACGGCCCATGTTATCCGGCCCATATTCTCCAACTATAAATATAGGTGTTAGGGCGAGGAGTAGAGATAGATGAACACGAAGAGAGTTTACGGCCAGAGAGAGAGAAGAACTATTGTGTGTTAGTGTGTGTGAATCTCTTGTATCCGGATCATCATTCTATTCATTAAAACATTAAGATTCATCATTATTCTTCTTCTCCTTCTCTTCTATTTGATCTGACATCATCCATTTGATTGAGATTCCGCACCATCAAACGGAACTGATTGATACACAAGCAGATTAGAGACTTATAAAAAAATAAAAAGAATTAAAAAAATATTATTTATTATAAATAAAAATAATAAATTTAAATTAATAATCCAAAAAAAAGAATTAACATAATGAAAAAAAATTTTAAAAATTAATAAAATGAAATTAGATATCCTATAAAGTAACACTTACTAATAGATAAATATTATATGTTAAAAAAGAATATTTGTTAACATATAATAATTCAATAAAAAGAAATTAATGCAATAAAGAAGAAAATAAAAAAATTATTTAAAAAATTAATAATAAAAATGTAATATTTATTAATTTATAAATATAATATATTAAAAATAATATTTATTAATACATAATAATCCAATAAAAAGAATTAACGCAATAAAAAAATTTTAAAAAATTAATTAAATGAAATTAATGATCCAATAATTAACACTTACTAATAGATAAATATTATATATTAAAAATAATATTTATTAATATATAATAATCCAATAAAAAAATAATGCAATAAAGAAGAAATTAAAAAAAAAAACCATTTAAAAAATGAATAATAAAAAAGTAGTATTTATTCTTACATAAATATAATATATTAAAAATAATATTTATTAATATATATATATACATATATATATATATATATATATATATATATATATATATATATATATATATATATATATATACACTAGTCGTTTACCCGCGCCAGGCGCCGGGTGCAGATATTTTATTCAAAAATTAAATTGTAGAGACGATTAATTGTTTTGCACAAATAGTTTACTACATATAAACAATTATCAGTATAATTAAAATAATAATATATAAATGTACACTCTTGATTACAAACCCAATTATGTCAAACTGTGCAAATGTTAAAATAATAATATATAAATGTACACTCTTGATTACAGACCCGATTAAATATTTGTTTTTTTAGTATAATTATGATTTATTTTGTTTTTTTGTCACAACAGACATGTAACAGATAAATTGACACTTAGGTAACAGATAAATCGACACTTAGGTAGCCAATATATAATTCACAGGAGCTCGATCCACTCCAAATTTCCCATCTTTTTCTACCTTTTCACTTTCTCACACCTTTGACTTTGACTCTGACTCATTAACAACCCCTAAAATCCCCCTTTGTCTCAAACTCTCCCAAGAAAGAACTACTTTCCGTTTCATCTTATGCCCCCACACAACACTATCCTTATCCCACCTTTTTACCTCATTAAGCAACATACTTTCATTCTCTTTCACATCATCTTTCATTCTTGGAACAAAAAATTCTGGTTTTGCCCCTGCCACCGCCATTCTTGGAACACCCAACACGTTCACAAACGAATAAGGAACATTATGTCTTTTTTCCCATTTGAAGATGAAAAAGCAGACAAGAAAACATCTTTAACATTTCTCATGTGGGTCCCCGTTTAACTTTGACTTTGACTACTCAAGGTTCTACTACCTTTTGAAAGTCCAACCACTACATGATCAGTTTTGGGCCTTAAAGATTCCACCTTTTTGTCTTCTAACATTCCGGGAATTGAAGAGAATGAAAACTGACCTTTGATGGAGATGGAGGGTAGGATCTTGGGGGGTGGGGTGAAATTCTTTTTGGAGGGAGTTGACTTTTTTCGGGAGGTCAACGACTGCCCCTTCGACCCATCTGACCACTGCGATCCGTGAAGTGCAATTTGGGTCGTATTCGATTCGTTCAACTACACATACTGATGAAGTGTTGTGTTTTAGGTCAATTGTTCTTTGTGACCGTTCCCCCCCCCCCCCCCCCCTCTATGGAAAATTGTGATACGACCCTTTGAATTTCTACCTGCTGACTTGTCTTTACCTGTAACGAATTGCCTAAGTGGCCTTTCAGAGCTCACATTTTGAGCATCTGTAGGAATATGATAAATTCAGTAAAATTGGTTTTTTTGGATAAATCATAGATGAATTTCAGATAACAATAGAATCAGTAATGTTCAAATCCTAAGCACCACATCTCTACAATCAAATTAAGAAAGCTGGAAATGACATCTCTCTGGTACTGATTATCCATCTTGAATTGAAAATATGCAGCTTTAAATACCAATTTCTTTTTACTTTATCAGCATATGATTCATTCTTTCAATATATTTTCATTTTTACATGTACAAATAAGTGTTTACTGAAATGTACATGAACACAACTCTTTTTATTTAAAAGAGTATACCAGGGTCTAGGAATGCCAAAGAAAGTTTCGCTTCTAATGTCAAAAAGGTTGTTTCTTATTGTAAAATTGAAGTTAGGGTTCAACAAGAAGAGCAACAAGCAAACAAATTCAAAAAGTCATCTGTTTCATCAGCAATTCATAAAACACGTGTTTTCCACATTACTATAACCAAATTAACACTCTGAGAGAACCAATATCCCAACAAAGCTGAAACCTCAAAAACAGAACTTTGCCTTGGGTGACTACCGATACCCTTAAGAATTTTGACCTTATACAGACGTGGGTCTTGAGGCTAGAGACACACAGACGACACTCGATCATGTAATAATTTGAAAGAGCTAGGTTTGACATCAAAACTGGAACAAAGAATCTCTATTTGCATATTAATTCCGACATCAAATTCAATCTTATTGATCCCCTTTTTTAGATTCATTTCTCTTGAACATGACAATTTCAACTTCGAATTTGCATTTAAAAAAAAAACTTATGACTGATAGAGGGCTTGGATCTCATCTGAAAGCTGCTAATCCTCGAAGTAATCTCAAGCGAGTGGTGCGAGTGTAGAGGACAGAGGAGATAAATAGAGAGCGTAGTGGCTTCCTGACACCGAAAAAGTGTTGCGAGAGCATAGTAGGTGGCGGCGACGACAATCAGATACAGATACAGTGAGTGGTGCGAGGTTGGAGAGTGGGTGGTGATTCACTACCGATGGTGATGACTGATGACGACGATGAGTTAGGTGGATGAGGTGCGATGTCGGCTTTTCAAAATAGGGTTTTTGCTATTTGTTTGAGGGAAAATGCGAATGTAGAGGACGGAGGAGAAAAATAGTATGTTTACTTTTTTGATTCAATTTATGAAATGTCAATGTTAATGCCATTAATTTGTCAAATGAAAATGTGAATATTTAATGCAATTAATTTGTAAAACGGAAATGTGATAGGAGTATTAAAAGGTATGAATAAATTGATTGTATATTATGCAGTAGGTGCAGTACCTCTTAAATTTCAAGAAATGGGCAATATCCTTAATAATATAGTAAAGATATATATATATATATATATATATATATATATATATATATATATATATATATATATATATATATATATATATATAAATCCAACAAGAAATAATACAATATAAAAAAGTTTAAAAAAATAATTAAAACAATTAATATACAATAATTCAATAAAAGGAAAAAGAAAAACTGTATAATTGGTCCTTGTAGTTTGGTAAAAAGATAAAACTACAGATATGGTCCCATGGGTAAATCCGTCATTTGCCAAAAGTTAACAGCCATGCTGTTAAACTTAACGATATAGGGACCAAAACCACAACAAAAGCACCAAATAGGGACGTTTTTTTTGCTAATAAACGTTTTTTTTAACCTTACCCAAAGAAATTGACAAACCATAGGGAGCATTTTTGCAATTTTGTTTACAAAAATTATATTGTTACCTTTAAAAACAAGACAAAACTGCAAAAATGGTCCCTGTGGTATGTAATTTTTTTGGGGTTTTAGTCCAAACCATGACTTTTTTTGGATTGGTGGTCCTTTTGAGGTATTTTGGTTGTGGTTTTGGTCCCTTGCTAAACTGAAATGACTAATATGCCCTCCTGATATTTTTTTTCAATCTTTTTTTTTCTATTTAATTTAATGTTTTATTAAATTAAAATCTCTCTCTCTCTCTCTCTCTCTCTCTTATCGACAGGCCAAGAGGCTGCCACAACCTCCTCACCCCACTTGATCCTCCATCACTGATCACCCCCAACAATCACCTCTTTGTTGCTACCTGTGTTCGAGCTCACACAACCATCGACGAAGCTAGAATAGTTGAGAGAAGACACGCCGAAAAACTAGCCGTCCTCCCCCGCTATCGGCATTTCAATGCCGAACACACATGACAGTGAGAACAAGACAGGAGGGCCTACATCTAAATCTAAATTCGTCGTCAAAAAGCCACCACCGAAGGCTCCATGTCTGGTAGGTAATTCAGTTTGGGTTTAAAGTCCGCCGACGTCTCAATTAACCCATTTCGTTTAACATGTCACCCATCTAGAAACGATTTCAGGTGGGTGATTCAATTTGGGTTTGAGCACCCCTTGATTCGATCTCAGCACGTTTTTCCGATGAGGGATCTGAGCACACTATGTATCAGTAGATCGTTTTTCTGACGAAGGAGATGCATGTAGAGATAGTTCTGAAAGCTTTAAAGATTAAGAGGTGTAGAAGAGTTTTTTGAGGAAGAAGATGAAGAGGAATCTGGTTCTAACAAAATTCAAGGGAAAATCTCCGACAAAATTCTTGTAGTTTTACTAACCCTATTAATCTGGAGTCGGAGAAATACCAGAGAAAAGACGAGAAGAAGCATTGCTCTTAAAGATCTGGTGGGAATTTTTATTGTATGTACTTGAGCTTTAAAGATTTTGGTTTTTTGTTGCAGATGTTTATGTTCATGTGTTAGGTTTGTCTAGTGCACACCATGTGTTCACTAAAATGGTTGACCAAGGAATCAAACCCAATGTAGTTACATACACACAATTGATTCTTGCAGTAAGCTTTTGAGTTTTTGGGAAGGATGATTGGAGAAGATGAAGAGGGTGATTGTTTATTGTGTGTACGAGAGAGAGAGAGAGAGAGAGAGAGAGAGAGAGAGATAGACTTTTATTTTTTGAATTAGTTAAATAAATAAATAAGAATTTAGATTTAAAAAAATGAAAGAAATGAAAAATAAATAACCCAAGGGTATTACAGTCATTACACTATTCATAGGGACCAAAAACGCAATGAAACTAGATCAAAAGGACTACGAAGCCAAAAAAGTTGAGATTTGGACTAAAACTCCAAAAAATGCGTACCATTGGGACTATTTTTGCAATTTTGTCTAAAAACAAAAACAATGATTAATGTTTTAAATAATTACAATGATAAAAATTTAAATCGTAAGGAAATAAACTTTTTCAAATTAATTAATCGTAACAACTATAAATATCATTAAACCATATATTATATTTATTTTTATTCATTAGTAACCTGCAGCTAGAGACCTTTAAAACAATTGAGATTATATAATTTTAAAAAATGTATACATTATCATATAATTCAAAACAAACAATATTTATACCAACTTATTATAAGATTTATAATATAAGAGCTAACAACAACGTCATTGGTATATTTAAAAAAACATATATTTGTAAATGTTTCAAATATATTGTTTTATTATGCACAACGTGCGGGTATTCGCTTAGTATATTATAAATGAAATATTTTTTACTTTTACCACATGCCTTTGAAACCCCCAAACTCTTCATATTTGATTCTAATATATATATATATATATATATATATATATATATATATATATATATATATATATATATATATATATATATATATACACACACACACATGTGTTAAATGTGAAATATTAATATTCAATCATTATTTTTTTTAAATAGCTTAAAATATTAAAAAACGAAATTAATGTCAAATTAACTAAAAAAATCCAAACTAATTTTTCATAATAATTGATTTTTTCTTTCAAATATGGTTTTTAAATCTTAACCATTAACAATAATAATTGTTAAAAATTACATAACCTTATAAATTACATTACATTACCTTGTAAAAAATAAAATAAGTAATTTATAAATTAGTTAATCATAACGTTAAAAGTAACATAAATCGATAATTATTTTTAGTTTTATTCGTACATCAGCTGTGAGAAACGGTCATTAAAATATATGAATTTAATAGGTGTTAAAACATGGTTCAAATCATTACAATTTTACATAACAAATTAGTGTAAGGAACTATTATTTCTAGGTTAGTAGTAATAACATAATTACTATTCAGCCCAGCGTGATATTCGCCTTGTTCTTAATATAAATTTAACATTCCGAACATGTTTTTCGTGTTTCGAGATGTTCTTCGTTTTGCGGACTAACTATTTTTAAATTTTAATAAGTAACTTAAATAAATAGAAGTAAACTCACCCATAAATCCTCCAACTCATCAGAATCATATGACATATCTTCTTTGTCCACTTAGTCTGAAATATGATGTTATTCCGGTATGTATTCCAAAATAGCTTTCGTAATGGTTTGTATATGGAACCCAATCGGAATGTGCCGGACTGGATATAGGCCGGAATGGACTCTAGAACGTTCTATTTCGAATAAGATTGTTATTTTTCAATAAAAATGCAGAAGAAGTTATTTAAAAAAAAACAAAACAAAAATGGTTAGATTATTCAATTTCCATATTAATTAACAAGCTTTTCTGAAAGAGAAATTCAAAAAATTATTTTAAAAAAACCATATAAAAATGATAAAATTGTTCAATTTTCCTATTAATTAACAAGCTTTTTGAAAATGCTCGATTTTCAAATATATATATATATATATATATATATAAAATACTTTTAAATACTCTTGTCTTTTGTTATCTTTCGTCAAAAAATTTCTAGGATCAGATGCCCTTTAGCATTACCCTTTCCACAAGTTAATTTAGTGTCGGGGGGTCCACTTTCATTATGATGATAGCCATGGTGCTAAAACTACATAAATTTGATGAACATTTTAGACATGACTCTATGTCTAATATGGCCCACAACAATCAATTCCATTTTTATCAGATACATAGGCTGGGAGGCATGCGTTGCTTCCTATTGCTGCCACAATCTTCGTTAAACGCCATTTCTTTGTATTTTTTTTTATCTAAAAACGTTGGTGTGGGCCACACCCCATACAGACGTTTTTAGATAAAAAAAACAAAGAAACGACGTTAAACGAAGGTGGTGGCGACAATGGGAAGCAACAACATGTGTATAACGCCAAAAAACGGTGAAGAGGAACGGTGTTTGTGTATTATAATTCCCAAAAACCCCATAGGGGGTTGCCCATGCCCAACACCCTAAAGGAGGACGGAGAACAACAAAATAATATGAAGTGATAAGATATTTTAACCCCTAAAACGAAAGATAGAATAACGACATTCAAAATTTGATTATGTTTTTACCACGTTGTTACTCAAAAGCATATATAAGTTATATTTACAGTTTAATTTAAACGAATTGATTTGTGAGCATCTTATCAATTTATACAATCAGTTCGACCTACTGATTAATTTTCCTAAGGATAAATATACACAGAACCCGATAATATTGAAATAGATTAACATAACAATAAATACAAGGATAATGTACATATATGAGAATGTTAATATACTAAGAGCTAGTTATCACAATATTCGTCTCGCTAAAGCTACAAGGTGTTTGGAAGTGCTTTTCAAAATGACGTATTAAATTATTGACTTTTCAAAAAGTCAGTAAGTTAAAAAAATGTTTGGTAAACACCAACTTTTTGATGGGTTTTAGCCATAAGAACTTTCCTATGTACGCATGCAAAACCCTAATGCTTGGATCTAGGCTTTCTAATTAAACATGCTTTGAATCCAAGACTTCTAATGGATAATTAGGTTAAATAACAACATTGAAACAGATCTAGAACCATACCTTTGAATTCCTTGTTGATCTTGTTGTCTTTGAGCTTCTAGAGTCACAATTGTCACTCCTCTAATGGCTTACAAACACCAATATCAAGAAAGATGACTTAGGAGAGAGGAGAGGGGAGGAAATCGGCCAGGGCTCTCTTATTTTAGGTTAGGTGTCGATTTCCCTTGCCCATGGGATCTATTTATACTTATAGACTCCTTAAGGGTTACAATCTAAACCCTAATTGGATAATCTTCTCTTAAGGCTATCAAAATCCTTTCCTTAGATAAGTCATGGACGATTTTGAAGCTATTCTAGCTTCTAGAATCCGTCCACTATATATCTATAAGGATTTATAGTCTAAAGCTTAACTATCAAACAATTGACAGTTTATACCCCTTTATTTAATTAACCTCTTTAAGTCACCAAATTAATTCAAATTAATTCTATGACTTATATTAATCAAATAACAATATATTATTCTTTATATTATTCCCATAATATATTAATAATATTTACTCTCTCTTGATAAATCATCCTGTCAAGTTGCTATGGTGAAGGCAACCCAAAAGGACCATGCACAACCGGGTCAAGTACTTGCCTAATATAGTTGCAGCCTTAGACACTATTCCAACAGTCTCCCACTTGGATAAGTCTAGTAACTATATGCACAAGTATAATTTGGTTTGCAATCGTAGCTCTCAAAGACGCTGTCAAACTCTGATCTAATCAATCTTGTCCTTCAGATAAGGGATCGTACAGTCCTCTGTTAGATATCATGCTGACAATCCTATGGAATGGTTAGTCAAGCATTTAGGTTTCTCGATCTCTGATTTATTCGACATAGAACTTAATCGAACACATCAATTCAGTTCTGACCGGGCCCGACACATAAGTCAAATCAAATCATCGAGCGGCTGAGATATCACTTTTACCTTCTTAGATAAAAGTTACAGATAAACTTCGACTTATATGCATTTACATATTCAATAATCAACTATACACAACAATGCGTTTTATAACACCGAGTTACTGATGCGTTTTCGCATTATCAATGTACAATCAATTAACAAATAACAAACCATATATCTAGGTTTTAAGACTATATGATATTATCGTCTTGCGATCACCTTTTATATCATATTCCATAAGGTGATTCCAACAAGCACGGGTTTGTTCTAATGCTCAAAACTAGTTCATAAGCACTCATGAACGTTTCAGCAACCCTTTGCTATGTCTAAAACCATTTAGACAATCTACACACCAATTCATGACAATCTTCATTCATATCTACTTCCAACATATGAACGATTGTGGATAATTTGAACAATTCGATTATTCTTAATAAACTCAATTATTCTGGAAGTCAAAACATGCAAAATGAAACAATAGTTAAACAATTAACATAAGACAGTAACATTACTCATAAATAAAACTCCTTTATTTAATCATCAAATGTTAATTACATTTTACCTATTACACGTTTCTAATACTATCTAATCTATGCTAATATCATCCTTCAGCCCAATACTCCTAGCATGCTGCAAGTGTTTAACCCTACTCAGTCCCTTCATAAGCGGATCTGCTGGGTTATCTTCTGATGATATCCTCTTCACTACGAGTTGTCCTTCTTCTACACGATGTCTAATGAAATGGTATTTTCTGTCGATATGTCTCGATCTACCATGATCCCTCGGTTCCTTGGTCAAGGCAACCGCTCCTTTGTTATCACAGAAAATCTCCATAGGCTCCTTTATGGCGGGTACAACTCCAAGATCACCGATGAAGTTCTTTAGCCATATTGCCTCCTTCGACGCTTCGCTCGCTGCAATGTACTCTGATTCACACGTTGAATCAGCTACGGTCTCCTGTTTGGAACTCTTCCAAGTCACTGCTCCTCCATTTAGGGTAAAGACCCAGCCCGACTACGAACGGTAGTTGTCCCTGTCGGTCTGAAAACTGGCGTCACTATACCCTCGCACCTTTAAGTCATCACTCCCTCCGAGGACTAAGAACCATTCCTTCGTTCTCCGAAGGTACTTAAGGATATTCTTCACCGCAATCCAATGTGCTCTGCCAGGATTCCCCTGATATCTGCTAACCATGCTCAAAGCAAAGGCTACATCAAGGCGAGTACAAGTCATAGCGTACATGATTGAGCCAATTGCGGAAGCGTATGGTACTCGGCTCATTTCTGCTATCTCAGCTTCGGTACTCGGACTTTGAGTCTTACTCAACTTGGCGTTATTTTGTGTCAGTAATTCTCCCTTCTTAGAGTTTTCCATACTAAAACGTTTTAGTACCTTCTCCAAGTAAGTGTTCTGACTAAGTCCAATTAGTCTCTTACTTCTTTCTCTTACTATCCTTATTCCCAAAATGTAAGAAGCCTCTCCGAGGTCCTTCATAGCGAAGCACTTCCCGAGCCAGGACTTAACCTCCTGCAGAGTCGGGATGTCATTTCCTATGAGTAATATGTCATCGACATATAGAACGAGGAAGCTTACTATACTCCCACTGGCTTTGACATATACACATGATTCGTCTTCGCTTCGTACAAATCCAAACTCTTTGACTTTCTCATCGAAGCAAAGATTCCATCTACGAGACGCTTGCTTAAGTCCATAAATGGACTTCTCAAGCTTACACACTCTATTCGGATGCTTCGGATCTACAAACCCCTCTGGCTGAGCCATGTAAACATCCTCAACCAATTTTCCGTTAAGAAAGGAGGTCTTGACATCCATTTGCCAAATCTCATAATCATGAAATGCGGCAATCGCTGGCATCACTCTAATAGATTTTATCTTCGCAACTGGTGAGAAGGTCTCATCATAGTCAACTCCGGGAGTTTGAGTAAAGCCCTTCGCAACCAATCGTGCTTTATATGTGTGTACTTTTCCATCCACGTCGGTCTTCTTCTTGAAGATCCATTTGCACCCAACGGTCTTACGTCCGGGCACATAATCAACCAAATTCCAAACTTGGTTATCATACATGGATTGGATCTCGCTATCCATTGCCTCTTTCCACTTTGCAGACTCCGGGCCTGCCATGGCATCCTTATAGCTATTAGGTTCATCAAGATTTATTAGTGTACCATCACTAATATATGTGTCCCCTTCGGTAGTAATATGAAAACCATAAAACTGGGGTAGAACTCTAACTCTATCGGAACGTCTAAGAGGTAAGGATTCGTCAATCGGTTCAACCGGAGTTTCCTCCTCGGGTTGAGTGCCAGCGGTAGAGGTTCCTTCATATATCGACTCTTGAATCTCTTCAAGCTCGATTTGCCTCCCACTGTCTCCTTGGCTTATGAGTTCTCGCTCTCGGAAAACTCCTCTCATCGCAATGAAGACAACATTATCCTTCGGTCTATAGAAGAGATATCCAAAGGATGTCTGCGGGTAGCCGATGAAAATACATCGCTCACTTCGAGGTTCAAGCTTGTCGTGAGTATCTCGTCTTACGAAAGCCTCGCAACCCCAAACCTTGATATGTGCCAACGAGGGAGCTTTCCCTGTCCACATCTCGTGAGGTGTTTTGGCAACCTTCTTGGTAGGGACTCGGTTAAGGATATGGGCGGCAGTCTCTAAGGCATACCCCCAAAAAGAGATAGTTAGTGAAGCGCGACTCATCATAGAGCGAACCATATCCAATAAGGTTCGATTACGCCTTTCTGCCACACCATTCAACTGCGGTGTCCTAGGAGGCGTCAATTGCGAAACTATTCCACACTCCGTGAGATAATCGTGGAATTCAAGACTTAGGTACTCTCCTCCTCGATCTGATCGAAGCATCTTGATTTTCCTGCCCAATTGATTCTCCACTTCATTCTTGAACTCTTTGAACTTTTCAAAGGTTTCTGACTTTTGCTTGATTAAATAGATATACCCATATCTACTATAATCATCGGTAAAGGTCACATAGAAGTGGTTTCCATCCTTCGTGGTTGATCTAAACGGTCCACATACATCGGTATGTATTAGGTCCAATAGACCTTCACCCCTTTCACATGTACTCGTGAAGGGTGATTTAGTCATCTTTCCAAGTAAACAAGACTCTCATGTGTCATCTTCCCTAAGGTCGAAAGACTCCAACACTCCATCCTTTTGGAGTTGGGCTATGCGTTTCTTGTTGACGTGTCCAAGACGACAATGCCATAAGGATGCTTTATCCATACTAGTGGAAGAATCTATATTCAAAACATCATTTCCTAAGTTATCAACAATCATAACAGTTTCATATATTCCATTACACGGTATAGCTTCAAAGTAAAAGACACCATTTAGATAAGCCAAAATAGAACCATTCTCATTATTAAAAGAAAATCTAAATCCTTGTCTATATAAACCATGAAATGAAATGATGTTTCTAGCCATATCTGGCGAATAGCAACAATTGTTCAAATCTAAACACAAATTATTCCTAAGCACTAAAGAATACACTCCAATCTTGGTCACAGGCGACGATCTTCTGTTCCCCATGATTAGATTGATTCTTCCTTGCTCCACATCCCTACTTCTTCTTAGTCCCTGCACATTAGAACAAATGTGATAACCACAACTGGTATCAAGAACCCAAGAAATAGCATGATTAGAATTGTTAGATTTAATTGTGTATATACCTGCGAAAGATGGCTTGATCTTTCCTTCTTTGATTGCTTGCAGGTACTCTGGGCAGCTTCTCTTCTAATGTCCTATCTTGTGGCAGTGG
Source organism: Lactuca sativa (assembly GCF_002870075.4). NCBI lineage: Eukaryota > Viridiplantae > Streptophyta > Magnoliopsida > Asterales > Asteraceae > Lactuca > Lactuca sativa. The sequence continues at coordinate 36,756,951 of NC_056628.2, forward strand.
TGGCACTCTGCCTCCTTTGGGTTAGGACATGGCTTAGCGGGATCAACTTTGGTCCCACTAGAAGAGGCACCATCTCGGGCTTTGACCTTGCGATAGTTCTTCGATGAAGCCTTCCTCTTCTTTCACTTTCCTTGACCAATAGCCAAGACAGGAGCAGCAGGCGGATTGGGAGTTGGCGCAACAGACTTGTCTTTGAAGTTGCTCTCAGCAACCCTCAAGAGACCTTGGAGTTTGCTTAGGGTGACCTCTTCTTTATTCATGTGGTAGGTCATCCTAAATTGGTTGTACATCGGAGGCAAAGAGTGAAGCACCATGTCGATCGCCAAGTCTTCCCCAAAGTCAACATTTAACTTACAAAGGCGGTCAACATACCTTTGCATCTTTTGCAAGTGCACGGTAAGAGATTCTCCATGACCCATCTTAGCGGAAATCATGTTGGTGAAAATCTCATAACGCTCTTGTTTCACGTTTTGGTGGTACCTCTCCAATAAGTCTTGGTGCATCTCGTACGGGTACATGTCCTCGTAGGACTTTTGGAATTCGGAGTTCATGATGCAATGTACCTTCATTGCATCTCGCTCATGAGTCTCAAAAGCGGTGATTTCGGCTGGAGTAGCGATTTCGGGGTTGATTTTCTCGAGCTTCTCATCAAGGAAATACTCCTTATCCTCATAGTGAGCAATGGTGCGAATGTATCTTATCCATTCGCTAAAGTTCGTCCCATCGAAAGTGACCTTTTGACAAAGGCTCATCAATGTGAAGAACTAGCAGCAGCGTTGTTTGCGTTCGACATCTACAAATAGAAAGGACAAAAATAGATTAGAATATGAATCCCTAATTATCACCCAATAAGAAAAATTAGGGTTAGGATCCAACAACAATATTTACATATTAGAAAAGGGATGCCGTAATCTAACATGCAAATAATATGAAGGTAAGTGAATGATGATTCACTAATTCTCCACCATAAAAACATAACTTTAAGTCCTAAATGTATTGAGAATTCCTAGGTTCGGATGAGATTCATTGAAACTATTCAATGGCATGTTTAAATCTCGATATGCCCCTCTTGTTTGTGACTGGGATACCGAGGATCACAAAGCGAGTGTGAATTACCATGCAAATTCACATGGTGCCTTCATTGTAATGATCACCTATTCGATGTGCCGGTAAACCACACACGCTCCATCGAACTATGATAAACAATGAATCACCCTTTGCCACCTTTGCTTAGAACCAATTAGTGTGCTGGTAAACCACACACGCTCCACTAACTTCTTAGCAAGGGTGCAAAGTGTAATTTCATGGGATTGCATCAATTCACTTTTCCTAAAGTAACTAAGATTGGGAAATTTTATAAAATTGTGTAGTTACTTTGTATCACTTATTATACTTTTAATGAGAGGATGAGGTTGCCCTATCCTACCCGTTCGGCTAACGACCCTCCACCAATCAAGCAAGCGGTGGGTGTGAGTGTACACCCATTAAGCTCCATTTTATAGGCTGCAACCTTATACCCACCTTATAGATCGGCTTCGTGAATGAGGCCTACTAACGGTAAGACTAGCATTTAGTTATACATATATATATTATTCTAGTAATATCATATTAGTATAGGGTTGTATTTTAAACCTTTTAAAATCTAGGGTTTGAAATTTAAGTTGTCTAAATTAAAGCTTTTAATCACAAATATAAATTTCAAAACTTGAGGGCAAGTTTTAAATATTTAAAACATAGAGGATCAAATAACAAATAATTCCAATTAACAATTAATATCCTAATTATCTATATTTGATTTTATTCAAGATTTCTTTGAAAGATAATTACCAAAATAATTAAAATAATTAATTAATTATCATATAAGTAAATCAAATATTTTAACTAGATCAATATAATAGCCATATATATCAAAAAATCGGATTTAGATTGATCTATTATGATTAAGGTAAGTTTCCATAAGATAACTATGAAAAAATCCCGAATCTGGCCATTCCTGACGCCTGGACTCGCCGAGTGCACAAAGGGACTCGCCGAGTCAGGCCTACTCGCCGAGTCCACTTTGGAACTCGCCGAGTCCATCACTCAAAAACCAAAAAATCGAATTTTGCAGGTTTGTTTCAGTTAATTAAGCAACAATTTAAAGAAAACCAAGCAAGGCTCTGATACCACTGATGGGTTTTAGTCATAAGAACTTTCCTATGTGCGCATGCAAAACCCTAATGCTTGGATCTAGGCTTTCTAATTAAACATGCTTTGAATCCAAGACTTCTAATGGCTAATTAGGTTAAATAACAACATTGAAACAGATCTAGAACCATACCTTTGAATTCCTTGTTGATCTTGTTGTCTTTGAGCTTCTAGAGTCACAATTGTCACTCCTCTAATAGCTTACAAACACCAATAGCAAGAAAGATGACTTAGGAGAGAGGAGAGGGGAGAAAATCGGCCAGGGCTCTCTTATTTTAGGTTAGGTGCCGATTTCCCTTGCCCATGGGATCTATTTATACTTGTAGACTCCTTAAGGGTTACAATCTAAACCCTAATTGGATAATCTTCTCTTAAGGCTATCAAAATCCTTTCCTTAGATAAGTCATGGACGATTTTGAAGCTATCCTAGCTTCTAGAATCCGTCCACTATATATCTATAAGGATTTATAGTCTAAAGCTTAACTATCAAACAGTTGACAGTTTATACCCCTTTATTTAATTAACCTCTTTAAGTCACCAAATTAATTCCAATTAATTCTATGACTTATATTAATCAAATAACAATATATTATTCTTTATATTATTCCCATAATATATTAATAATATTTACTCTCTCTTGATAAATCATCCTGTCAAGTTGCTATGGTGAAGGCAACCCAAAAGGACCATGCACAACCGGGTCAAGTACTTGCCTAATATAGTTGCAGCCTTAGACACTATTCCAACACTTTTTAGTGTAAAAAATGACTTTCAAAAAGCCTAGAATTCATAGTTTTTCCAAAAAGTCAATAAGTTGATTGAAAAACATTCTCAAACACCCCTACAAAGCCTCGTCATTTTGACCGGGAGGAGGATGGATGTTGAAAATGAATTTGAAGTATGAGAAAGAGTTGGCAAAGGAGACCTTTCATGAAAATATGCATATTGGTAATTTAATGGAATGTGTGAATGTGCCCAAGTGCCGCTTTTTATCCAAAAAAGTGGATGTTAGTTCTATGTGTTTAGTAAGCTGGTGATAGACGGGGTTTTTCAGATATCTAAACTGTTGAGACATTGTGACCATAGACAAATATGGTCGGTGAATGGGAGTGTGCAGCCAGTGGGGCTAGGGTCAAAGTAAATGCATAAAACAAAAAATCTCGAGCAATATACAATGTGAGCGTCAAACTCGCCGCTGGAGATGGTCACCGTCGGTCGTCGGACGCCGCTGGCAAGCGGCAACGAAGAATGACAAAAGTGGATTAGTGGAAGCAACTGTAGAGTCTAGATGTTGTAAAAGTCGAAGTGTTTGTTTTCTTTAGTTTCACATGTTAGTTATTTTACTAAGTCTTCATTTGTGCGAAGCGTATAGTTCAGGACTTAGTATACTTTTTGTACACTCAGGTTTCCTATAAATAGGGACTGAGGTTAGAAGTAGAGACATCGAATACACGAGTGATTCATTAATCATCCGCAAGTTCTCTATGCTTAAGTTTGTAATCAGTTTCTTCATCAATATAAGATCTGGTTAATATTTACTTCTTGTGTTCATACTTTTCATTCATATAATCATGATTGCCTTCTAAATCTCGATAACAATTCTCTTCAATTGGTATCAGAGCAGGATTCAAACTGCATTGATCTAATTTTCGTTTTTGAATCATTTGCTTTTTGAGTAGTAACTTTACTCAAAATTTTCCGCGCATTTTGGTTCTGAAAATCTCTCTTGATCTTCATATTTGAATTGATTCTGCATTTGAATTTTTTCGTCGAGTGATCGATTAGCAATCGGTGATCAATTCACAAATTCATCAAGTTTTTCAAGCTTTCTAAAAATTCTCATTTTAATCAATGGCGAACTTCAACATGAATACCATGACTTCTTTTTCTCACTTACTTGGTTCTTCAATCAAAATTCCAATGTTAATCCCTGAATACTATGATATGGAGGATTACCATGACTTCTTTCTCTCACTTACTTGGTTCTTCAATCAAAATTCCAATGTTAATCCCTGAATACTATGATATGGAGGATTACTTGAATGGAATTGATGAAGAGCTCTGGAATTGTATCAGTGGAAAAGGTCTACTTCCTGATAATGTTCAAACAATTGGACAATCTGCTTCTTTAGAAGAAGTTGCTGATCAATATAATCGACTGAAGAAAAATGAGAAAATGTGTATGAGAGAACTAAGAGGTGCTTTGCCTCCTGTAGTTTACAATTACATTTGTAGTTGTAAAACAGCCAAGGACATTTGGATCACACTAAAAGAGAAGTATCAAGGTAGCGAAAAGACGATCAATTCCGTTAAGCAATGTCTTGTTGAACTTAAGGAATTCAGACAAAAGGATGCTGAAACTCTTGGAAACTACTATGATCGTCTGAATGAGCTTGTTTATCATTGCAGCAGGTATGGAATCACAAGGTCTCTCATGGAATTCAATCTAACATTCATCATGGGTCTTCGCAAAGAATGGCATAGTGTGAGTATGATGCTAAAGAACCAACAAAGTTTTGATACAACCAGTTTGAATGATCTCTACAACCAGCTGAAAACACACGAAAGCGAAGTTACAGAAATATTTGAAGAATCAAAACAGAGTCTAGGAGGTCCTTTGGCTTTGGTTTCAAAGACTTCTGAAATTGATACTGGTGAAAAGGAAGGATCAGACAATGAAGGTTTCATAATGAATTCTGATGATGAAGCAGTTGCATTCTATTCAAACAACAGAGTTAAGAAATTTTTCAAAAAGCCTTTCAATCCAAAAGGAAAGCCAAATGATTCAAAGAGTGGTTTTATAAAAGCTGGAGGTGAGGAAAAGAAGAAATTGGAAAAGGTTGAAGAAACTCAGAAATATGAGAAGGCAGAGAAGAAATTAAAGGTGATTCTGGAATTAATTGTCATTACTGCATTCGTGCAAATCACTTCGCAACTGATTGTATGCTGAGAAAGAAAGAGGAGAAGAAAAGCAAAATCAAAGATGAAGCCTACTACTCAGAGAAGCTTGAGGAGGTGCGTGCGAAGGCAAAAGGTTTGTCATTAGTTGCGAAAGGAGAGTCTGATGAAGAAGAAAGTGGAACTTATCAGATCTGGTCTTCAGGATCTGATGATGAAGAAATGAGGCACCCAACTCATGGTGCAATGTTCGCAAGCTATGAAGATAATTGTGAAGAGAATGTTTCTGGACGATGCTTTGTGTCCAAGTCCACTGATAAATCTCCAATGACCAGCAATGTACGTGTTATTCTTGAATCATTTAATATTCCTTTATCTGCTTATGATGTTGAAATAACTTCATTTGATGATACTGTTGCTTATTTTGATTCTATTATTGTGTATGCTAGTACAGAAGCACAAAATCTAAAATTGCAACTAGTTGAGACAAGAAGACAATTAGAAATAAAACGAAGCAGAGTAGATAAACTTGAATTACAAACGAAAAATGTAAATTGTGATAGGAACAATCTAGATAAAGATGTTAGGTTGTTACTAGCACAAAGAAACATTTATTGTAACTCTGCTAAATGTTTATATGCGAAGTTAACAACTTTACATCATTCATCTGAAATAAGCAAAGAACAACATAGGAAACTTTTACCTTTTCTTGAATATGAACGCGAAAAATTTGATGTTGTTTCTTATGACTGTCAAAACACAATTGCTCAATTTGACTGTCACACCCCCGAACCAGACGGCGGAAACGTCCGGGGGCTTGTGCGTGACTTCATCTTGAATTATCATTACAGTGAATATAATTGAAACATAACATCATCATCATCACACATGTAATATTACAACATTCATTGTTTACATCGATCATTGTATTTGAATATTACATGCCAAAATAGTAAGAGTATGACGAAACAAAATATAACACAATATCCATTAGTTTTTTTTGTTCATCTTGCTTCAACGATTTCCTGAGAATACAAGTTATTTTGAAAACGGTCAACATAAAAATGTTGGTGAGTTCATAAGCATGTTTGTGAAAATGATTTGTATAACTTTGAAAACCACTAGAAAATCCGATATTTTCTGAAAACTGTTTAGTGTGTTTGTGTTAGATCTTTTATTAATGCATGTATGTTATTGTTATTTGACTAAAAAGGTAAATAGAATGTAGAGAGAATGTAAGAGCATGTAACGAGAATGTTCCCAGACAACCCGATGTTGCCTAAATAGAAAGGTCTTCCGTAAACTTCATAACGTTAGTTCCTCTAAGCGAGCCGTCATAACCATACTAATTTATGACAATTTCACCTGTCTTGGCATCGTTGGACGCCGACGGAAAATAGAATAAGGTTTTTGTCACCCTAGACTGAGTTAGTCTAACTGTAGCGAATAGCTCAGGTGTGGGGTGTCATCTCTGTATAGATCTATACACAAATCCCTGCTCTCCCTTCAAGAGACTCTGGTTATAACTACAGGCTACGATTATACACTTAATAGGTGCCAACCGATAAAAAACTCGCTAGATCCTTAATCGAATTTACGCGAAAAAAATGTATAAACTCATTCTAGGTCCAATGATCCATGTAAGTGAACCACTAAGGCATCGCTAAACATGTAAATCATTTCAAGACCTAAAGGGAATGAGATTATATAACATGGGCCCAAAATATATGTGAAAGGACAACTAAGGCCCATTTCACATGTAAGGTATTTATAGACCCAAATAGCATGCAAATAGTATCCACTAAAATAGCATAAAAAGAATAATGCATATAAAACAATTCCTAGGCCCAATAAACATGTAAGTGGACCACCAAGGCCCACTATACGTGTCTATTATTTCCAGGCTCAAAAGGAATGTGAATGTCTATCCTAAGCCTAATATACATGTAAAAGGACACTAAGGCCCACTAAACAAGTATATTATTTCCAGGCCCAATAAGGATATGAATACCTATCTCGAGCCCAATATACATGTAAAATGACACTAAGGCCCACTAAACATGTATATTATTTACAGGCCCAATAAGGATATGAATGTCGTTTTTAACCCGTTTGTTTTTGTTTTTCTTTATTTTAGCTTGATTATTTACATAATTGATATCTAAAGCCCACTTTTGTAAAAATGACGTTCTTGGTCCAATAAGCCAAAAATTTAGGATTTAGAGCCCAATTTTTGTAAGAATAACACTTTAGTCTCCATTTTGTTCAAAACTTGTTTTGATGACTATTTTGTAGTAAAAATAACATGTTAAAACCCATTTTTTTCAAAATTAACATTCTTGGCTTGATTTTTGTGAAAATACACATTTTCTGGTTTTTGAGCTTTTCCGACCTAGTTGTTTGAAAATTTGTAGAAAAATCATCGTAAGTCAAAATTTGGATCCGTAAACTCTCAAAGTTTATAAATTTTGTCTAATTTGTTCACAAATTTTCTCAAAATTTTTAATGGCTTATAACAAGTGTTAAATTGCTCATCTTTACAGGTTGGACAGAAATTATTTCAAATCTGATAGGCAGTTTTGTAAAATTCGCCAAAAATTATAGAAAAATCGTATGAAAACGTAAGAGTAGTCATTTTAAAGGTATAAATCTGAAATCTATCCATGTAAAACAGTTTTGAAAAATACTTCCATTTGGATGGTCAAAATAGTCCGAGATTGGACCAAACGTTTTCTGTCAAGGGCTGTTTTGTGAGTTTAGTTTATAGATCTTTGAACACAACACTTATTTTTGCTATATCAGGTATACAAATCCCAAATCTACATGTTTACATGTAATACTTGTGATAAAACATACTTTTCTCAAGATTCATGTGAAGATCCTAGTGATAAACTTCAAGTTTCTTAACATATTTTTAGATTAGTGAAGAAATCAACACATAATCACCAAATAATTCATGGAAAACACACATAGACATGCATATACACATAGATCTACACAAAGCAACTTGTATTCTCCCCCGAAAATCATATAAAAACAGAAAACAATGGGTATGAACTCACCTTGGGGTTTGGTTCGATTTTGATGAAGAGATATGAGAAAATGATGTTGTTTTCGGCCTAGCTTACTTCCTTGAAAAGATCTCGAAGATGTGGATGGTTCTAGGAGTGTAACACAAGATTTGTGATGTTTTGAAGAAGATCTAACAAAAGATGGATTTATCCAAATTAAAAGTGAAGTATCTTACCTAGTATGTGAGTTGGAGGGACCTTCTTGAGCACACACACACACCCACTTACGGGTTTATGGAAGAAAATGGAAGAGTTCTTGAGGTTTTTGGGAGTGAAAGGAAAATTGAATGATTTTTGGTGAGGGAGAATGGCCTTAGGCCGAGATTAAGAAGAGAGAGGGAGGGGAGAGAGTGGAGTGACCTTAGCATGGAAGTATGAGAGTGTTGATACATGAGAGGTAATTAGTGTGGAAGTCCTACATGTAAAAAGGAGGTGTCAACCTCTTCCCCATGCAAGATTTCTTTTTTTTTTTTTTTGTTAAGTGATGTTGTTGGGCCTAGATAATGGGCTAGAGTAATAAAAATTAAATGATTTGGGCCTAACCTTGGCCTTGTTCGAAATTTGTGAACCTCCAAGCATTTTTTTTTTCGGCTCATTGGGCCCTAAGAAGGTTCATGACCCACTAGGGCAAATGGAACCATTTATGGCCCAACAAGACCTATTAGAGATGAAAATGGATTATTTTAGGCCTACATGGCCCAAAATACTAAAGTATTATGATTGTGGTCCATTTAGAGCCCAAATAGTCGATTTGAAAGTTTATTGGTCCATTAGGCCCAATAAGAGAATCCTTGTCCATAAAGAATTTGAGTCCGGATTTCTAGGGTTTCCAACCCTTATTTGAACATATGAGATATATTTGAATGAGAATGAAGTATAGTATTCACTTAGAGTATAAGTTATTACACTAGGTTAATGATTGCATGAGAGTAGAATTTCCTAGCAAAAATGCTAGTTGTGACATTGACAAAGTACCTGATGATAGATTCGCATATGGTATTGTCAAAATTGATGAATTCTTGAATGCTGATGAGTTGGTTAGTATTGTTAATGAAAGTTTGACAAAGAATGAACAAGTGAAAATCTTAAAGAAAACTGAAACTTCAACTCTTGATTCTCAACACAATTATGCTGATGTCGATGACAATTCAGATAATGTGAGTGAAATCAGTGAGATTGAAGAGGAAGAAGAGGTCGATTGTTCTAAATTGTCTATCATTAATATCACATCTAAGGTCAAAGCTAAAGAAATTATAGTTGATTCGATAGTAAATGATGAAAATGATAAACCCTCTACTTCGCAAACTTGTGACTTTGATAATGTGGAAGTTGAAAGCTGTAAGACTGATGACACTGATGAAGACAAAGAATAAGTGAAGGATTCGCATGAAACACCTCAACGATTTGTTGTTAATCAAGTGTTTGGTGATACAAAAGAATTCGACAAAATTCTTAATGACAAAGGTGCACATTATTTGGAAACCAACATTGTGGTTTATCCAAATTTTACATGTACAGATAACACAATTTTTCCAAATCAAGTCTTTGTCACAACTGGAAATGTTGAGAAAATTAAACCTGTATTCAACAAAATGGTTGAAAATGACAATCAAAGGTCAAGTATTGAAGGTTTCTTTGCAAATCAAAATACAGTAGAAAACAATTTAACTCAGAATTCTTATGTTTTTCAAGGTCAAAAATCATCACAAAAATGGGTGGTTAAAAGTGAAAAAGAAAACAAAGTTTTTGAAAGATTTGAAAAACCAAAGATGGAAGTAAAATTTAATTCTCATGAATTTAAGTTGATGGTTGGACAGTATTCAACAGAAAACAATGTTTCAAAAAGAAAAGCAATTTTTTGGCAAGTTATGTCTAATGATAAACCAAAAGTTGAAAAAACACAAATTTCAAAGACAAAACCATCAAAATTTCAGAGAATAAACAAACAAAAGGATACAAGTTTTCACAAACCAATATATTCTGTTGACAAAATTCCAATGAAAAATAACGATAAATTTGTTTGGAAATATGACAACATTAGAAAATTTGAGACTTCGCAAGATTTTGTGAATGATAATAAGTTTCAAAATGTTGGCAAATTAACGAATAATTCATCAACTTTGAATGTCAAAACTCAAGCAAAATCAAAATTTTCACCCAAACAACCAAATTTTCCAAATCCTTCGATCTCAAAACCGACCAAAGTTTCGTATACAAAAGGAAAATCTGATGTATATACGATCAACAATTGGGTTGAAGGGAAAGGAAAACAATACCAAAATGGGAAGTTTTCAAAGCAACAGATAAAGACTGCATTTGACAAGTTTGTGAATGAGTCTTCTACTGGTAGTTCATCATCTCATGATTCGCAAGTCCCGATACAAAAGTGGAAACCAGTTATGAAAGTTGCGAATGTTGTGAAGGATGAAATGAAAGTCAATGGAAATCCAAAACAATCGAACAACTATATTTCAATATCTAGATCTGATGATGTTGATTTAATTGATAGTGTCACAGACAAAGTGAAAACATGGTTTTTAAATTCAAAGAATTTGTTCAATACTACTAATGAGGACCCAATAAGACTTGGGTTCCTAAATTCTTTCAATAAATACAGGTGATATGTGACGAGCAATATGATGCAAAATGATATATTGATAGTGGTTGCTCTCGTCACATGACTGGAAGAAAGGAAAACTTGCGAGATTATAGAAGCTTGGAAAATGCTGGAGTAGTCAAATTTGGAAATAATCACAAGTGTCAAGTGAAAGGCTATGGAAAAGTCACAAATGAGCAATTCACAGTTAATAGGGTTGCTTATGTCGAAGGTCTTCAACATAACTTGATTAATGTTTCGCAACTTGTTGTGGGTACTGGAAATCAAGTTGTGCTTAATGAAGAAGGTAGTATCATTTCAAAAACAGATACAAATGAAGTACTTCTCAAATCCAAAAGATATGGAGACATGTTTACACTAGACATCAAACCAATTGTGGGCAAACCTGCAGTGTGTCTACTGTCAAAGGCCTCTAATGATGTTAGCTGGCTCTGGCATAGAAGATTGTCTCATTTGAACTTTCGCAATATTAACAAGCTTGTCACTGAAGATTTGGTTCGCGGTTTACCTATACTAAAATTTGACAATGATACTTTGTGTGCAGCTTGCAAACAAGGAAAACAACATAGAAAAGGTCATCCAGTTGTGATTGATTCAAAGATCGTGGAACCATTGGAACTTCTTCACATTGACTTATGTGGACCGTCGACTGTTGCTACAATCAATAAAAAGCGGTACATTTTAGTTATTGTTGATGATTTTTCTCGATTTACATGAGTATTTTTTCTCAGGTTAAAATCTGAAGTCGCTCAAACGATGATTGATTTTATCAAAAATATTGAGATTAGTCTTAAAAAGAGTGTTCGCAGAATTAAAAGTGACAATGGTTCTGAGTTTAAAAATCAAACACTGGATTTATTTCTCACATCCAAAGGCATTTCGCATAATTTCTCATCACCATATACTCCACAACAAAATGGTGTTGTTGAAAGAAGAAATAGGTCTCTATGCGAAGCAGCCAGGACCATGCTAACATATGCGAACTTACCTCAATATCTTTGGGCTGAATCTATGTCGACTGCATATTTTACTCAGAATCGTTCGTTCATTCATCGAAGATTCAATGTCTCTCCATATGAAATACTCAACAATCGAAAACCTAATGTAAAATTTTTCCATATTTTTGGTTGCAGTGTTTTATAATGAATCTAAAAGATAATTTGACCAAGTTACAAGCTAAAGCTGATGAAGGCATATTCTTAGGATATTCGCAAAATTTAGTTGCATACAGGGTGTTAAACAAGCGAACAAGAAAAGTTGAAGAAACATTCAACTTAACCTTTGATGATTACTATCTTAAACAAACGGATAGTAAATTTGAAAATAAATCAATTCTTGTTGATTCAGATACTCAAATTGAAAATTCAAAAATCAATGATTTTGATTATGACTTAATTTTCGGAATTCCTGACAGGGCAATTGATGCGGAAGTTCATGCTCCTGATAATCAAACATCAGAATCTTCAAAACATACTGATGATTCAACAATTACTACAAAGTCAATATCTTGTGAAAGTGTGCCTAAAGTTCGTATGGAGGGGGAGTATCTGATCACCAATGTACAGAGAGAACAAACTTTCGAGGGGGAGAATGAAAATATGAATCATCAAGTTGAGGGGGAGCATTCGCAATTTCAACAGGAACATCATTTTGAGGGGGAGAATCAAGATGAACATCATGTTGAGAGGGAGCATGATGCAACAGATACAATTAATCTTGATGAAAATGATGAATTTCATGAATTAAATGATAATTTTTCTGTTGCGGGATCTGAAAATGAAGATATGTACGAAGATGCACCATTGGAATTTAATCCTGATTTTACACCACTTGAGAAATGGACAAGGAATCATCCCAAAAAACAGGTGATTGGGAATCCACAAGATGGTGTGTTGACAAAAGCTCAAATTCGTGCGAAAAATGAGGTACTGAATGTGAACCAAGAATTGTGTATGTTTAATGTTTTTATTTCTAAAATAGAGCCAAAGACAGTAAAGAATGCTATGGAACACTCAGATTGGGTTGTTGCTATGCAATATGAGCTGGCTGAATTTGAACGTAATAAGGTTTGGAGATTAATTTCTAAACCTTCTGATGTTTCGATTGTCAGATTAAAATGGATTTTAAAAACAAAACCGACACAGATGGCAATATTATTCGCAATAAAGCTAGACTAGTTGTTAAAGGCTATTCGCAACAAGAAGTAATAGACTATGAAGAAACATTTGCTCCTGTCGCAAGACTCGAAGCAGTTCGCATATTTTTAGCTTATGCAGCTCACAAAGACTTTGACGTTTTTCAAATGGATGTTAAGTGTGCATTCTTAAATGGAGAACTAGAAGAAACAGTTTATGTTGAACAACCACCAGGATTTATAAATGATGAACATCCTGATCACGTCAACATACTAGACAAAGCAGTTTATGGGTTAAAACAAGCACCAAGAGCCTGGTACGCAACACTTATAAATTTTTTGAAACAATCTAAATTTAAACAAGGATCAGTTGACCCCACATTATTTCGCAAGAAAGTTGGGAATCATCTTATGCTTGTTCAAATTTATGTTGATGATATTATTTTTGGCTCAACTGACCCAACATTGTCAATTAAATTTGAAAATCTCATGAAGAGTCAATTTGAAATGAGCATGATGGGAAAAAATAATAATTTTCTTGGTTTAAATATAAGACAGAACAGGGATAGAATTTTAATCAACCAAGAAAAATACACAAAGAGCCTGCTTGAAAAGTTTGGAATGACAAACAGCACGAAGCTGAGAGTACCAATGGCAGTGGGAACAAGACTAACTCCTTCATTAGATACTCCTGCAGTTGATTTAACTATTTATCGAAGCCTGATAGGGTCTTTATTGTACTTAACTGCAAGCAGACCTGATATTATGTTTTCAGTATGTAATTGTGCTAGGTATCAAGCTAATCCCAGAGAACCTCATTTAACTGCAGTGAAAAATATTTTTCGCTATCTTAAGGGGACAATTTCATTAGGACTTTGGTATCCTTCAAAATCGGGATTCTTCAATTAAGCTTTTTTAGATTCTGATCTAGGAGGATGTACTTTGGATAGAAAAAGTACAAGTGGTGGGTGTCAACTATTGGATGGGAAATTTGTGAGTTGGCAGTCGAAGAAGCAAACTTGTGTTGCTATATCAACTGCTGAAGCTGAATACATTTCAGCTGCTGCTTGCACTTCTCAAATCATTTGGATTCAGAGTCAACTTCGTGATTATGCTATAAATATGAAAAATACTCCCTTGTATTGTGATTCTCAAAGTGCAATTCGCATTTGTCATAATCCAGTACAACACTCAAAGACAAAACTCATTGCTCTTCGATATCATTTTATCAAAGATCATGTGGAAGATGGGAATATCGAAATACATTTTGTTAAAACCACTGAACAACTTGCTGATATTTCTACTAAACCTCTTGATGAAAAATCATTTGTAAGAATTTTAGCAGGTTTGGGGATGATCGATGCGAATTCAATGCCAAAATCAATACCTCAAGAATGAAAGATCCATTCAGCAGCTCTGAGTCAGAATCATTCAGAAGTTACTGTGCGTTAAGAGGCTTCACATTCGCGCATTCGGTAACTAAGGTTCACTTTAATTTTTTTTTGTTTTTGCTTTGCGAAAAACTTGAAAAATCAAAATATTTTCATTTGTTTGTCTATATTTGAAAAGTTTAAAAACAACAAAAAGATTTTCTTTTCTTTAGTCTTTAATTTTTGAAAAATACAAAATCACAAAAATATTTTTCTTTTTAACTTTGTTCTTTAAGTTCTTTGTGTTTTTAGTTTTAGTCAAGAGCGTAATGCGAAGAGGTCATGCTTATATGTTTCTATGGGAAGGTATCATTTCTTTCAACTTTGTACTAGTTAGGATGTCCCTAGCTAGAAGCATGTTGCAGCATGTTGACACAAGCCTCATATGACTCTATGTGTGAGAAACGACAGCCTTAATGAAATTATCTTATGAAAATTTCTTCCCAATTAGGCTTATATTCGCATTAGTCAAAAGAGCTACCTTACTCTTCTAATATGAGTAAAGAGTTTTCTGTTTGGTCCACAAATAACAGAGGTACATTCGATCTTATAACCAATCTTTTTCATCACAAAATTTCTTAACATGATGCACACACAAAGACACATGTCCAAGAGATCACTTGATCAAACCAATCGTGATTTAGACATGTCATCATTCTGTGTTAATGATCTTGTTTCATGAGTCCGTGAATTAAGTGAAACCCAAAAACTTCGCAAATTAAGGAATTGACGGGGAACTATGTTCCAGATTGTTACGAAACACTTGTTTCTGTACCTGATATTTCATATACTCCAAATTATATTCATTCTTATGAGTGATCCTGATCAAATTTTCGAAACCCACGAAGTTTGTTTCCCAACAGGATCCAGCACTTAATTTTTCTTTGAATATAATTTTCGAGTGAGTATATATCTGAAATTCTTGTCACTTTTCAAAATAATCCAAAGCAATCTTGTTCCTGAACACAATGTTCAAACAAGTAATTTCGGTTACAATTACTCACGTTATGTTTAGGATGATATGTAACGAAATTCGCAAACCACCATATTAAGCCAATAAAAGAAGCCCTTTGATACTTTTCTATAAGTATTCGATTGTATGTCACGGGAAAACGTGAAAGCAGTTGATTATCTCTCTTGATAATTAATGAAGTAACCTTTGCCTGGGGTTTTACTGCTTCATGTCAATAAATTTTGACATCACAAAATTCCAATTTTTTTTAACTTTCTTCTTATCTCATTTCCTTGAATCACATGCACTCACGAAATCCTTGAGGTTCTAAGTAATACCAACTTAGGCTGATGATTTCGCAAGACTGGCAAATGACTTCGTTTAAAATCCCATGAACGAAAGAGCCCAACCTCGATATCGAAGGGTCCTTATTGCTGTACTCATGAACAGTCTCCAGTAACCGTTGGCCCTAGTTTCAAGGCACCTTATGGGGCATGATCATTACAACGGCTATTGATTGCAAGTTTCCAGGAACACGTAGCCTACTCTATTTTTGGAAATGGTTCATCTTTGAGATTAACATATAAAAGGGATAATCTTTTCTGATAATCGTTACACGATTCAAATTTCTCAGACGAACAAAAAGCCCAAATTTTTCTTTCAAGAAATTTCTCAGAATAACAATGGCTGCTACTCAATCCAACACCGAAAAAGTTATCACACAGTCTCTTATTAAGATTCAAAGCACAAACTACCAAGTTGATCCTAATGTCTCATCATACCCAGAAGAATTGAAGATGTTGATCGTTGCACTGAAAAGGTCACCATTATCAACTGCTATGTTCAGTTCTTTTCCTGTTCCTATGACTTGGTTGTCAATGGCGGCATCAACCGCGTCATACAACTATGCAACAGATGTCATAACTTTCAATCTGGTGAATAACAAGAGGGTTCGTCTTAACAAGAACATGTTCATTGACTTCCTGAACATTCCTCACAACCCACCGTTCTTTAAACCCACCAATTCATAGATTATCTTCATGTTCAATGAGATGGGACATCAACCCACTCTTGAAAAGATAAGTGATTTCCGGAAATCCAGCTTACCATGTATTTGGAATTTCTTATTTGGTATCTTTCTAAGATGTTTGACTGGAAGGAGTGTAGGTCTAGACAGGGGCCGAATGGAGGTTTATGCCATGGTTATGGGTCTTTACTATGATTTAAGTATCGATTATGGAACTCAGCTTTGGAAGGAGTTCAACAAAATCCTAGAAAATACAAGTGTTGATAACGGGATTTCTTGTGCAAGGTACTGGAGTTTGATTTTAGAAAACGTATACGCAAAAGAAGGCATTCAAGTTCCTGAAGAAGGAGAAGTTGCAGAATTTTCTTTGTACTAGTTTCCCAAAGTTGTTGAAGATGATGAAAATATCTTCACAAGTGTTGCAAGAATTCCTGATGCAATGCTTCGCAAAGTTTCTTCTACTCACAAGGTGTTAGTTCGATACATGAAGATTTTTGATCCTAATGTGCAAACTGGAGTGTTACTTGAAGTCAGTGCTGAGTCATCAAAGAAGAAGAAGAAGACTCAAAAGGAAGAAAAACACAAATCTTCAAAAGTGTCAAAGGCTGAAGAGGTTAAGAAAGATGAGCTTTCTACCAAAACTATGAAGGAGATTATACCGACAAAGTCAGGGGTATTAAAGAGGCTTTGCAAATCATCACACACGACGACTACTTCTCCTACTATTCGCAAAACTGAGGTGAGTAGTAAGGGGGCTGTGTTTAGAGACGTTCCGGCTCCTGTTTCTCCTGGTTCAAAGAGAAGAAGAGCTCAAGAGGTTGCGAAGCATATTACTCAAAAGCTCTACAAGAAACGGAAGATGATTATTCACAATGAATCATCAGATGATGAAGTGGTTCCAGAGACTCCACCTGTTTCCCTTTCCACAATGGTAAATATTTCTCTTCCAATTACTTCGCAAATTTCCACTACCACATCCATTCCACTTGTAGTTGTTACAAACAAATTAGTTCATGAGGAGGAACTTATTTCTGATAAGGTTGTTAACGTATCTGATACGGGGACACATATCACGAATATTGAACTTACAGTGCCAATCAACTTATCTACTTCATTACCACCATTTCCTCTTCCAAATACAAATACAACCACATCATCTATATTTGATCATCCTTTAAAACGTCCTTTACTACATTGTTTCCATCTCAATCACCTGAAACACCACAACCTAAACCTTCCTAAGCTCGGTCTGATGAAGAAACCGAAGGAGGAGGTTTTGGAGGAATGTTTGAAGCCTTACACTTTGATTCAGAGGAGGAGGAAATACCTGATCATATGCTTATGTCAGGTAAGCAATTTAAAATCCTGAATCGAAAGTTGAATGCAATAATTCAATCACAAGCTGATTCTGGTACAAAGTCATCTATATCGGGTTTGGAGGTTGAATCCATGATCAAAGCCGCAGAGAAACGTATAACTGCAAAAGTTGATGATTCAGATAAGAATAATGAGCTTCGCATTCAAGCTCAAGGAAAGTCTTTTGATGGCGTTATAAAAGATTTGCAAATTGTTACAAAAGAACGACATGTTCTTTTTGTACAAGATGTGAAGAAGGTCAGGGAAGATGTTAACTTCAAAATTGAGGAGTTAAAGAAAGAAATTGCAAAGGAGCTTCAAGAGCTTAATTCGCAAAATTTAGATGTACAAAAACGTGTTGATATTATTGCTGAAGCACTGACCAAGCTTGATACTGATTATCAACCGTCTGCTCAAATTATCAAAGCCAAGCATCAAGAGAATAAGGAGCAGTTTTCAAAATTAATTCAGTTGGTGACTGAATTAAAAAGTTGTGTTTCGCAGCATTCTCAACAATCAATTCTTACTCCAGAATTTTTAACCCTTAAAGTCAACACTTTGGAGCAAGCTATTCAGAAGGCGTTGGCCCCGATTACCAATTTTACTTCTGTTTTGCCAAAGAATGCCCCGCCTGCTTTCACAGGGGTGCAAGGGGGAGAAATAAAAGGATGTAAAGGAGAGGATGCGAAAACTGTTGGGAAGATACATTCAACTTAGCTTAAAACAACCTTGCCTGTAATCACGAAACCAATTCCTTCAACAATAGTAACAACGAAGCCAATTTCTAAGGGAATTACAATTGGTTCAACAGAAGGAGGAAGTTCAAGTGCGCAACCTCAAACAGTGAATACTGGAAAAGGCAAAGAGGTGGTTATTGAAAAGTCAAAAGAAGAAAAGAAAGCTGAGGTTGAAGCTGAAATGGAAAAACAAAGACAAATTCAGAGCATACTAAGGCAAAGAGCAAGTGACCCACCAACTTTGAACAAGGGTGATCCTGCGAAGTTGTACTCGTTTGAAACCATTGAATCTAAAGTTTTGGGGAATCACTTGTACGAGTTTGAGAAAAAGCCTAGAAGAAGTTATGATGTTGCGAACTCAAACAAATGCCAACTTGATTTTCCAATAAACAAAATGATGTTTATTACGGCGCAGTACAAGATCAGTGAAAATTTTGAAAATGCTGATGAATACACTTACTTGAAGATCAGATTTCATGTTGTACTTGCGAAGGATCAAGAGGAAGTTTGATCTTTAATGAAAATCAAGAAGTTCTAACAATCAAGAAGGATGTAATGTTCGAGAACATGCTTCAAAACTTTCGATATTTCGTGATTCGTGCAGATAATAAGGCATTTGATTTTACCATTGCTGATTTTCCCTTGATGAATCTAAATGATCTCATTCAAGTGGCATTTATCCTTAAAGACATGGAAGAAAACAAGCTAAAAGGATATGATACTGATGTGTTCAGATTTGGTTTCGCACATATCAAGATATTCATAGATAACTTCTATGATTGTTTGGCATTGACTGATGAAGAACTTGCATCAGGCCTTGGAAGAAAAGTTACAGTCTCTTGGGAATCAACTTTGACTCAAACGGAATTAAAGAAGTATGCAGATGGAGAAATATGCCTTAAACCTTTTGGCATGGTTTTCGCAGGCAAAGATACGAAGGGGAAGCCTAAGACGTTTTTGTTTAAATTCTCAGAGATAGAAAGATACACCACTTCACAATATACGAATTTAATTGTTTGTATGAATAATTGCATGAAGAATAATGAAGGAGACAGGAAGGAGCTTAAAATGATAATAACTTGGTATTCAGAAATCCGAAGAACAATGCACTCAGCTGTTTAGAATCTCACAAACTGAATAGCTTTGACTGTTTAAAAAGGGGGAGAATGTAGAGTCTAGATGTTGTAAAAGTCGAAGTGTTTGCTTTCATTAGTTTCACATGCTAGTTATTTTACTAAGTCTTCATTTGTGCGAACCATATAGTTCAGGACTTAGTATACTTTTTGTACACTCAGGTTTCCTATAAATAGGGACCGAGGTTAGAAGTAGAGACATCGAATACACGAGTGATTCATTAATCATTCGCAAGTTCTCTCTTCTTAAGTTTGTAATTAGTTTCTTCATCAATATAAGATCTAATTAATATTTACTTCTTGTGTTTATACTTTTCATTCATATAATCATGATTGCCTTCTAAATCTCGATAACAATTCTCTTCAGCAACAACGACATCAAGCAGCAGTAGGAGTAGTCGACGATCACCCTTCTGTTTCTATTTCACATTGCTTTTTTAATCAAATGGGTACAAAGGGTTATCTCTTAATTCATTAAAAGATTGGGATTAAAAAATTTGGGTTATTTTAAAAGAGTTGGCTATTAAATTTGCACTTTAAATAGTTTGGATTTGTAATATAAGGTATGTCATATTTTTTACTGGTGCAACACTGCAATATAAAAAAAAAGTATGAAAATGTTTATGCTTCAATACGAAATTTGAGGGGTCACACGAAATACCCCGTGTACCTGTGTGAATCCGCCAATGTGTGTAGCTCAAGGAGAAGTTCTATAACCAACATGTTTTTGCTGCAACGTATATGACCCCATGATATTATGTTTTGGTGTTGGAGCTTGAAATAGTGTCATGTCGTTTATCATATCAGGTATTAGGTTGTCTCCTAAGAAGACATAGTTGCCAAAGGTGGATCAACAAGTCTCAAGGCATCCCCCTCAGTCGACATCGATGTAGGAAATAAGTTGTGAAGAGGTTGATGGATAAATATGAAGACCAAGATCATGTGTGCCTTTGAGGTAACATATAAGATGTATTAGGACATTAAAATACGGTACTCATGAAGCATACATAAAGAAACAAATATGTTTTACAAAATAAGGTATGGGTGGGTGAATGTGAGATATTGGACGATACAAGCCAAACTTCCATACATGGATGGTTCAACAACTTTCTCATCATATGAGATACTAAGTTTGGTGCACCAATGCTAACATGCGTGGCAACGAGTTTACAATTTCCACATTGGCTATTTAGGGTATAATGTCAACGTATTTTTGTTGGCTCGGGAACATACTTTTGGATGTCTATAAGACCAATATACCTACAAAATATGACATAAGACCCAAAAATGTCACTAGAAATTCACGAGTTAAGGCATTTATGATCTTAGTTTTAAGAGAGTTAGTGGATGTTGTGACAATGATGTTATCCATTTAAAGGAGGAGGTACTCGATATCTTTTCCTTAATGAAATGTAAACATCGAAGTATCACTTTTGCTACATATGAAGGCAATATGAGTAAGACACACCGAAACCTTTTGGTACCATGCTCGTACGGGCATGACTCAGGCCATAAAGAGGTTTTTGTAGCGTATATATATGTAGTCTATATAAATGATGAGTCATTTAATCCTAGGGATTGATACATGTATAACATTTCTTGAATATCAACATGTAGAAACACATTTTTCACATATAATTAATGGGTATGCCAATTAGGACCCATAGTAAGACTAAGGATGGTACTAATTATAGCAAATTTTGTTGGCCACTAATAAGATCTTGTATCATTCAAGAGTATCATCCGCCTTGAATTTGGGATGGAATAGACAACAAGACCAAATAATATTGGTACCAATGGGTGTGTGGTACTAAGTGATATTTGTGTTAGCTATATAAAACATTATATTCAATTTTTATGGCCTCATAGAAATAATCACAGAGCATGGAAACTCTAGGATTTTTTGGAAAAAGTGAGATTTTAAGTATCTAGGGTGAATACGTTTATTTTGTTTTGCAATACCATTCTTGTAATGACGAAAAAATACCGAGTAAATTTGCACTTTTAAATAAGTCAAACCATTCATTCATTAACTTAAAGACAATTAGAATAAAGGTATTCTCAAAACATCAGAGTAATTCGTAAACATTCAGTGTGGAATAAATCTTTAGGGGATACAGTGCAATCAAGCCGGGCCTTTCCTTTTGAAACCAGAAGTACCTGAAAGCATTTCAATCATAAATCGTAAGCACAAAGCTTAGTGAGGTCCCCAAAATACCATATATATATATATATATATATATATATATATATATATATATATATATATATATATATATATATATATAATTAGGCCTAGCCCTGAGGTAAAATTCAACCTAACATATAATAATAGGCCCAACCTTAGGGTTTCTTTCAACCTAACATATAATCATGGGCCCAAACCTAGGGTATATTTCAACCCAACATACAATAAGGAACCTAGCCATGGGGTATATTTCAACCCAATCATACATGCACGAATCTCAAAGACATCTAGCATTTTACAAAACGCAATATAGTGGGCCTGCATTGGTGCCTTCGACCCATAAGTATAGTGAGAAGACTCACCTCAATCGATAGCCGGGTAAAACACACACGAGCTGCTGTTATCGAAAGCTCCTAACTCTAGACATATCCAATATAACCCTAATTAACAATCAAGGAAAATGTCCAACTTAACAGGTCCAAAAAAAGCAGGACTAACCCTTATTTGGGCAAAAGACCATTTTCCCCCTTCCAAGTTTTAAACCCCTCATAGTTGACAAAAAGTCAATTGGTTAAAAAGTGAACAGTTAACCTTATGTTGACCTACGCACTGAATACTCTTAGCTTTACACTGGGCGTAGAGCCTTAGCTAGAAAACAAGTGAAAATGAGGCTACACTGGGAGCCCATATTACGCCCAAGTACTATATCTTTTGCCAATATTCATAATAAGCACTTAATGCTCAAAGGCTAACCATTTAATACTCAAATCAGGTTCCTAATAGCTCCATAATGGATAAAGTTTCCAACTTATCCATTATCATGGCCCAAACATCCAATATCTAGTCTTGAAGCCTCAAAGGGACCAAAAACACATCTTTCTCATCTTAATCCATTAAGTCCAAGTCTCCAACCTTCAGATCTGAATCATTATGGTGTTTAGGTGGATAAAGTTTCCAACTTTATCTATAACAAGGTCACAAACTTTCAAGATCTAAACTTTATGAAATAAAGTGAACAAAAAGTGACAAATATGAAAATAAACAAGATCTATGAAACTAATGAGAAAGTTTGAAGCTTTTTACTCACAATGGTCCAAGAATGATGTCATCTTGCTAGATCTATACTTGAATCCTTCTTCTATAAACTTTGCCACCACCTTATTCTTCAAGATTCCACCTTTCAATGGAGAAAATAAGCTCATAAATGATGATAAAGCTCAAAACAAGAGAAAAGAGTTTAGGGTCTCGAGTTAGACGCTCAATAGGGTGGAGGCTAATGATAGGAAGGACCCCCAAGGGCATAGAGACCTTAAATATGGCTCAAAACCCTAAAATTAAGGTTTTTACACTATGGAATTATGCCATGCGTAAGTTTTAGTACACTTTGTGTACTCCACTAAAAACATATCCCACCCTTAGTATGTATGCCTCGTGTAACTTCAAACAATCATAACTTCTTCATTTCAACTCCGTTTTTATGATCTTTATATCCACGGAAAGTTATCAATGAGTCACACAACTCTATCTAGTTAATTATGACTAAAAACATCTCAAACTAAAATCCTTAATTTATGCAAGAAGCATGAAACATTACCTTTCCTATTTTACTCCTCTGCTTCCAACGAACAATCCAAGGTTTAAATCACTCATCCAACACCATCAACATCCAATAGAGTCTAAACTCCATTCCCTTGAAACCCAAGGCCTCTACGTGGTTGAATTACGGTCTACAAACCCTGAATTAAAACATCCCGAAACAGTATGTTACAAATCTCCCCCACTTGAATTAGATTTCATCCTCGAAATCATTCCTTACTACTTCCTCTGCCATCCGAGTCAATCCTGCCTAAACTTCCTGAATTCCGTTTAAGACTGAAAATTGACTCCATATAGATGACCGCCTTCCAACCCTACCATCCAAACCATATCTTAGCAAAAATGACTTATCCCTCCAAAAGAAGGAACCTTAGTACTCTATCCTCAGCCAATGAAAGAAAACCACTTTCTTTTCCAGAGAACTGAAACAACTACCTTACTCTTCCTAACTGGAAGACCTCAAATCATAATAACAACTTGCAAATCAGGAAACTTCCCGATAACTGGAACCTATCAATCAAACCCCAAAAATTATTCCCTAAGACTGCTGACAATTCATTTGTTATACCCGCCCCTAGTTCATAAATAAGAACACCACTCAATCATGTAGAAGGAATTCTTAAAATATACCGATCGTGAATTTTGTCCAATCCTAATTTGGAGATTATGCCCAACAACCATAAATACGTACTTGAATTCCTGATAAGTCATCACCAAACCGCTGATCTCACGAGTATAATGATGGTCAATCCAAGAATCTCATGTTGAATCCAAATCCATCATCAGCTTAGGTGTACCTCCACCTGAAAAGACACTCGAGATATTAAAAAGAACTCCATGACTAGAGATTTCAAAACCAATACCCGAAATTTGTAACCAAGCTACTAACAGACGACTCGCAAGCAAATGAGGTTCATAATGCGAGCATCCAACAATAGAATTTTGATGCACAATTAATACTCCCAACAAACCTTTACTGTCCCTATGATCCAAACCGGCTGGATACCAAGTCACCTGACTCCTAATCAATTCACTAACACTCGAACATGCCAATAAGACTTACGATCCCAGACTTAAGAGTCTCAATCAAATGACTATTAGGTCCCACCCATATGAATCATACAACTGCTAGTTCACGACACATTGTGATACCTTCTAACCAGTAAAACAATAGGCTCACGGTACTAAATTGATCTTGTCGTCATTCCATCATTTACCTGAAGACTCACGACTAGCATCACAAGGGTGTAAAGATACACAACCATCAACCCACCAACTTGTAGGCACCCAATAAACTTCTATCTCAACACTAACCAAACACCCCATAGCCATACCCTTCTATAATGCATAATTCCTTTCATAGAACGGCTTGCAACCAACACCAAATCAAACAAAAACATGATCACACACAACTAGAAAATGGGACATGTTGTTATACTCTTCTTCAAATTCGAAGGCTATAACCTAAATAATAACCATGCCTATAATTCGAACAAAGTGCTCCTTTTTTATATCGCTAAGTCTACATATACCCCTCATGACAATATCTAATGAACTTACCACAATATACACTCTCAAGAGAATGCATAACCAATCCTAGATCTACTGCATTATTGTTTCCTCACAACCTTACCCCAAGGGTGAAGTACCAAATGATGAACCTCAATCGTTAACAGAAACATCCTCATAAATGACTGAAACAAGATCCTACCCCTTGACTGGAACTAAACATATTCCAACACTACGAAACTAGATTGATAAAACTTCCAAAGTTATCCAAAGATGATGCTAAAAACCTAATCGGATCAATCCAAATACCAACTCTATCGAAACAACATGCCAAAATTGTATTTTGCATAGATCCAAAGTCACACCTAAAAAACTAAACAATTCCACTCCAACGTGCGAACTCCCAATAACCAAGGACAACTGCCAACTCAAAGCTCACTATGAACAATACTTTCATAATCATCAACCGAGGGTACCTATACCTAGAAACCAAAATGTACAATATACATATTGACGATAGACTGGCGCATTCATTGATCTTCCACTGATACAACTTGAAACTTTCGAAGAACCTCAACTATTGATGATGAATGAAATGGTCAACGATTGAGAATGCATTGCCAAAGAATCCACTAACCCAATACACTACTGCAAAAAGCCAATGAGGAACTACACATACCAACTCTAAAGTTGATTGATAGATCTTCAACTTTTCATCCTAAACTATTGATAGCAATGTATACAACGAGCTAACTAATCTTGTAACAACCAATACTGAACACAAGTGGCCCATACACTTCCTGACCTAATCATCGGTGACCTCAAAAAAACAACTAGATACAAAGAGCTCCTTGTCTAATAACTTCTTGTCGTGAAGACAACTCATGCATTCCTGAGCACTTACATCTGATAGCAACTTACCCTGCACCTCATTTTCACCAAATCTTGAACCAAAATTGCACATACCCGAACCATAAATATTTATGACCTATTATTCCGAAATCATAAATTCAAATAGAACGATGGTCTTCCTAGCAAAATACCAAGTCCTCCCCTATTTAGGGTGTGAACTTCCACCAACTGGCAGTGCAAACAGACAAAATCCCAAACCGAGTCAACCAGAATTCATAGCATCCATGACCCTTGGAATGTATAACACAACGTAAGATGGTATTCCAAATAAAGACCAATAAAACTCAAAGGCATTCTGAATCTCATATGGAGATCTCAGAAACTTCCTAATCAAAGTTGCTTATGACATCAAGGATGCCACATATGTACACAAGCAACAATTCTAACAATCCATTCATAGCACTGATCCTGGATATGAAAACGAATGGACTACCACACACCTTGCCTATAAATCCCTATCCATCAATATATTTCGAGAACCATCCATAAATACAAGAGACATCATAGTTAGGATACATTAAAGACAATGAAATTTATCGTTACCGATTCACTTCCCCTGGTACTTGAAACAATCAACTAGCACCTGACCTAACTATATTTGAATAAAGCAGACCCTCGATCTCATCTCGAAGCAACAATACCAAAAGAATCCTCTTGTGCATTCCCACTCTGCTACACTTGACGCCAAAAACCGTATTATCTAGCCCCATGCTGGGTCTACACCCCAACTTTTAAAATCACATGTCTTCTCTCTCTTTCCTCCGAACAAGGAAAGCTAGAACAATATAACCTCTATTAAAAATAGTGACATCCTAATCCATCTACCGATCTCTTAACCTCTGGCTGCAATCCCCGAATCGAACATCATAATCGCTTCCTTCTTGAGTCCTATGACTCAAAATTTCAATATTTCGAGCAAGTCCTTTGAGACCTTAGAATCAACCAACTCACGTAAGTCTGCACTGTTCAAACCCAAACTAAACAACCATAACCGATAAACTGAATAAGACGGAAACACATTGCAATGAATCATGGTGCTAAAGCATACAATCTTCCCTCAATCAGCTCCTTACATACCCCGAAAGTTTTCCTCAATTCGAGTACAGATCATGTGCTTTTAGTAGTATGGGCCCGATACTACCTTCCACATCTATCCGTACTTTCCTTAAAGATCGTTCCGGATCCTCTAAGTAACTACACATGTTCACTACCGTCCGATCCAACCACATATACCCATTCTCAAACGAATACCCACCGCTAAACAGTGCATCAATTCCTCTGAGATACTTCCCAAGCCTCCTAGGAATCCCAACCTCACCCTGCCATCAACTGCTGAAGAACCCTTACTAATATCAACTAACTACTTAATGAATACAATTACATGCAAAAGACCTTAACCAATATTTCGAATAAAAGACTCAACCCTACAACAGTTGGATTCAGACAAGAGCTATGCAATAGGGAAAAGTAAATCACTCTAAAATTATTTAACCTTTACTGCCTGTAACTTAACATATTCACTTAATAGTCAGCTCACATCAATATGAGTCCCACAAAGCACAAAACAAGCAACATTCGGGCAGTAACACCCTAAAACATAAAGGCATCCTCCAACTCACATGCTACTAAAATTCTAGAAACTTCCACTAACAGTGTCGGTTACCGTATGCATGCAAATCCGTAGCCCTAATCTAGCATGCAATTCTCATATACTCATACCAATACAATAAGTATACCACATGTATGGGTATTTTGGGAAATACTTACTTGAGTTAGGCTGATTGCATGCATCGCACCACTTTTTCTTAAAAAAACTTTTTAGAAGACTTATTTTCTTGTAAAAAAATTTATTACTCCTCAATTTGAGTTCAGACACACCCGAATATGTGCCAGGATCGCTCTAACCAAGGATGTGATACCAACTTTTAATGACCTAAAAATACCAACTAAAATTTTCATTTTTAAATAAGTCAAACCATTAATTCGTTAATTCAAAGACAATCAGAATAAAAATATTCTTAAAAAATCAGAATAATTCATAAACATTCAGTGCGGTATAAATATTCAGACGATGCAGTGCGATTAATCCAAGCCCTTCCTTTTGAAACCACGACTACCTAAAAACATTTCAAATATAAACCCTAAGCATAAATCTTAGTGAGTTCCTTGAAATACCACATACCATACATATCATTGGGCCTTGCCCTGGGGTATCTTCTAACCCAAAATACAATAATAGGCCCACCCCTGGGGTTTCTTTCAACCCGACATACAATCATGGGCCCATTTATGGGGTATATTTTAAGCCAACATTCAATAATGGGCATAGCCCTAGGGTATATTTCAACCCAATCATAAATGATAGAGTCACAAAGACAGCTAGCTTTCTACATAAACCAATCTAGTGGGTCGACATTGGTGCCTTCGACCCACAAGTATAGTGAGAAGACTCACCTCAATCGATAGTCGGGTAAAACACACTCTAGACCTAACCAAAACAACCTCGATTAATAATTAAGGAAATTTTGCAACTTAACAGATCCAAAAATAACAACGTCAATCCTTATTTGGGCAAAAGATCATTTTTCCCCTTCCAAGTCTTAAACCTCTCACAGTTAACCAAAAGTCAACTAGTCAAAAAGTCAACAGTTAACCTTCTATGGATCTACGTACTGTATACTCTTAGCTCAAGGTTGGGCATAGAGCCTTAGCCATAAAAAGAGTGAAAAACAGGCTACGCTAGGCGTAGCCTAGATTATGCCCCATGTGCTGCCTCTTTTGCCAATCCTCATAATAAGCACTTAATGCTCAAAGGCTAATCATCCAATACTCAAATTAGGTTCCTAATATCTCCATAATGGAAAACGTTTCAAACTTTATCCATTAGTATGGCCCAAACAACCAAGATCTAGTCTTTAAGCCTCATAGGGACCAAAAATGCATCTTTCTCATCTTAATCCATTAAGTCCAAGTCTCTAACCTTCAGATTTGAATCATTATGATGTTTATATGGATAAAGTTTCCAACTTTATCCATAACAAGGTCACAAACTTTCAAGATCTAAACTTTATGCACTAAAGTGACCAAAAAGTGATAAATATACAAAGTAACAAGATCTATGATACTAATGAGCAAGTTTGAAGCTTTTTACTCACAATGGTCCAAGAATGATGTAATCTTGTTGGATCTATACTTGAATCCTTCTTCTATAAACTTTTCCACCGACTTGTTCTTCAAGATTCCACCTTCCAATGGAGAAAATAAGCTGATAGATGATGAAAAGGCTCAAAACAAGAGGTTGGAGGCTAGGCTTTGAGTTAGAGGCTTAAGAGGGTGGAGGTTGATGATTTGAAGCACCCAAGAGGTTAGAGACCTTAAATAGGGCTCAAAACCCTGAAATTAGGGTTTTTACATTACGAAATTATGCCATGCATAAATTTAAGTATGCCCTACGTACTCCACTAAAAACGCATCCCACCCTCTACATGTACGCCATGTGTACTCCCTTGTGGACGCCCTACGTACTACCAAACTCCCTTTGCCTAACTTCAAATAATCATAGCTTCTTCATTTCAACACCGTTTTTTATGATATTTATATCCACAAAAAGGTATCGATGAGTCCCACAACTCTATCTAGTTACTTATGACTAAAACCATCTCAGCTTAAAATCCTTGATTTATGCAAGAATTTTGAAACATTATCTTTCCTATTTTACCCCTCAGCTTCCAACGAACAATCCAAGGTTTAAATCACTTACCCAATACCATCAACATCTAACAGAATCTAAACTCCATTCCCTTGAAACCCAAGGCCTTTACATGGTCGAATTACGGTTTGCATGTAATGATATGGAGAAATAGAAGGTGGCGAGTTGCTAACAGTAGAAGAATTTGATTTAGGTGGTTGTAAGGTTGTCAAGGAGGTGGAATAGCTTAATTAGGTTGTAAATGTGGGATGTTGGTTATTTTTGAGCCAAAACATGAGAAAGGATGAAGTGGTGTATGAAAAATAGGTTGATTTGTGGGTTAGTTTGGAGCGTATAGGGGTTGGTTTTCTGAGAGAACTTGAATAGATAAAAAAGGGTGAAAGTGAGGGGGTGGAGGTGTAATATCACTTGCGAGTAGGTGTGTTATTTTTAGGTGCGCAGGTGGAATGGGTACACATGATAAATTTGAAGTCTTTTGAGCGCGTTTAGTTTATTTTGGTATATATGAATGAGGATTCATCAAACTTAACATGGCCAAAGATTGTTGTTGTGTTAGAGGAAATAAGGAGGAAAATGTAGCCTCGGTAATTTGCAGTATACTCGAGAAAAATATAGTATATAGCACATCATAGTAATTCATGCAAAATGGTGGATAAGACATATGGGTAGCATAAGCACTCAAAGGTGCCAATGTGAGAGTATATGGGTATTCGATGGTATATGATTCTAATTTTTATTTTATTGGAAATGGTACAAGACAAAAGTATATTTAGAAGATAAGTACCGATATCGAGAGCATATTTTCAAAGGGTTGCGGCAAGGATGCCTTAATAAGCGAGACATAAGTCATATTATTCATAATACAAATAATACATTCTTCTTTCCCATTTTGGGAGGATTTTACATGCATGAGAGTTAAAATTACATGGTATGAGTTTTTGCAAAATTAGTGATAGGATGATATTGAACTCATGTCTATTATCATATTGGAGAGTTTTTTTTTTAATCTTTATGTCAAATTGTGTGTTAATGTATGCTTAGAATTTGAGAAAGGCTGTAGATTTCTAATTTGGTTTATAATGGAAATGTCTAAATAAAATGAGAAAAGGCATCAAGTAAAACCAAATAGTATTATTGAGCAAGCCTGCTTAAATTTGGAAATGTCCAATGATCCATATTACAAATGTCAAACGGAGGAAAGGTTATTGAGAATAAATAAGAAAAAGGGTAATAAATAATGTTTGCCTAGCAAACAAGCATTACACAAAAAACTAGATTTCAACTTTGCACTAGAGCTGAAATTACAAGATTGAATATCAATGCAAACTAAGAAACTAGGATGCCCAAAATGGCAGTGCAGATGGATGGTGAGGACGTATGAAGTGCAATCCGATGCGACTTAGTGGTGAACGTGGAAGTGAGCAGGTAGAGCTCCCCAAAGCTATTACATCTCGTGATAGTTCACCCATTTTGAGACCCTTTATAAAAAAGTACATGAGTTAAAGGCACAAAAATAGAGTTACCATGAAATAATTGACGTACACAAAATGAGGTTCTGATGACGTAACGGATATGAGATATGTTCTTTGGGGTGCAGGATTGTTAAGGTGGCTTGCGATTGAGGGGTCATGTCCAATAATTGGTAAATAGGAACCATTTTTGACTAAAGTATAATTTAGACTACATAAACCAAATAGTTGAGATATTTTACTCGGATCATTTGTGAGATGAGAGGTGGATCTCATGTCCATATACCATGTAGGGTGTGGTTGTTGGATGATCATGGAATTCATTCCCATGGAATGCGTCTAGTGAGTTCCTTCTTGCCGCTACAGAGGATGAGAATTAGGTCTTAGACTCAAGATACGAAGCTGATGGGTTATTTGAGTTGTTGGGTACATAAAGGGAGGTGGGTTCCATGCATAATAGGAACACCAATAAGAGTTTGGTTCTGCCCATACTCAATGGCAGAAGGTTATTCGGCCTCATCCACTTGTCCCAACCCCGCTGTTGATTATGGTTTGAGGAACCACGACCCCCACAATGGGTTTTATGAGACCCACCATGAGAATTGGTAGGTGTATGGTGCTCTTGGTGTGAGGTAAAGTCAAAGGAGATGGGGTGCTTTCACTACAAGAATAACACCCTGTACCGACAGCACCTATGCTGACGGCAAGTGTAGTCGCAACAAATGCAGCTATGCCGACGACATGTCGTCGGTACATGATTGACCAACTTTGTTTGATTTGGGTATCTATGCAGATGACTTATCATTGTTATAGCTTCAGTAGCAACGAAAAGTCTTTACATGGTTTTCTTTTAACCTATGCCGACGACTTGTCATCGCTATGGGTTATGAAAATTATAACTTCGATTTGTTTTATATTCCATGTTGCATAAATTAAAAACGAAGTCGTTTTTGTGAAAGTTATCCCGACGACAAGTTCATTGACACAAGATGTGGCGATCCGTGTGAACTTTATCCTGACGATAATAATGTTTTAATATTTACGAAAAAAACAATACAACAAGGTTTTCTAGAGCCATATATTGATGACTTGTCATGTGCATAGGGTTTAACCTCAACAAAATTAGTCGATAGACTTCATTTGCAGCAACACCACACCTAACTTTCTCTCTCAGTTTCTCAACATGATTGACGCTGATGACCACCCCTCCGGACTCTACTGATCATTTTACAGATCATTGGTGACGAGCATGTATAATTCTTGGTCCTTCTTTTCATCTTTGTTTGTGATTTCTCATGATTTTACTCCGATTTTGGGTTTTTTTTCTGGTTGGCCTTCAGAGGCCCTTCACCATCGTCGACCTTTCACCACCGTGGTCTATACAACTCCTTCCGGTGATTCAACAACCTACACCGATGAAGGTAAGGTTTCGATTTTTTTTTCTTCTAATTTTGGTTGAAATCTTGGGGGTTTTTTGATTTTGGTTGGCAATCTGATTTGCTTATGTTTATGCTAACTGTGATGTATCGTATAATTGTATGAAACTGAAATTGGGTATAATTTGTTTGATTTTGTGTTTAGATGTATTGTATAATTGTATGAATTTGAAATTGGATGTATAAAATGTATAATGCATAGTTTTTTTTTAGTTTATCTCATTTCGATGTATTAAATAATTGTATGAAATTGGAATTGGAGTTGGATGTATTGGATATATGTATGATTAAGTTAGTTGCTTAGGTTTATTAGTTTGAGTGCATATAATATAAAGTTATAAAGTGCTTAATTGATAAGTTAAAATGTTTGTATTTAATTTCATGATAAGTGCTTAATGTGTTTCTATTTTCATGAGAAGAGCTTAATTTTTTTTGTCAGTGAATTCTTAATGAATAGTTGATATTTGCTTGTATTGTAAGGTGCTTAATATGTTTTTTATTTTCATTATAATATGGTTAGAAAGTGCTTAATTTTGTTGATGACTTAATAAGTCTTTAGCTTAATTAAGCAATATGATTGTTTAAAGTACAATGTTATAAATGAAAAAAAAAAGTAAATTCTTATAATAGAATAAAAAAATAATATTTAAAGTACAATGCTTTAATTGAAAAAAAAAGATGCTACACATGCTATAAATATGAAAAAGAAGTGAAAAGCAAACTAATAAAAGTACGTTGCTATTACAGAAAACCTAACTAGCAAGGTTATTAAAAGCAATGTACTTTTATTAGTTTGTTTATTAAAACATTTTATTCTAATTTCTTTTTATATTTATAATAGAAAACAAGCTAATAAAACGACATTGCTATTAAACGTATGATGCTATAATAAAAAAATAATATTTAATGTACAATATTTTAATTGAAAAAAACAAAAATAAGATGCTATTAATACTATAAATATGAAAAAGAAGTGAAAATATAATAGTTTAATAAACAAACTAATAAAAGTACATTACTATTAAAGAAAACCTAACCACAAATGTTATTAATAGCAATGTACTTTTATTTATTTTTTTATTAAAGCTTTCTATTTTCATTTCCTTTTTATATTTATAAAACAAAACAAGCTAATAAAAGTACGTTGATACTAAAAGTATGATACTATAATAGAAAACAAAAGTGTGGCGCTATAGTTAACAAAATCATGATGCTATAATTAACAAACAAAAGTATGATGTTATAATCAACAAAAGTGAATACACGTTGAATCATTGGTTTTTAGTTTAAGTCTCTTCTTTATAATCATCAAGAGTCTAGAAATACCCGCTCGAAATTGATTTAGTAATTAATGTCGGGTCATCCCAATTTTGGGACTACTTTTTGAATACTTTATCTCATTTAGGATGTGAATATGTATAGCATGATTGTTTGTTTAAAAAATGGTTGTCTTTTTCTCTTTGATCATCGAGTATATATTTATTTATATGCTTAGGAGCTATGGGGAAATGTTGCCGAATTTTTCTCAAGCAAACAATCATGCAATACACATTCACATATGAGATAAGGTATTCAAAAACTGGTTTTAAATCCTACCATTATGCACACTCTACCTATTATGTCTGTTTTTTACTTCTCGGTTTTGTATTTGTTTATATACTTGTGAATACTCTATTAATTTCGTCCCATTTTTACTTCTCGTAAAGTAAACTTAAACTCTAACTTATGCTTTATAGCCACAATACAATCTAACTTTCAATAATTACCTATATAATGTAATTTTTAGTAATGAAATAGTAATTACGATCAATAAGAGTTGAATTGATGAGAAGAACCGAATTTCTCCAAAATTCTTGGACGGTCCTAAAATCTTTATTGAGATTGTTGATAAACATAACAACTTTGAAGGTAAAGTGTGTTTCCTGTGCAATAAGTGTGTGAATATATATCGATAATTATTTCCAATGGTTTATGCCCACAAACATGACCGTGGGTTTCTAGAATCGTATAATATGTTAGATCATCATGATGAGAAGCATGTTATTTCAGATTTAGGATACAATTTGACACCAAGAATAAACACTACAATAAGTACTCCAACAACTAATGCAATGTTTGATGTAATTGATGATGTTATGGCGAAGCAAAATACAAATGGAGAAAATGTTGATGAGGAGGGACGAGGTATATAACTATAATTTGATTCTTTGTTTAAGGAGCTCAATATCGAGTTATACCTTAATTGTGAGATGTCTTCCCTAAACTTCTTGGAAAAGTTGTTGCATATTAAAGTGATCAATAAATGTATAGCTAGTTTGTTTGATCAACTTGCAGAGTTACTAAGAGTTGCTTTCCCGAAGTGCAAGATTCCAGCCTTAGATTATAAAGCTAAACATAAGTTGAGAACGATAGGGTTAGGATATCAATCCATCCATGCTTGCAAATATGGTTGTGCTTTGTTTTGGAAGGAGAATGATTCCATGAAGAATTTCCCAATTTGTAACAAGAGTAGATGGGTGGACGCAACCACAAAGAGGAAGAAAGCACCACAAAAAGTGTTGCAATACTTTCCTTTGAATCTAAGGCTTCGATAGAATTTATAACTCCATATTCACATATAAAGATGTGAGTTGGTATAATACTGGATGCTCAGTGGATGGTATGATGTGTTATCTGGTTGATGGGAAGTCATGGTAAAATTTTGATCAGAGACATTCAAAGTTTTCTAAAGAACCTAAAAATGCTTGTCTGGATTTAGCTGTAGATGACGTTAATCCATTTGACAACTTTATTAATACTTTTAGTATTTAGCCGATTATATTGACTAGTTATCATACACCACCATGGATATGTGTGAAAGGGTCTTCTTCCATGTTAACCTTGTTGATTCATGGCCCTAAATCACCCTTAAAGGATATTGATGTTTACTTGAGGCAGGCCTTTGGTGGATGAGTTGAAAATGTTGTGGGTCGAAGGACTCCAAATGAGAGATACATCTGATGCAGATTAGTGCCCAAAGCCATAACAAATCTCATTAATATTGCTATAAATAACATTGTCCTTTTGGGTTACACGCAAGAACAAAAAGAAGCATATATGTAAAGATATTTATTTGAAGGACTAGTTTTATTAATTAATTAATTAATTAATATTAGTATATATATCTAGGGTTTCAAATCACCTCCATATAAATAAAGGGCTCTAGTTCTGATTCTGAGAGAGGAGATTTACATCTAACTCTAAGCTACAAAAGTTCGGAATACTCAAACCCTAAAGAAATCCCAAACATTTGTCTTCACGTCGTGACAATCTGGCTGTCACATTGTGACAGAAGAACATAATCGTAGTTTTGATCATGTTTGAGCTCGAAGTTCTAGGGTTACGTGGATTTGGTTCTTGTTTGCGTCTTGGGTGCGATCACAGAAGATGAGCTCTCTTTTAGGTTCTCTAGTTCAATCCACTGGCTTGTCAAACAAAGAAACCAACTAAGAAATCAAATGTATGTTTTTCTTTAGAATTATACTAAGTTGCATAGACTAGAGAGTTTAGATCTGACAGATTTCAAGTTTTAGATTAATTTGTGTATTGTTTCCGCCGCCTTTTGATTGATTAAATGAGGCTTAAAACCCATTAGTGGTATTAGAGCTTGGTTAACTCAAGTCTACTGCACATAGACTTTGTCTTTTGAGTGTGTTAGGGTCTGCATGTGTAGGGTTTCTGATTTGAATTGTTTAAATGTCGAGAAATTTGCCTTGATTGAAATTGAATTTGGTATTGCAGTAAAAAATCAATGTTTTAGTTGATCTGTATCTTCGCCACGACGTGGCTGATCCTACACCATGTTCTGGTATCTACCCGGATCACGACTGACTTCGTCATCACGATGTGACTTTCGATTGAGAACCTAAAGAATAATATATCTAAATTGTGTGTTTTGTTGAGTATCACGATGTGGTAGTTCATTCTCCACGTCGTGAAACCTGAAGTACCGGATTTCACTAAATTCGTTTTTATTTTTTAGTTGCTCGTCCTTTTCAAATTTCAAGCACATACAAGCTAGCCTTTACACTAAAAGATTAAGTTACATTTGATTTAACTATAAGATTAATTAAAGGACAAAATATTAGAACCTTATAATTTAATTGTTGATTTCATGTCAAATGAATTAAAAGACACATAAACCTTAGTTATGTTATATATATATATATATATATATATATATATATATATATATATATATATATATATATATTGTAAAATAGTATTTAATTATTTATATGTATAAAACCAAAATAAACATTACGTTCTAGCATGTTTCATCCTAATGTGCATTGTTAGTCTTAACATGCTATTGATATGAGTCAATAAATCTCAATTACAGGAATCTCATAGAGATTGAGATTGACATCGTTATAAGTAACTTAATATTGTAATTTTCGGCTAACCCAATTTACATTTTGAAGCAAAATATGGATCCTAACCCTTTTGATTAATAATATTGGGTAATTATAATAAAAGGATTTCTTGATCAAACTAATTGTTTTTCTTTCTTAATAGATGTCTCATGGTTCGGGTTCTACTCCTTGTCCTCCTCCTCCAATACTAACCTCTTCATCAAACTTCTCACTACTACAACTCCTCTTGCGAGACAAGCTCATTGGTCTCAATTATCTAGATTGGATTCGTAATCTAAGGATCACTTTGAGGTACAAAAAGAAGGAGTATTTTCTGGACGAAGAGCTTGTAGAGGAGCTTCCTAATGATGCTACCAAAGAAGAAGCAACCAATCATGAAAAGCATCACTATCACTCGATTGAAGTCTAGTGCTTAATGTTGGTGATTATATCTCTTGAATTCCTAAAGAGTTGTGAGAATCTTCGGGCGTGCGACATGAATGATCAGCTTAAAGACATGTTTCAAGAGCAAGCTCGCACAAAGAGATTCAAAGTGATGCAATCAATTCTAGGTTGCAAGCAACAGGAGAGTTGTTCTGTGAGTGTGCCTGTACTAAAACTAAAAGGGTACTTTGACATACTCGATCCTCTAGGATTCCCATTTACTCAAGATTTGGATATTGATATCATCCTTAAATCTTTGACTAGTACATACAAGACGTCACTATGAACTACAACATGAATGGTTTGGAGAAGAGTATCATGGAGCTACATGGGATGCTCAAGATTGCTAAAGAAGGCATCATTCCACTTAGGAACTCTAGCTTAACCACTCCTACTAAGGCTATTAGGGAAGATGGTGTGAAAAAAGGAGGTCCTCTCATCCTCATCCTAAGAGAATATGGAAATGGAAAGCTGGTAATCCAAATCCCATCCCTAAGAACTGTTAGGGTATGAAGTCTTGTCTAACATGGAGCATTTTGATTTCAATGGAGCTCTTAGAACTCAAATGAAGCACTTGGGGTTCATGGAGCAAGTGCCAAAGGAACAAATCATTTGAGAAGGCATTAATCATCTGAAAAAGGAACGAATCAAGTTCCAAAGGAACAAATCGTCTAAAAGTGGTTTGAAACAACTTGGAGTGGATTTGAGCAACTTGGAGCAACATGGGGCATCATGGTGTGCCATGTAGAGGAAAGTTGTGCCATCCTTAGGGTTGTTGCACTATGAAGGGAGGATTTGCGCCATTTTGGTTCATGTTGCACCAAATGGGAAGGAGTTTCACCACATATACGAGATGTTGCACCATAATGAAGCCATGGAGGAGATGTTATGCCATCATGGACCATCTTTGTACCTGATGCGTTATCTTGATACCTTTGATGTGCGATGTTGATCCATGTATGCTTAGAAGGCGATGAGATGTCTAGGAGATGTCTCGATGCAGTGAGCGTTTGCTATTTGAGTGATTGATCAGACTGTTAGAGAAGTAACTTGGAGGATTCAGGGAGATCTTCGAGGAAAGTACAGATAGATGTGGAAGGTAGTATTGGACCCGTACTACTGGAAGCAGGGGATCTATACTCGAATCGAGGAAAGTCACGATGAGACTAAGCGGCTTGTAGTGTTTGGGAATGTTTGAGTGTTTTCTGATGGTTTGTGTGGTTTATTTTCAGTATGGTGGCCGCTCGAGGAGGTTCTGGTGTCGGCTATGGTGCTGGAGATGGTTCGGGTTCGGGCTCTGGGGCCATGTACATGGATGATCAGATGTGAGATTTCATTTAGTCTGAGATTACTCGCGGTATATTGGAGCATACTGCAATGATCTTTAGTAAGATCAAGTAGGGTATCATGGAGCTATTGGTTGAGTGTCTGGGCACATTCCATATTAAGGTGGTAGCTATGGTGAGTGCACGTTCTCTGACCTTTCAATAGTTTCAAGAATGTGGGGATCCTAAGTTCTTCAGGAAGAAGGAAATCATTGCTAGCAGAAAGTGGTTAGCGATAATCGGGAACACCTTCCGGACCAGCTTCCGCCCTGAGGGATCGATGGTCATATTTGCATCCTGTCTCTTGAAGGATAGAGCTTGTGATTAGTGGGAGGAGGTTGATACCATGAATGACGAGGTCATTGAGACAATGAATTAGGATGATTTTATGGTGAGGTTCAGGGCGGAGTTTGCACTGGTGATAGAGGTCCAACAGTTGGTGAGTGAGTTTCAAGACCTTCACTAGACTACTGAGACAGTGGCAGAGATTACTGCTATGTTCAGGGAGAGGGCCTTATTTGTTCCACAATATGTAGTGGACAAGGAGATGAAGAAGGAGAGGTGCCACGACATGCTGAGGGATGACATTTGGGACTTTGTGAGCATGTCTAGCTGCAGGAAGTTGGATGATAAGATAGCGAGTGCAAGGGAGCGGGAGATTAATTTGGAGCTTTTGAAGAAGCGGGACATGGTTCAGGCTTAGGCATCAGAAGGTTCAGGAAAGAAGAAAAAGGTTGCCGATTCTGGATCAAGGGGCCAATAGGGTTCGGGCCACTTTGGTAAGTGTGGTAATACGTACGATGGAGATTGTAGGGCGGGTGGTCGTGGCTGCTTCAAGTGCGACATGACTGATCACTTCAGTAGCGATTTCACTGCCACCACCACCATCAAGGTATTTGATTTGATTTTCTTTTCATTACAATATGAGGGGCCACAAAAAGGCTAAATATCCGATTTTAGTATTGGTAGAACTGGTTGCAGTACCCGCTTCGGTGACTTTAAGGATCACTGATGGTGGCCAGGGGAAGGTGTAGGTGCCAATTGTGAGGAGCATATCATTTTAGATGACATCCGAGGAGGCTCGTGCAGCACCTGATGTGGTTACAGGTACGTATCTTCTCCTTATCTCTTTATTTATGTTGTTTACCATTCTTATATATTTGTTTTTGTTTAGGATCGTTCCTTGTGAACGTTATTCTTGTGTTGGTATTGTTTGATTCCGGGGCTACCCAGTCTCTTGTATCTCTTGTGCTTAGCAAGAGGTTTGACGATGTTCTAGAGGATCTGGGTTATCCATTCAAGGTGGAGATTGCCGACGACCGTCATGTGCGAGTGTCGAGGGTTCACCAGGGATGTATTTTGGAGTTATTCACGAATAGTACCTGATTGATTGGTTCCTATTCCTCTACGCGAGAGCTAGTCAATTGTGAGGATGGATTGGTTGAGCCCCAATGGGGCGATGATTGATTGTGGGCTTTAGTTGGTGCATCTTTCAACCCCAAGTGGGGGAGATTTGGTGATACAGGGAGAAGGTGATCAGTGTGGACCGACTCTCTGTTCGGAAGAAAGGGCCAGGCGTTATATTCAACAGGGTTGTTTCAGATTTGTGGCCTATATGATGGATACCCGGGAGATGAATAAGGTTACTACGGATGATGTGTCGATTGTTTGGGAATACCCATATATTTTTATGGAGGATTTAGCTAGAGTGCCTCTAGAGAGATCGGTGGCTTTTCAGATTAACATGGTTCCAAGTACAGCTCTGATAACCAAGGCATGTTATCGGTTAACACCTCCAGAAATGCATGATTTGTCCACACAGCTGCTAGAGATGTTATACAAGGGGTTCATTCGGCCAAGTAGTACACTATGGGGAGCAACAATATTGTTTGTAAAGAAGAAGGATGGGTCACATCAGATGTTCATCGACTATCAGGAATTGAATAAGTTAACGGTGAAGAACCGTTATCCAATGTCGAGGATCGACAATGTGTTTG
This sequence comes from Lactuca sativa, assembly GCF_002870075.4. Lineage (NCBI taxonomy): Eukaryota > Viridiplantae > Streptophyta > Magnoliopsida > Asterales > Asteraceae > Lactuca > Lactuca sativa. The sequence continues at coordinate 36,797,472 of NC_056628.2, forward strand.
ACCAGCTTCAAGGTATATCTTTGTTTTCCAAGATTTATCTACATTCAGGTTATCATTAGATGAGAGTCAGAGATGAAGACATACAGAAGACATCCTTCCAAAATCGTTATATTCATTACGAGTTCGTGGTGATGCCCTTCGAGCTCACTAATGCTCCAGTAGCGTTCATGGATCTCATGAACCGCATGTGCAGGCCTATGTTGTATCGGTCTATGAATGTTTTTTATTAACGACATGCTAATCTGTTCAAAGACTTAGGAGCAGCATGAGTAGCATCTAAGAGAGGTGTTGGAGACTATGAAGAGGGAGAAGTTGTATGTGAAGTTCTCCAAGTGCGAATTTTGGGTGTACGAGGTGGAGTTTCTGGGGCACCTTATCAACCAGAACAATATCCTAGTCGATCCGGTCAAGGTTGAGGCAGTGATGAGGTGGGAGGTTCCGAGGTCTCCGTCCGAGATTTGGAGTTTCCTTGGTTTGGCAGGTTACTATCAGAGATTCATCTAGGATTTCTCCAAGATAGTAGTACATTTGACCCAATTGACGAAAAAGATTGTCACCTTTCATTGGGGGCCTGAGCAGTAGGGAGCTTTTAAAACTCTGAGGGAGAGATTGTGTGACGCACCGATTCTTGCCTTGACAGAGGGTGTTGAGGATTTTTTGGTATACTATGATGCGTCGATCATAGGTTTAGGTGCAGTTTTGATGCAGCGGGTTCATGTGATCGAATACGCTTCAAGGAAGATAAAGTCTCATGAGGCAAACTACCCTATTCATGATTTGGAATTAGGGGGTGTAGTTTTCGACCTCAAGATTTGGCATCATTATTTGTAAGGGGTCCATTTTACTATTTAAACAGATCACAAAAGTCTGAGGTATCTGATGGATCAACCTAATCTTAACACGAGGCAATGTATGCGAGCGTATAATGGGTCAGCTGTCCTCTTTTCGATTATAATAGACAAGTTTTGTTGACTCTTCATAGGAGGGTTTGGGTTCCATATTTAGGTGGCGCGCATTGAGGTTCTCTATTCATCCCGGAGCAACGAAAATGTATAGATACCTTCGGCTTGTGTGACATCCCCATTTTCACGGCCAGAAAAGACCGATTTCGTTTATGCTTTTTAAAAAATAAAATCAGAGTAATCTTTCAAAAGTATTGCGGAATTTGTCCCTAAAACAAAATATGATAAAAATATTTATTAAAGCATTTCTTAAAGAAATGTATTTTCATTTCATTACAAAACTCGGGATGTCCACATCGATACAGAAAAAAAAAGCATAAACTGTACAAAATAGGCCTTACAACAGTTATTTACATCTACTGGCCTATAATCCAAAATCTCGCGTCATCATCCAATTATGCTCTTGCCACTGCCTGTAATACAAGAAACTGAGTGGGTCAGGCTTGGGAGCCTGGTGAGCATAAAGGGTTTTCAACCCATAATAAATAAGTTTATTAATTTTATCAAACCAAACAAACCCTGATTATCCATTCTCATTATCCTTACTTTACGTCCCTAAAGTATCTATTATAAGGGACATAGCCTAAGGATTTTCATCGGGGTGACAACACTGCTTCAGGGGTTCCTCAACAATATATGTCAAATAAGGCAACCAATGAGGTGACAACAATGCCTTGGAACTTCCTCAACAATTTATGTCAAATAAGGCAACCAAAGGCGTGACAACACTGCTTTAGAAATTCCTCAGCAATTTATGTCAAATAGGCACGAAGTACATCGTTGCCAGGGTTTATACAACGGCCACTAAATCCATAGCTTCCATGGTTTTTAGAGTACACCAGGTGAACATATAGTTCACCACACCTACAGGATGCGAGCCTTCTAGTGTACCATGGACCGTCTAGAATAGTCAATGGTTGTCATCCATACTCTGCTAGATGACGGGGCCAACGTTTGGGTAAAGGATTTTTCTCACTTTTCACTTCTCACCCTCATCTCATGATCTATATCACTTTTCATCTCATCTTCCAACTCATTTTTCATCACACACCAACTGTTTCATCTACCCATGTTATACCCAACATATTTTTAGATAAAAATACATATATAGTTTAAAACCTGTACAAAACATTCATTCAACACCCATCTCAAATAAACAAACTATATATATATATATATATATATATATATATATATATATATATATATATATATATATATATATATATATATATATATATATACACAACACATATTTGATATAAAATACTTCATATCTATGTGTAAGATGAAAGTGACTATACACTCACATGATACGACGACGAGTAGACCACACTTCGTCCCTTAAAACAATATTCTTCGATGAAACTGATATGTTTTCTAAAAAACCGGGCTTTACGCGGACAAAGTTTCAACTCGAAAACTCTTTTTCTCGGGATCTTCGGGCTCTCCGGGGTTTTCTTACGATGCTAGGATAGTATTTTAGGGTTAGGGGTATTTAATGTAACATAAAAGAAGTAAAGGGTGAGAGATTGAAAATTTGTAACATCAACTCGGTTGGCTTAGTTCACTATTTATAGTGGAGCCTGGCTTGGTCTACGCAGTGCGTTCCGGTGGGTGCGTGGCTTCGGACGTGTCAAGATGCGAGATACGCGTCCACTGCATGCGAACACGGGGCGTTCCCCTTCGGATAAGCTTCGAAGTTTGTGTCCAAAAAAATTCAAAATTTCATAACTTTTGCATATGATCCCCGTTTTCGATGTTCTTTATATCCACGCGTAGGTGAGATTATACTCTACAACCTTCGATTAATCTCCGTCGGCTAATTTTGAATTTATTTTTAAATTTATATTTTTAACAGGTCGGGACAGGATAAGTTCGTTAAAAATTCATAACTTCTTCATCCGACGTCCATTTTTGTCTGTGTTTTTACTATTGAACTACTATTAACGAGATCTTTGATTCTCGTTTAGGTTGTGTCAGCTAAAAATCAGTTTATCTCATATTCGAACTTCGGGTTGTATACTGCTAAGTCGAAACTTAGAAAAATCATAACTTCCTCATACGAAGTCAGATTTGGGCGTTCTTTCTATGCACGCTCCCGGTTTAACGAACACTACGACTTTCGTTTAGATTGCTAAGGCTAAAAATCACTTTATCGTAAATTCACTTTTTACATCATACAGCGTCGTGCCAGTTTTGTCGCGAAACTTCGACAAGTCATAACTTCTTCGTGATAACTCGGATTTCGGTATTGTTTATATCTTCGGAATCCTTGTTTCAACCACTACAAATTTCTTCATAGATATTGGGTTCATCTAATATTTATTTTCGACGCTTATTTTTATCCTTAACTTATTAAATTATAATAATTTAAGCATAAAACACATAATAATCAAATCATAAATCTTATTATTTCAAAACAAATTACAAAGGTTGGCCTAGACTATTACTTTACCATAAATGTTTAGCCCATAAACACGGACATTACATCTTAATTATTGGTGGCCCTACATGAAGCAGGGTGTTGCATGGTACGTGGATAGGTTCTTGACTTATAGTCCGAGCATCAGCGACCTCACGACAAGTTAGAGTCGTTAGGTATTCCCGTCTGGAAATGTGAAGATATCACGATGGACTTAATTAAGAAGTTACAACGGACGGCATGACGAGTGGATTCGATATTGGCCATCGTGGATCGATTGACCAAGAGCATGCACTTTATCCTGATTAATGAGAGTATCTCTGCGGAGAATCTAGCAGACATCTTCATCTAGGAGGTTGTAGCATGGCATGGTGTGCCAATTTCAGTTGTTTCAAATGGGAATGTCCGATTTACTTCCAGGTTCTGGAAGAGATTTTTTATTTAGGAGTGGGTACTCATCTGCACTTCAGCTCGGCTTTCCACCCGCAGACTGTAACGCCCGTAGATCAGGGCTAGTCAATTTACAGACAATAAGTGTCAAAAAAATGACATGTTGATAGAAGAGTGTTTTGAATATATAATATTAACCAAGTTGTAGTATATGTCACAAGGTTTCCGTACATAAAAAGAACGCCGAAATCCGAGTTATAACGAAGAAGTTATGACATGTCGAAGTTTCGCGACAGATCCGGTACGACACTACTTGACGTACATAGTGAATTTATGATATGGCGATATTTAGCCTTAGTGGTCTAAACAAAAGTCGTAGAATACGTTAAACCGAGAGCGTGCATAAAAAGATCGTCTAAATCTGACTTCGTATGAGGAAGTTATGATTTTTCGAAGTTTCGACTTAGTAGTATGTAGCCCAAAGTTGAAATATGAGATCGATTGGGTTCTAGCCGAAACAATCTAAACGAGAATCGAAGATCTCGTCGATAGTAGTCCAACGGTAAAAAAAGACAGACGAAAACGGACGTCAGATAAAGAAGTTATGAATTTTAACGGACTTTTCCTGTCTCGGCCTGTTAAAAATATAACTTTAAAAATAAAGTCAAAATTAACCGACCGAGTCTAAATGAAAGTTGTAGAGCATAGTCTCACCTACGTGTGGATATAAAGAACGTAAAAAACGGAGCTCGTATGCGAAAGTTACGTATTTTTGAAGTTTGGTATATCGGAGTACGCCACGCGTACATGGGTACGCCCAACGTACCCGTATACATGGATCCGTATGGGCCACGTCTACCTGACCCACCACTCGAGTGTCTCGGTTCCGAGACCATGACGTTTCGGGTCTAATCCGAAGAGTACGCCCGACGTACATAAAGATTACGCCCATGGTACATGTCGACGAGCCTGTACGCCAAGCATACTCGATGTACGCCCAACGTACTGCTTGTCGAGGGAGTACGCCCAGCGTACTCTGAAGTTACGCCCAACATAATCGCAGGGATCAACCCCTATAAATAGAACTCAAGGGCTGTCGAATTTGATTGCTAATTTTCATTTCCCCACCCTACTACTTTCTCCTAAATTGCATGAAATACCCCCCGAAGCCCTGGTACCATCCCAACACCCGAAGCAAGTCCCGACGCTCCGACGATCCCGAGAAGAAAAGAGTTTTCGAGCTGAAGATCTGCCCGCGAGAAGCCCGATTTGTGAAGATATCCCGGTTTCATCAAAGAATTTCTACTTGAAGAGTCGTAGTGCTGTCCGAGCATCGTCTAATCATGTGAGTGTGTAGTTACATTTTCTAACACATAGATATGAAGTATTAGCTATGAAGTATGTAACAGCCCGGAATTTCAAATATCGATATAACTAGGATTTGGGGGTGTTTTAAGAAGGGACTCCGCGAGTTGGAGCCTAGACTTGCCGAGTAGGATCGCAGACTTGGTCGCGGGATCGCAGCTGGACTCGACGAGTTCAGATATGGACTCGGCGAGTCGACGCTGTTCAGCGGAAACCCTAACCGTTTGGTTTTGGAACGTATATAAGGCACTCATTGGCCGTCATTGTTCAGTTTAGCCTTCTGAGAAGAACCCTAAATCGAGTGGGTGCATCTGGAGCAAAGTCTAAGGGCCATTGTTGATCTTGGAAGGGTTGTGGTGCAAGGAGGAGAAGGGCTTGGCTAAAGGAACGGCAAGGGAGTCACGTTCTGAGGATTTGGGGACACAGAGGGCACATTATTCAGGTAAGAATTCGAATTATGCCCTGCTATGTTGATGTGTCATGGAATTAGGGTTTATGGAACCCCTTTTGTGATTAGATTAAGTGTTACCCTAGTCCCCAAACGACTATAACCCTGTATTAGGACCTTAGAGGTCCAGAAGGTCCTATGCTTGTGTATTTCGGGACAATACTTATCTCAGGAAGCAGTTTGATCGACTGCATGGCATGGACTCGACGAGTCTGATGAACAGACTCGGCGAGTAGCTTGAAGAATAACTGGGACTCGTCGAGTTGTTCTTCAGACTCGGCGAGTTGAGTCGGGGTGGCCCCGCGATTCTTCCAGGAGTAACTCGTCGAGTAAAAAGGGGATACTCGACGTGTTGAAAGGGAATCTTAAGGAATCGGTGAGTCAAGGGCGAGTGGACTCAGAGTCGTTGAACTCGGCGAGTCTTGGGGTGACTCGGCGAGTTAGGTCGCGGGTTAAGTGAAGTTCTGAGTATGGGGACTCGGCGAGTCACAGGGTTGACTCGACGAGTAGGGTCAGTCAGGGGTTGACTTTGACCTTGTCTTTGACCAAGGATTGACCAGTGGTTCCAGGGGTATTTTAGTAATTGTTGTTTATTGTTGAGTTCAGTGCATTGGTGACTGTCCAGAGGTGGAGATCGTATCAGTGATCGGAGCAGCTTGAGCTATCTGTTCAGTCGGCAGTTCGAGGTGAGTTATCCTCACTATATCGTTAGGGTTTATGGCACCAAGGCCGACCCTTTTTACCGGATAGAAATCCGGGTAGTTGTCATTATATGTTACAGGCCGGAAGGCATTACTATGTGGACCGGAAGGTCATGGCCTGGAAGGGCGTATGTATGCATTTAGTATGTTGACTGATTCATAGGGTAATGCTATGATAGTGACCGGCTAGACAAGTATCTTGTTAGAGTAATGCTATGATATGTGATCTGTTGATCGATTGTTGTCTATGAACTGCTATATGGTTGCTTGTTATGTTATATGTGCATTTTATGCTTATGGGCCGGAAGGCAATATGATATGGGCCGGAAGGCGACTATGTTGTGTGATGGACCGGAAGGTCGGCGTGGGTAGGACCGGAAGGTTTACCCAGCAGGGACGGAAGTCCCTTGAGACACATGGACCCGGAAGGTCAGGGCCTGGAAAGGCGTGTATGTGGTTGGTATTCTGGGGGTATCTCACTAAGCTCTCGGGCTTACAGTTGTGGTTTTATGTTTCAGGTTCTCAGGAGTCTGTGGCAAGGCAAAGGCGTGATCGTACCGTTCCACGCGTTGGTGTTTTATGATATGAACCTGGGAAATTATTCTGTTTAATAATGTATTGAAAACCTTTTTGCAACAATGTTAATAAAATGGGTGATTTTGAAAAGTTTTAATTGTTTTGAAATTTTGGATGTTACAAGTTGGTATCAGAGCCTTGGTTTGAGTGAATTGGGGAAACATTCGTGTGACCCCAGTCTCAAATCGAGGAAGATTTTAAAAAGAGAAATTAAAATGGTTTTCAAATTTGGTAAAAGGAGGACGCGGAGGTACGATCAGCCGGAGCCAGTAAGTAACCCCAAGATACCATACGTGATATTTGTTTTATTGAGCTTGATAGAACAGCATGCTAGAGTTAGGCTAGGGATCTTCAGGAATTCATGATAATGTTGCCTAATATGTGATGCCTGTAGCCTAGGGTCCCTTATGGGATGTTCTCAGTGTTCCTCTAGTTGTGAGGGTTGATAGTTGTTATGCATGTTCCCTAGGGTATTGTGGTAGTACTTCATACAAATATGGGTAGGTGTGGAAGGTAGTATGGGCCCGTACTACTGAAAGCACAGGACCCATACGCGTATCAGGGAAACCATGGTCTCTAGGGTAGGGTTGCGAGAGTTGGATCCCAGGATTTTGGGAAGTGTCTGAGTTTGGTAGGGTGTCTTCGTCATGGAGATCTCGAGGCATGACGATAGTGGATCCGGATCAGGATCGGGAGCTGGAGAGCGAGTTCCGGGTGGATCGGTGCCGTCGGAGGTTATCGATCGGACGAGCACGAGCGAGCGGGATGCGAGGATTCGCGAGATCCTGCGTGATGAGGTTGCTGCATTGTTGCGGGCTGAGTCGCCAGAATTGTTTGGGTCGAACAGGACTGCTACGATTGATTAGTTTGATGAGCGATATGCGGCTCTCGCAGAGACGGCTGCCGCGGCAGATACAGCGGCTGTAGCAACGGCAAGGAGAGGAGCTAGTCGGGGTTTTCAGTATCGGGACTGCTATTATGCGAAGCCTCCCACACTCGATGGAGTTCAGGACCCGATTGCTGCTATGAGATGGTTATCAGACATGGAGGGGTGTTTCTTCTCGAGTTTATGCCCTGCTAATCAGAGGGTGAGGTGTGCTCTGAACCTATTGAGGCTCGGGGCGAAGGATTGGTGGAGATTGACCATGGGGTCATATTCTGACGCGTAGAGGGCTGCGGTTTCAGGGAGATCAGTTAGAGAGATGTTCAGTACTCGCTATGTTCCACGAGATGAGAAGGAGAGATTTGCTCGGGAGTTCCTTGAGCTGAAGCAGGATTTGGGGTCGGTGACTGAGATCACCATGATGTTTATTGAGAGGGCGATGTTTTGCCCTGAGTTCGTTTCGGAGCAGGCTCAGATGTCCCGATATCTGAGTATGCTCAAGGGGGGATATCAGACAGTTCGTGTCTGCGCAGAGGTGTGAGACCTTGTTGGTGTTGCAGGAGGCCGCCATGCGGCGTGAGTTAGAGGTTGAGTTGCAGTTGCGTGAGCTGAGGCTGGCTCCAATGCAGTCGCAGCCAGCGCCAAAACGGTCCAGTACCGTTGATGATAGAATGGGGGATCGGAGCGGCCACACTTGTGGGAAGTGTGGGAGGGGTTACACCGGAGTTTGCTGGTCCGGTGGTGCATGCCGCAAGTGCGGAAAGGAGGGGCACTATGCGTGGGATTGTCGGCAGTCAGTGTCGATTCGGGATTTGAGGATTTGTTATCTTTGTCGGTAGGTTGGACATTTGAGGGTCAACTGTCCACAGCTTTCTGGAGGACCGGTGCAGGCTCTAGCACCGGCCACCTTGAGGAGTTCAGGAGGAGGACAGGATGGAGCGGAGCCCCAAAGGCTCAGGGTCGTGCTTATCGGCTTGCGGCAGAGGGAGACGGAGCGGTGCCAGAGGCAGCTGCGGGTATGATGCTTTCTTGATGTCTTGATTGTCTTGCGTTGATTGTGGCATATTGTTTGTGCTGGTATCTTGTGTGGATTTCGATGCGGTATTCGTTGTTTCGCGGGTTTGGCATGGTTATGGATTGGTGTTTCAGGTTTTCGCTTTGGCATTCGTTGTTCCCTGATGGTTTGGTATGGTTATAGTTTGGTGTTTTGGTGCCGGTAGCCTTGTGCGGTTTTCGATGCGGTATTCATCCTTTTGCAAGTTGTGGGTTTGGTTATGGGTTATTGTTTGGGAATTCCGTTGGTTATCGTTCGTGAGGGTTGATAGTGGTGATGCGGCACTGGGTTGAATGTCGGGTAGCATCCGCAGTCGTGGAGTGGATAATTGAAAGAACGGATTCTTTTGTGCGGATTGATCAGGGAAGAGATGTGTTTTGCTGAGGGTTGCTTATGCTTGTGGGAAGCAGTCAGTGTGTAAATGTTCTCTTTGTGCAGGATTGTTTTGAAAGGTCGTTAATGACGATCGGTGGCAGTTAGTCAGTGCTTTAGTGGGGGAGAATTGGAGAATTCTCCGGGAGATCGATGAGTATGTGAGGGTGCTTAGCTGTTGGGATTCAGCAGTGTTGTCAGCTCAGAGTATAGGCCGACGAGAGCGAGTGTCGGGTATGCGGGGCGGGATACAGACCTAGGGCATTTGATTGTGGAGGCCTGAGAGAAGGCCGGGATCAAGTTTGAGTAAGTAACCGGGGTTATGCGATCAAAGTATTGGTATGTTTGAGGTACGTGATGGGTTGTACTGCATTAATCCCACGGGATTATGTTGTGCATGTTTCTAGAGCTGGAACCGGAAGGTTCCCAGAGTTAGAACCTGAGGGTTCGCAGAGTTTGGGTGTACGGACCCACAGAGATATAGCCTCGAGTGGCTAGTATGTGTTATGAGAGTCGGTCCAGTCATGCTGGAGACTCTGTTGGTATTGTTGGATCAGTTTGAGATTGCGGATTGTGTATGTTGCAGTGTGATTGCATTGGAAGGTCTGGCCCCGGGTTGGTAATCTTGTTTAGCTGAGGCAGTGATTTTGATGAGTGGAGAGAATGCATGGGATTGAGAGCCCCTGCAATGATAACCAGGTTATGTGAATAGCGGTTACGAAAAAGGGTGGTGTCGCTTGGGGCAAGCACCGTGGCACCGGTTGGAGTGGCATTATGGCCAAGAGGGTCCCTTGGAAGGAAAAGGGAAAGGTGTGTAACTCCGAAGGGGAGTGCAAGTTCACAAGAATGAAAGCTACAGAGCAGAATTATGGTTAGAGTATTTCGAGTATGACCTTGAGCATCGTGTTCGCGGCAGCGAAGTAGGAACCCATCTGGGTTGGAGATGTCTGTTGAGGCTCAGAAGGGATGCAGGGGGAAAGATAATCTTAAATTCTCCGTGTGATTCTGATCAGAGTGTAAGGTGGATGTAATGGTTCATCTTGGGGGATGTTCGAGAATATCATCAGTGTATTGGGTCTTCCAACTTGCAGGTGTTGGGACTAGTTCAGTATGTGTATATGATGGCAAGGGGGAACTTGTGAGAGTTGCTCGGAGAGTGAGAACGGATCTCTCAGTCGGTCCGGGATGGACAAAGCGGGCTTTGGATCGGGGGGCCGGTGGTTCATGGTTCCTGACCCTTATGGGTCGAGTGATTGTTGAGATTTAGAGCAGAGTTGCATCTTGGGTAATTCTTGGTTACAAAGAGCGATGGAAAGTACAGAGATCGGGCTGCAGACAACAGAGCAGATTCAGCAGATGAGACAGAGATTATTGATGCCCAGAGCCGACAGGAAAGCTATGCAGACAGACGCCGGTCCGAGTTTGAGTTTCAGGTCGGTGACTTCGTACTCCTGAAGGCCTCTCCTTGGAGAGGAGTGATTCGATTCAAGAAGAGGGGCAAGTTGGGGCCCCGGTATATTGAGCCTTTTCATGTGATTGCGGGGGTAGGCCTGGGGTTCTACCGGTTGGAGTTGCCCGCGGATTTGAGATAGATCCACGACACCTTTCATGTGTCGCAATTGAGGAAGTGCTTAGCTGATGAGTCGGCAGTGGTCCCATTAGGAGACATTCAGGTGGATGCGGGCCTGAATTATGCTGAGAGACCAGTGGTCATCAGGAATCGGAAGATCGAGGCTATGAGGTATAAGGAGATACCTCTAGTATTAGTTCGGTGGCAGCACCGGATGGGCCGGAAATGACCGGTGAGCTGGAACGTGAGATGCGGGAGCAGCATCCGGAGCTATTTTCAGAGTGAGACTTCGAGGGCGAAGTCTAGTTCTAGTGGGGGAGAGTTGTAACAGCCCGGAATTTCAAATATCGATATAACTAGGATTTGGGGGTGTTTTAAGAAGGGACTCGGCGAGTTGGAGCCTAGACTCGCCGAGTAGGATCGCAGACTTGGTCGCGGGATCACAGCTGGACTCGACGAGTCCAGATATGGACTCGGCGAGTCGACGCTGTTCAGCGGAAACCCTAACCGTTTGGTTTTGGAACGTATATAAGGCACTCATTGGCCGTCATTGTTCAGTTTAGCCTTCTGAGAAGAACCCTAAATCGAGTGGGTGCATCTGGAGCAAAGTCTAAGGGCCATTGTTGATCTTGGAAGGGTTGTGGTGCAAGGAGGAGAAGGGCTTGGCTAAAGGAACAGCAAGGGAGTCACGTTCTAAGGATTTGGGGACACAGAGGGCACATTATTCAGGTAAGAATTCGAATTATGCCCTGCTATGTTGATGTGTCATGGAATTAGGGTTTATGGAACCCCTTTTGTGATTAGATTAAGTGTTACCCTAGTCCCCAAACGACTATAACCCTGTATTAGGACCTTAGAGGTCCAGAAGGTCCTATGCTTGTGTATTTCGGGACAATACTTATCTCAGGAAGCAGTTTGATCGACTGCATGGCATGGACTCGACGAGTCTGATGAACAGACTCGGCGAGTAGCTTGAAGAATAACTGGGACTCGTCGAGTTGTTCTTCAGACTCGGCGAGTTGAGTCGGGGTGGCCCCGCGATTCTTCCAGGAGTAACTCGTCGAGTAAAAAGGGGATACTCGACGTGTTGAAAGGGAATCTTAAGGAATCGGTGAGTCAAGGGCGAGTGGACTCAGAGTCGTTGAACTCGGCGAGTCTTGGGGTGACTCGGCGAGTTAGGTCGCGGGTTAAGTGAAGTTCTGAGTATGGGGACTCGGCGAGTCACAGGGTTGACTCGACGAGTAGGGTCAGTCAGGGGTTGACTTTGACCTTGTCTTTGACCAAGGATTGACCAGTGGTTCCAGGGGTATTTTAGTAATTGTTGTTTATTGTTGAGTTCAGTGCATTGGTGACTGTCCAGAGGTGGAGATCGTATCAGTGATCGGAGCAGCTTGAGCTATCTGTTCAGTCGGCAGTTCGAGGTGAGTTATCCTCACTATATCGTTAGGGTTTATGGCACCAAGGCCGACCCTTTTTACCGGATAGAAATCCGGGTAGTTGTCATTATATGTTACAGGCCGGAAGGCATTACTATGTGGACCGGAAGGTCATGGCCTGGAAGGGCGTATGTATGCATTTAGTATGTTGACTGATTCATAGGGTAATGCTATGATAGTGACCGGCTAGACAAGTATCTTGTTAGAGTAATGCTATGATATGTGATCTGTTGATCGATTGTTGTCTATGAACTGCTATATGGTTGCTTGTTATGTTATATGTGCATTTTATGCTTATGGGCCGGAAGGCAATATGATATGGGCCGGAAGGCGACTATGTTGTGTGATGGACCGGAAGGTCGGCGTGGGTAGGACCGGAAGGTTTACCCAGCAGGGACGGAAGTCCCTTGAGACACATGGACCCGGAAGGTCAGGGCCTGGAAAGGCGTGTATGTGGTTGGTATTCTGGGGGTATCTCACTAAGCTCTCGGGCTTACAGTTGTGGTTTTATGTTTCAGGTTCTCAGGAGTCTGTGGCAAGGCAAAGGCGTGATCGTACCGTTCCACGCGTTGGTGTTTTATGATATGAACCTGGGAAATTATTCTGTTTAATAATGTATTGAAAACCTTTTTGTAACAATGTTAATAAAATGGGTGATTTTGAAAAGTTTTAATTGTTTTGAAATTTTGGATGTTACAAAGTACGTGCTATGTGTTTATACATTATTTGTTTATTGAGATGGATGTTGAAATAATGTTTTATACAGGTTTTAAAAGATTTAAATTGTATATGTGTTTGCATCTACAAATATGTTGGGTAGAATATGGGTAAATGAAATAGTTGATGTGAGACGAAATAATACGTGTTTTTGAACTCATGTGTTCATTAAGTATTTTGAACTCTATGTGTTCACTTGGTGTTTGAACTCAACGTGTTCATTAGTTATTTTTGAACTCTATGTGTTGACTTGGCATTTTTGAACTCAATGTGTTCATTAAGTATTTTTGAACTAGATGTGTTCACTTGGTGTTGTTGAACTGCGTGTGTTCACTAAGTGTTTTATAACTAAGTATTCACCAGATGTTTTAAGTTAAGTGTTCACTAGGAGTGTTAGAACTAGGTGTTCGTTAAGTATGTTGAACTAAGTGTTTACCGGTTGTAATTAGAGGCCTTGGCAGTGGTGGACTTTGTGTCAATTCCTTAGGTCAATCCTTAGGAATAAATGAATAAAGGATAGTTGATTCTTAGGGTAAATCCTTAAGAAATAAAGGAGATAATGGGGATGGGTAATTGATTGATTGATTGATTGATGATTGAATATAATAATTATATTATTGTGGGTCGAAAACCCTATATGCTCACCAAGCTCCCAAGCCTGACTCACTCAGTTTTCTCTGCATTACAGATAATGACACAAGAGTATAAGTTGGTTGACTTGACTAGGGATTTTGAATTATAGACCAGTAGTTGTAAATAACTGTTGTAAGGTTAAATTGTACTGTTTATGCTTTTTGGTTTGTATCGGAACATGACATCCTGAGGTTTTATTATTTAATGAAAAGTACATTCTCTTTGAGAAATGTTTTGATAAAGTTTTATCATATTTTGTTTGGGAACAAATTCCGCAACTGTTTTCTTTAAAAGATTACTCTGATTTTAAAACAAAGCATAAACAAATCGGTCTTTTCTGGCCGTGAAATTAGGGGTGTCACACAGACTGATGGTCAGAGTGAGCAGACTATTTAGACTTTGGAGGACATGATTCGGGCATGTTTACTAGATTTTGGTGGGAGTTGGGATGCGTATCTCATTTTGGCGGATTTTTTGTATAACAACAGTTATCATGCCAACATTGATCAAACTACTTTACAGATGCTCTATGGGAGGAAATGTAGGACCCCGATATGTTTGGCTGAGGTCATTCATCAAGTCATTTGTGACATCCCAGAATTTAGGTCAAAGGCTACGAATTGTCAAGTTCACAGTAAACCTCTTGGTAATTTGACTCATCGATTTTTAGTGAATGTTATGTGAAATAAATGAGTTCATTTCAACTATTATAAGATACTAGATGGTATCCTACTTCCAATTACGTAAACTGATAATCATATCAAACATCTCAAACTGCAACCCTAGGAATGCGTCTAAAAACCTGAAATTTCATATTAAGCCGTTATGAGCAATAAAAACACTCTAGTCTCATAATATGTGTTTCCCTATTTCCGAGAATATAAAGAACGTCCAAAATAGAGTTCGTATGCAAAAGATACAACCGTTTTAAGAATCCAAAATCAGTATAATACAGATTTTTCTTAATACCACTAAAACTGTTTCTATCTGTTGAGGGACTTGCAAGCCTCATATGGAATTTCCGAGAATGTTTTTAGACTAAGGTCATAGTCTAATATTTAATTTCATATTTGAAATATTTTTAATAAAAATATTTATGAAAATTGAAAAATCAAACGCTTTTAGATTTATTAATCGCGAAACATTAAACTATTGATTTCGACATGATTCTTATTATTGTTAATGTATTCCGAAAAAATATATAAATTTAATGCCGGTTAACATGAGTTTTAACTATGGAAACAATATAATATTTCAAAAATCATGTTCACTTATTATTAGGGGTGAGAGACATAGTATAGTCAAAGATCAAGCTAAAACCAAATCAAATCCTAAATTATACACCAATTTGCATATTGAAAATATTGAGTAAATCTTGCATTGTACTTCCCTAATATTTCATAGATCATATTGTATACAAAAACAAAACCAAAACCAAAGCCACAAAGAGCTTATACAATTTTACACACAAAGTAAACATCTTTTTATACTCATCCATACACAAAGATAACCATACACACAACGTGTTCTTCTTCTTTTCGGTTGAAGCTGTCAGGAACAACCCCTCACATCCATTCTCTTCTTCATTTCCTGTCAATAAGAACCCAACCATACACTTACGTGATGTTTATACAAGTATTGTTCTACACTCTTATAATCCTCCATTCAATCAATTTGTAAAAAGAAATCACAGAGAAAGTTACCTTAGATTTAAGCCATGGGGTTCAATCACACAGCAGTCCATCTTCTTGTTTGGTTTCCTGTCAAGCAAAAGCAACAAAAACATTGATTTCTTACTTCTTCATTTGCTGTGAATCATCAAGCCCAAACACTCCATTGAAATTTCATATTTAATTCAAACTTCTCAAATTGTTAAAATTTTATATTTAATTTTTTTTAAATAAACCCATGTAATATGTGTCACACCTGCACCTAGTTGTATTAAAAAATAAAAAAATAAAAAAAATGAAAGAACACGGGACTGTGCAACCATCGAGATGAAGGCAACCGAGGAGCTGCTTGAGCAGCCCTCGCTGTACCCACCGAGATCACTGCTTCTGTTTCCTTTTCCCTTCGAGACCTCCAGCCACACCGAGCCCCTTCCTTCAAATCCTCCTTCCGAGACAGAAGAGCCAAGAGCTGCTCAAGCAGCCCTTGCTGCCCTCGCTTCACCCTCCTCTCCGGAAAAGTAAAAAGCACCGGTGGCGGTTCCTCTTCCCGATGAACGACAAGAGGCGACCGCCTCTTGTTCTGCTCGCCCCTCATCGCAATTTCTCAACCCCCTTCGCACCTCAGAACACCCTCCGCTTCGATCCTTCTCTTCTTCGGCCTAGTCGAACCCCGGATACCACCACCGCTTGCGAATCGATCGACGAAAGATCAGCAGCCATCGGACCCGATTTCCTTTTTGCCTTCGTGTTTCTTTATTGACTCGATTGTTCGACCGCTTTCTTTCTTTTGTTTGTTTGCCTCATCAACAAATGACGACGAGATGCAATTTAAGCCCTAACTTAAATTCATTTTATAAAATGACAGAAATACCCCCACTATTAAATTGTTTATTCAAAATAAGTCCCAACCTCAAACCTTACCCCATTTATTTAAAAGGACCCCTCCTTTTGTATATATATATTAGGTGTGAAACCCGTGTATTACACGGGTTTATTAAAAATAAAAATTTAATATTAATATATATAAACAATAAATATTTTATAAAATAATGTTTTTCCTTAATAAAATGTAATCTTTTGAAGTATTTATGAATGAAATCAAATCATTTAAAGCATTTATGAGAATTTATTATCAAATTAATGGAATGATAACCTTACATATATAACCCATTAGAATTTTTTGAAAAATTTATTTTAAGAAAATCAAGAATTCCCCAAAAAATGACAAGTGGAAAATAACAATTTTAAAAATCCTAGAAAATGACATTTGTCAAAATGAAGGAGAAGATGACAAGTGGCAAAAGTATTTTCATTTATTAGGTAGGATATTTTTACCAAAATAGTCATATTCATTAAATTGAATTACCAAACAGCACCTATAGTTTTAGTGAAGTTACAAAACAACCCCCATAGTGTAAATTTGTTACAAAACGGTCCTGAAAATGTTTCAAAGTTCAAGAATCGTAGCTTTGCGGTTTTTCACGTCAAGCTTCTCAAAGAAACCGAATTCGAACGACTAGAAATCACTCTTCAATGGTGAGTGTTTACTTCTCATTTTTAATATTTTAATTATTTGGGGGGGGGGGGGGGGGAATACATGTGTCTATATATTTTGTTTACACAAACCAGTTACCTTTTTATGCGAAAATACAATAAACCTAGTTTATAAAAATATGATTTAACAATGTAAGTAAACTAGTATAAACTTTTTGTATATTTATTATGGTTATTTAATCGTGAAATAATTAGTCAACATAGCAAATACTACATGATACAAAAATATATGATTTTTATGTGACACTATGTATTATAACAAGAATGTTATAAAACTTTGTAGTATTTCAATGATTCAAGCTATTGCTATTCATGTATATTTATATGTTTAAATACATAAAGTATATACATGTACATATCTTCAGTACTTCGAAACATACATATTTATAAAAGCGAGCACATTACACTTTTACATACATACCAAGCATACTCGGCTTTTATAAACTTTATAAAATGATATTCATTATGGCTAGTGACTTATTCACAATTAAGTTAGGGTTGAGAGCTATTCGCAAACTTTTAGTTAATGGATTTTTAGTGAGACATTATTCATTAGTTGAGTTTAAACACGTAACATACCCACACAACTATAATCGTTAATCTTCGAAGCGAGATACATATGTATAGATCTGTATAGGGTGGACATCCTCACATGTGGTTTCTAGCTACAACCTCGACCAATCAATCAAAGCGAGTGATAAGTGTTTACGATCGTTACTGCAATGTCCAATGAAGCATTTTAAGGGGTAGACTCAGTCACATAGCTCGTTATAAGACTCACTATAAACATTAACTGGAATCTCTCTCTCTCTCTTTCTCTCACTCACTACAAACCATAGGCTTGTTTGCTTTCAATACTATTTTAAGTACGGAATTACTTATTTAACAATACAGTTTGGTTTTTCAAGTATATTAATAGATACTTTACCAACACGGTTTTAAGTATGGATTTACTTATAGAAAGATAAATTTTGGATTTCAAAGACTCTTTAGTCTTAACTATTGTTATACATATAAAAATAATACCTTTTAGACTTTTTAAAAGAATTTAGTTGTTAGCAGAAAACCTATAACTCTCACCAACCTTGTGTTGACCCTTAAAACTATATGTATTCTTAGGAAACCACTAAACATATATTCAAGACGGATTGGAGTACATGTGACCTATTTTACTTGTTGTTGTATTATAAGCCTATATGTTAAGGTAAATTTATGTACTATTATTATCTGTTAAAAAAACTTGTATTCAAATGTCAAAATGGAACTCGAATGCTATTTAGTTTATTCTTGTACTTGTGATATATATTCAGTTTACATGTGATCCATGAACTTAGTCGCACAGCACGACGTGTTTCGGTGCCTTGGTCGGGGGTGTGACATCATGGGGAGTATAGAGTTCGTACTCAAGATGATGAAATTTATAAAGGAGGTTTGTGGAAGACTTCAGACAACACAGAGTCGAAAAAGTAGTTATGTTGATAGGCGGCGGTCAGACTTAGAGTTCCAAGTGTAACGCCGTAAATTTCAAAACAATTTTTCGCATTTTATAAAAACATAATTCATTAAATATTCATAAAAACATCAATGTTAGAAACTCAATCCATGCCATATAAAAATCCCAAGATCTCATAACATAAAAAAAAAAATCTCGTGTGTGTACTGATCAAGCCGGCGCCTTTCCACGGTCATCACTAGTACCTGAAACAAATAACACCAAACACTGTAAGCACAAAGCTTAGTGAGTTCCCCAAAATACCACACATAACACATATTACCCACTCGAGGCTATAACTATGTGGGTCTGTGGACCCTACTCTGTGAACCCTCTGGTTCTATCTCTGTGAACCTTCCGGTTCCAACTCTATAAACATGCACAACATAAATCACATAGAAATAATGCAGTACAACACATAACATACATATAGCATACAAATACTCTGTCACATAACTCTGATTACCTACTCAAGGTAAAGTATAGTGAGAAGACTCACCTCGCGTATCTCGATAACTTGCAAATCCCGGAAATCACTCGCGCTCGATCCCCCGAGCTATAATCCTCCTATAACACAATATATCTCTAATTAACACTTTCACAACTAAGGTTGACTAACCCTATCAAGTCAACACTGGTCAACCCTGGTCAATGGTCAACGGTCAACTTTGATCGGACTCGGCGAGTGCAGTAGAGCGACTCGGCGAGTCTATACGTGTTCACTGACTCCCTCGGATCCTCTCTTGACACGTCGAGTACTTCCCTAACTCGACGAGTTCCACCTGGCATGAATCGCGGGGCCACCACGACTCAACTCGCCGAGTCTCAAGAACAACTCGGCGAGTTCGGCTTGACTCAGCCCCCTAATGACTCTCCCTGACTCACTGGGTCATCCCCCAACCCGGCGAGTCTACTCGCTGAACAATTTACGTGAAACCCCAACCCTACTCGCCGAGTCTCAAGAACAACTCAGCGAGTTCATTCCATGCACAAACTCTATTGACCTTCTGAGGTCAGATCTGCTTCCCCAAACCATAGATCTGGCCTTCCCAAGCATGAATGTCACATAAAGTTCGAAACTTGATGCTTGTATAACCCCCACAAGGCATCAAAAGGAGATTTGGTCCCAAAAATGACAACCTAGGTCCAATAACTCCATAATAACCCAAAAAGCTCCAAGGGTTAGGGTCTCTGGACCTCTTTGAGTCCAGATCCAAGGCACAAACTCGAAGAGGGACCATTTGCTTCACATAATCACTCTCCAAAGGGGGTTAGAAAACCCTAACTCTAAAGATCAACCCTAAAACTGAAGGAGGTTCGAAATATTACCTCAAAATCAAGCCTTTGGACTCTAAATCTACTGGAATCTCACCTCCTCCTTGCTCTTGCCACCTTCTTCTTGCTAAACAAGGAATACAAAGGCCCAAAAGTGACTTCCTCTCTCCCAAAACGATTTAGCTCTCTTAGGGTTCTCTCAAGGGACTGGTAGCCGCAATGGGAGGCTATAAGTGCCCTTAAATAGGCTCCAAACCCGGGAATTAGGGTTTCATTAAACAGCGTGGACTCGCCGAGTCCACTTTTGGACTCGCTGAGTCCAGACACGAACCCGTGCCCATAACCGCGATCATACTCGGCGAGTTTGAGCTCCAAGTCGCCGAGTCTCCTCACAATCACCACAATTATAAAAATGAATAATACCTGGGAATCCGGGCTGTTACAATTCTCCCCCACTAGAACTAGACTTCGCCCTCAAAGTCTCGCTCTGCAAATAACTCCGGATGCTGCTCGTGCATCTCATGCTCCGGCTCCCAAGTCATCTCGGACCCCTTCCGATGTTGCCACTGAACCAAAATCAAGGGTACCTCCTTGTTCCTCAGAACCTTGATTTTCCGATCTCTAATTGCCACTGGTCTCTCAGCATAATTCAGGCTCACATCCACCTGAATATCCTCTAATGGAACCACTGCCGACTCGTCGGCTATACACTTTCGCAATTGCGACACGTGGAAAGTGTCGTGAATCTGCCCCAACTCTGCTGGCAATTCCAAACGATAGGCTACCCTGCCTACCCTCGCGACCACCCGGAACGGACCAATATATCGGGGCCCCAACTTGCCCCTCTTCCTGAATCGAATCACTCCTTTCCAAGGAGAGACCTTCAGGAGCACAAAGTCACCGACCTGAAACTCAAGCTCGGACCGGCGTCTGTCCGCATAACTCTTCTGACGACTCTGAGCGGTCAACAACCTCTGTCTGACCTGTTGGATCTGCTATGTCGTCTGAAGCACGATCTCTGTATTTCCCAACACACGTTGTCGAACCTCTCCCCAGCAAATGGGGGTCCTACACCTCCTCCCATACAACAGCTCAAAGGGCGGCATACCAATGCTCGAATGATGGCTGTTGTTGTAGGAAAACTCTGCCAAGGGCAAGTACGCATCCCAACTCCCCCCGAAATCGAACACACATGCCCGGAGCATGTGCTCGGGCGTCTGAATCGTCCGCTCACTCTGTCCGTCTGTCTTGGGGTGATATGTGGTACTAAAATGCAGCCTTGTACCCAACTCCTCATGAAACTTCTTCCAGAATCTGGAAGTGAAACGTACATCCCGGTCTGAGACAATCGAGATCGGCACCCCATGCCGAGATACCACTTCCCTCACGTACACCTCTGCTGACTTTTCTGCAGAGGAGCTCTCACTAATAGCAAGGAAGTGGGCGATCTTCGTCAACCTGTCCACAATCACCCAAATTGCATCGACTCCCCTAGCAGTCCTTGGTAATTTGGTGATAAAATCCATGGTGATCTGTTCCCACTTCCATTTGGGAACCTCCAACCGCTGCAACTTACCATGCGGTCTCTGGTGCTCGGCCTAACCCTACGGCAGGTTAAGCACCTCTCAACAAACCACGCAACATCCCTCTTCATACAGGGCCACCAATACTCCCTCCTCAGGTCCACATACATCTTAGTGGCCCCAGGATGGATCGAGAATTTCGACCGATGAGCCTCTTCCATCAAAATGGTATGTGCCCCTCGCACAAATGGTACCCATATATGCCCCTGAAAAGTCATAAGCCCCCGACCATCGGTAACGAACTCCAATACCAACCCAACAACTCGCTCTCTCTTCTGGTTCTCCCATCTCACGGCCTCAGCCTGTGCTCCACGAATGGTGTCCAACACCAGAGCCATCACGGTCAATCGCAAACATACACCTCGCAATGGGGCGCTCTCCTCCCTGCGACTCAGGGCATCGGCTACCACATTAGCCTTGCCCGGATGGTACAGAATCTCACAATCATAATCCTTGACCACATCCAACCACCTCCTCTGCTGCATATTTAGGTTGGGTTGATCCATCAAATACTTCAGGCTCTTATGGTCCGTGTATATCGTACACCGAACCCCATACAGATAGTGACACCAAATCTTGAGGGCAAACACCATTGCCCCCAACTCTAGATCATGGGTGGGATACCTCGTCTCATGAGCTTTCAGCTGCCTCGATGCGTATGCTATCACATGCCCTCTGTGCATCAGCACTGCTCCCAACCCCATGATCGATGCATCACAGTATACCACAAAGTCCTCCATCCCCTCCGGGAGGGCTAACACCGGGGCTTCGCATAACCTTTGGTGAAGCGTCTCAAAGGAGGCCTGCTGCTCGGGGCCTCATGAAAAAGCGACACCCTTCCGGGTCAACCTGGTGAGTGGCACTGAGATTTTAGAGAAATCCTTGATAAATCTCCGATAATAACCTCCCAACCCTAGGAAACTCCTGATCTCGGAGGGTGACCTCGGCACCTCCCAACTCATCACCGCCTCAACTTTGGCCGGGTCGACCAATGTCCCTTTTTGGTTAACGAGATGACCCAGGAACTGGACCTCTCGCAACCAGAAATCACACTTGGAGAATTTCGCATAAAGCCTCTCCGATCTCAGAACTCCGAGGATCTCCCTCAAATGCTACTCATGCTGCTCTCTAGATCTCGAATATACTAAAATGTCGTCGATGAATACAATCACCGACCGATCCAGCATCGGCCTGCACACTCGGTTCATGAGATCCATGAACATTGTCGGGGCATTGGTGAGCCCGAAAGGCATCACCACAAACTCGTAATGCCCATAACGCGTCCTGAATGCTGTCTTCTGGATATCCTCATCTCGCAGCCTCACCTGATGATATCCAGACCTCAAATCGATCTTGGAGAACCAAGATGCTCCCTGTAACTGCTTGAACAAATCTTCGATCCTCGGCAACGGGTAACGGTTCTTGACCGTCAGCTTGTTCAATTCCCGGTAATCAATGCACAACCGGTGTGAACCATCCTTCTTCTTGACAAACAGGATAGATGCTCCCCACGGCGAGCTGCTCGGCCGAATAAACCCCTTTCCCAGCAGCTCCTGAAGCTACGAGGATAACTCTTGCATCTCTGGAGGTGCAAGGCGGTAAGGTGTAACATCCCGAAATATCAAGAGTAGAGTTGAAGGGCTAAAACAGTAAGTTGTGGAAGAGTGACTCGGCGAGTCCATGGATGGACTCGGCGAGTAGAGTCGCGACTGGGTCGCGTGTTAAGTAGCCGACTCGGCGAGTTGGTAAGGAGGACTCGGCGAGTAGGCGCTGAGTGGAGAAAACCCTAATTCCCGGGGTTGAGCCCTATATAAAGAACATAACAGCCCACTCTCAGCCTCTTTATTCATCTCCAAGTCCAGAAACCCTTAGCCTTCGGGTGTGAGTGATCATGTAACAACGCAAATTTTCAAACAAATTTTTCATTTCAAAAATAAAGTATTTCCATTCAAAACAAGGCATAAATAATTTAAGTGTCATGTCAAATACAAATTGTCTGAATCCCAAGATCATAAAAACATCCTTCAGTGTGTACAGATCACGCCGGCGCCTTCCCACGGTCCTCGCTAGTACCTGAAACACATACATAACAACTGTAAGCATAAATGCTTAGTGAGTTCCCCAATATACAACTTACGCACATACGCCTTTCCAGGCCCTGACCTTCCGGTCCACAACACAACGCCTTCCGGCCCATAACATATTGCCTTCCGGCCCACATAAACATACATAGCACGCATAACAATTAACTTACCACATATAGCACGTATATCACATATCATATCCGACCTTCCGGTCACACAGTCAAACCCTTCCGGGTACAGTATAGTGAGAAAACTCACCTCGTGAATACTGAAAGCTAGTAAATCCTGAAATCACTCGTGCTCGATCCGCCGAGCTACATACTCCCTATAACATCATATATCTCTTATTAACACTTTTATCTTGTAAGTTAACTGACCCTAAGAAGTCACACATAGGTCAACGGTCAACGGTCAACTCGACCGGACTCGGCGAGTGCCATGGCGACTCGGCGAGTCTAGACGTCCTCCAATCCTCTAAGATTCCCCTTCTACTCGTCGAGTATTCTCCTTGACCCGACGAGTTACTCCTGGAAGAATCGCAGGGCCACCCCGACTCAACTCGCCGAGTCTGAAGAACAACTCGACGAGTCCCAGTTATTCTTCAAGCTACTCGCCGAGTCTGTTCATCGGACTCGGCGAGTCCATGCCATGCAACCGCTCAAACTGTTTCCTAAGGTCAGAACTGCTCCGACCATTCTTAGGTCTGGCCTTCCTAGACTGGTCCATCACGCAAGGTCCTCATTTCGGTGCTCATGATACACCCCAAGACTTATAATTTACATATTGACCTAAGGCATAAGGATTCCAATCCAAAACCTTCATCAATTCCCGAAATGCATAGGCACGGGACATTCTGGACCTCCAAAGGTCCCAATACGGGGTTACAATCGTTTGGGGGACTAGGGTAACATTCAATCTATCCACAAAAGGGTTCCATAAACCCTAATCCTCTAAACACATCACCATAGCAGAGTATACTCGAATTCTTACCTGGATGATGTACTCTCTGTGTCCCCAATCCTCAGAACGTGACTCCCTTGCTGTTCCTTTAGCCAAGCCCTTCTCTTCCTTGCACAACAACTCCTTCAAAATCACCAATGGCCTTTAACCTTGCTCCAGATGCACACAATCGATTTAGGGTTTCTCTCAGAAGGCTAAAATGAACAATGACGGCCAATAAGTCCCTTTTATACGTCCCAAACCTGAACGGTTAGGGTTTTCGCTAAACAGCGCAGACTCATCGAGTCCATATCTGGACTCGTCGAGTCCAGTCACGAACCCGCGACCAGGTCTGCGATCCTACTCGGCGAGTCTAGGCTCCAACTCGCCGAGTCCCCTCTTAAAACACCCCAAAAACATAATTTTAACAATACCTGAGATTCCGGGCTGTTACAGATCATATCTCAATTGGGAGCTTGAAGGAGATGATTATTGAAGGAATTTTGAGAGATTGAAGGCTTGGAGCAAGGGGCTTTGCTTGGATTCGAAATGCATTGCAGATTGGGCGTCCATTGGAGGTAATATCTCGTTCTTGGGCTATTGTTATGTTGTTTCTTCATTTTGGGGTTTGTGGGAACTTGCCTATGGATGTAATTGGAAGTCTAGAGGTTAGATCTGAGGTTGCTAACTCAGATCTGGAATGGAGAAGAATCAGAGAGCATGAAAGTCCCTGTGTTGGAGTGTTTAGTGAAGCTTACATGTCCCAAACCCTAGCCCAATGTGCAAATGGCCTAGATCTCTATGGATTCACGTAAAGTTTGCCACTTTACGTGATGGATGAGTTGTAGGAGGCTAGATCTATGTTTTGGAGCAATTGCATGGCCTGGAGTGCTTCTGTTTAGATTCAGACCGGTGGTACTCGGCGAGTCACATGGGTGTACTCGACGAGTTGCTTGAAGACGAGCTGGGACTCGGCGAGTTGGAAGAACAACTCGGCGAGCTGGATGAAGACGGCCTGAAACTCGGCGAGTTGTATGAACAACTCGGCGAGTAGGTTGAAGATAGCCATAGACTCGGCGAGTCTGTTCTTGGACTCGGTGAGTCTTGTCGAAGAGTTCCGATATTCTCTGGTTGAGTCGAGAATCGGTGAGTCAAGGGATGACTCGGTGAGTTGTGTGCGAGAGGACTCAGAAGTTGTGGGACTCGGCGATTCTCGGGGTGACTCGGTGAGTTAGGTCGCAGATTGAGTGAAGTTCTGAGTATGGGAACTCGGCGAGTCATCGGGTTGACTCGGCGAGTAGGGTCAGTCAGGGGTTGACTTTGACCTTGTCTTTGACCAAGGGTTGACCAGTGGGTTCCAGGGGTATTTTGGTAATTGTTGATTATTGTTTGAGTACAGTGCATTGGTGGCTGTCCAGAGGTGGAGATAGTATCAGTGATCAGAGCAGCTCGGGTTATCTGTTCCGTCGGCAGTTTCGAGGTGAGTTATCCTCACTATATCAACGGGGTTTACGGCACCAAGGCCGACCCTTTATCGGATGGAAATCCGGGTAGTGTCTGTTGTTATGATATTGCGGAATATGGGCCGGAAGGCATTACATGTTGTGGGCTGGAAGGCATTACATGTTGTGGGCCGGAAGGCATTACGATGTGGACCGAAAGGTCATGGCCTGGAAAGGCGTATGTGTGTAATTAGTATGTTGACTGATTCTTAGGGTGATGTTATGCTAGTGACCAGTTAGGTCGGTATCTTGGTTAGGGTAATGATATGTTATGTGATCTGCTGATCATTTGTTGACTATGATCTGTTGAATGATTATATGTTATGTGCACAGTTGCTTGGTCTGGGTTTGACCCAATATGTAAGGCTGTTCTATGTTCTGTTATGCTATGTATGCTGTTATGTTATGGGCCGGAAGGCGATGTGTTATGGGCCGGAAGGCAATATGTTATGGGCCGGAAGGCGATATGTTTTGGACCGGAAGGTTGTGGCCTGGAAGGGCGTATTTGTGGTTGGTATTTTTGGGGGTATCTCACTAAGCTTTCGGGCTTACAGTTGTGGTTTTATGTTTTAGGTTCTCAGGAGTCTGTGGCAAGGCAAAGGCGTGATCGTACCGTTCCCCGCGTTGGTGTTTTATGATTTGAACCTGGGAAAAATACTCTGTTAAATAATGTATTGAAAACCTTTTTGTAACAACGTTATTAAAATGAGTGGTTTTTGAAAAGTTTTAATTGTTTTGAAATTTTGGTCGTTACATAAGGCACCTTAGCGATAGGTGCGTCCCCCGGAACCAAATCGATACTGAACTCCACTTGCCTCACAGGAGGCACACCCGACAACTCCTCTGGAAATACATCCGGGAACTCACGTACTATCAGAACCTCCACAACTGACCTCAGCCTCTCGGAATCCACTCGCGTATCCATCACATACGCCACAAAACCCTTACAGCCCTGCTGAAGACACTGCCTCACCCTAGTGGCCGAACAAAACGTTGACCCAAAACGTGTACCCTCACTGTACACCGTAAGGACTCCCCCACTAGGGTCTCGTATGGTCACCAGCTGTCGCTCGCAGTCGATAACCGCACCGAATCTGCTCAACCAGTCCATGCCCACAATGACACAGACATCACCCATCGCAATAGGAACCAAATCAATCGAGAACTCAACACCAAAAATCTCAAACACGCACCCCCAGAGAACCTCCGTGGCATATATCACCCTCTCGTTAGCTATGGAAACTCTCAGAGGCCGACTCAATGCCTCATGAATAACACTGATATGCTGACTAAAAGCCAAAGATACAAAAGACCGACTCAAACCCGAGTCAAATAACACCAAGGCAGGTACAAAATTCACAAGAAAAGTACCTACGCATAACATAATATAAGCATAATATTTCAATATTAAAATAAATACACGAAAGAATACATACCAGCCACGACATCGGGCGCTGCGCGGACCTCCTCTGCGGTCAACTAAAAGGCTATCCCTCATGCCCTTGACGCCTCGTACTTCACTGGCCGACTCTCGGTAGCTCTGATAGCGGTAGGGACAGATCCCTGAGGTGCTTCCTGAGCTGATCCCCGCAACTGCGGACACTCCGCCTTCCGGTGTCCGGTCTGGTTGCAGTGAAAACACACTGCAAACCCCATGGGGCAGTCCTTGGCCATATGCCCCTCCTTGCCACACTTGTAGCAAGATCCAGCTCTACATACTCCATCATGACCCTTGCCGCACTTTCCACAAGTAGGGCCCTTCTGGCTCCCCGCTTTGGGATCAACGGGCTTGGCCCGCTTGGCTGCCGGCTGGGACTGTGCCAGTCGCCGATCCCTCCCCTGAGACTCCGCCTCCTCCCTGGCCTGAGTCTCTAGCTTGATTTCCCTCTTCCGGGCATTTGCCTGAAGCTCGTTAAATGTCCGATACGAGGAGTTCGCCACGAACTCCCGAATGTCTCGCCTCAAAATACTCAAATATTGGCTCATACGTGCCTGCTCAGTGGACACATGCTCAGGGCAGAACATCGCCCTTTCGTGGAACATCCTGGTAATCACCGTAACAAACTCAGTACCCTGCTTGAGGGTCAGAAACTCCTGGGCCAAACGCTCCCTCTCCACCTGGGGAACGTACTCATCTCGGAACATGGCAGTGAACCTCTCCCAGGTCACTGTCGCAAGCTCAGCAGGCGTAAAGTGCGCCGTCACAAACTTCGACTAGTCCTTCGCTCCCAAGCGAAGCTGGTTCAGCGCGAACCAAACTCTCAAATGCTCAGGAGATGAGCAAGTGAAGAAACACCCCTCTATGTCAGAAATCCATCTCATAGCCGCCACCGGGTCCTGAGTCCCATCAAACTCCGGCGGTTTTGTGTTGTTGAACTCTCGGAACAACAACGCATCACCAACCTGCGGCCTCGTGGCAGCAATAGCTGCAGTGGCCGTTGCAATAGCAGCCTCAGAAAGAGTAGCATAACGCTCGTCGAAAGTCTCAATCAACGTGGTCTTAATAGACTCGAACATCTTTGGTATCTCTGCCCTAATGGCCGCAGCCACCTCCTCATGGATGATCTGGCGGATCTCCTCATCACTGGCCCCACTGCTCTCAGGCATAAGACGTGTCCTCACCATGATCTACCTCTGAAATACAACATATGATAAATTAGAATCCATTCGAGCATACTCACACTCGACAACTCATTCCTCCTTGATCCTTGGCATTCCAAAGATTCTTACTTGGGCTGTACACCCCCCCCCCCGGTGCTTTCAGTAGTACGGACCCAATACTACTGTCCGTACCGTATCAGAATACACCCCAAGTCCTCCTCTTCGGATCCCAAATTCCAAGTACTCTATTACGCATAATCCTCTCTCTAGCAGATCTCTCATAAGTCCCTTGCTGCTACCTACTCACTCTCAAGCATCTCATAGCAGCTCACCTCTCCCTAGGCTAAGGCATTACAAATCAGGCCACTCTAGTCCTAATAGGAGTACCTAGCCTACTCTAGCATGAGAATACATCATATCCATATCAATATCACATAACATGAGGGTATTTTGGGAAATCACCGTTCGGGCGTTGACTGATCGTACACACAACTCTGCTCTGCATTTTTCCAAAAATCTTTTACTCTTTTTGAAAATACTTCTCAAATCCTCAGTTTGAGTTCAAATACGCCCGAAGGTGTACTCGAATCCCTCAAACCAAAGCTCTGATACCAACTTGTAACGCCGTAAATTTCAAAACAATTTTTCGCATTTTATAAAAACATAATTCATTAAATATTCATAAAAACATCAATGTTTGAAACTCAATCCATGCCATATAAAAATCCCAAGATCTCATAACATAAAAAAAAATCTCGTGTGTGTGTACTGATCAAGCCGGCGCCTTCCCACGGTCATCACTAGTACCTGAAACAAATAACACCAAACACTGTAAGCACAAAGCTTAGTGAGTTCCCCAAAATACCACACATAACACATATTAGCCACTCGAGGCTATAACTCTGTGGGTCCGTGGACCCTACTCTGTGAACCCTCTGGTTCTATCTCTGTGAACCTTCCGGTTCCAACTCTATAAACATGCACAACATAAATCACATAGAAATAATGCAGTACAACACATAACATACATATAGCATACAAATACTTTGTCACATAACTCTGATTACCTACTCAAGGTCAAGTATAGTGAGAAGACTCACCTCGCGTATCTCGATAACTCACAAATCCCGGAAGTCACTCGCGCTCGATCCTCCGAGCTATAATCCTCCTATAACATAATATATCTCTAATTAACACTTTCACAACTAAGGTTGACTAACCCTATCAAGTCAACACTGGTCAACCCTGGTCAATGGTCAACGGTCAACTTTGATCGGACTTGGCGAGTGCACTAGAGCGACTCGGCGAGTCTATACGTGTTCACTGACTCCCTCGAATCCTCTCTTGACACGTCGAGTACTTCGCTAACTCGACGGGTTCCACCTGGCATGAATCGCGGGGCCACCACGACTCAACTCGCCGAGTCTCAAGAACAACTCGACGAGTTCCGGCTTGACTCAGCCCCCTAATGACTCTCCCTGACTCACTGGGTCATCCCCCAACCCGGCGAGTCTACTCGCTGAACAATTTACGTGAAACCCCAACCCTACTCGCCGAGTCTCAAGAACAACTCGACGAGTTCATGCCATGCACAAAATCTATTGACCTTCTGAGGTCAGATCTGCTTCCCCAAACCATAGATATGGCCTTCCCAAGCATGAATGTCACGTAAAGTTCGAAACTTGATGCTTGTATAACCCCCACAAGGCATCAAAAGGAGATTTGGTCCCAAAAATGACAACCTAGGTCCAATAAATCCATAATAACCCAAAAAGCACCAAGGGTTAGGGTCTCTGGACCTCTTTGAGTCCAGATCCAAGGCACAAACTCGAAGAGGGACCATTTGCTTCACATAATCACTCTCCAAAGGGGGTTAGAAAACCCTAACTCTAAAGATCAACCCTAAAACTGAAGGAGGTTCAAACTATTACCTCAAAATCAAGCCTCTGGACTCTGAATCTGCTGGAATCTCACCTCCTCCTTGCTCTTGCCACCTTCTTCTTGCTAAACAATGAATACAAAGGCCCAAAAGTGACTTCCTCTCTCCCAAAACGATTTAGCTCTCTTAGGATTCTCTCAAGGGACTGGTAGCCGCAATGGGAGGCTATAAGTGCCCTTAAATAGGCTCCAAACCTGGGGAATTAGGGTTTCATTAAACAGCGTGGACTCGCCAAGTCCACTTTTGGACTCGCCGAGTCCAGACGCGAACCCGTGCCCATAGCCGCGATCATACTCGGCGAGTTTGAGCTCCAACTCGCCGAGTCTCCTCACAATCACCACAATTATAAGAATGAATAATACCTGGGAATCCGGGCTGTTACAATTCTCCCCCACTAGAACTAGACTTCGCCCTCGAAGTCTCGCTCTGCAAATAACTCTGGATGCTGCTCGCGCATCTCACGCTCCGGCTCCCAAGTCATCTCGGACCCCTTCCGATATTGCCACTGAACCAAAACCAAGGGTACCTCCTTGTTCCTCAGAACCTTGATTTTCCGATCTCTGATTGCCACTGGTCTCTCAGCATAATTCAGGCTCGCATCCACCAGAATATCCTCTAATGGAACCACTGCCGACTCGTCGGCTATACACTTTCGCAATTGCGACACTTGGAAAGTGTCGTGAATCTGCCCCAACTCTGCTGGCAATTCCAAACGATAGGCTACCCTGCCTACCCTCGTGACCACCCGGAACGGACCAATATATCGGGGCCCCAACTTGCCCCCTCTTCCTGAATCGAATCACTCCTTTCCAAGGAGAGACCTTCAGGAGCACAAAGTCGCCAACCTGAAACTCAAGCTCGGACCGGCGTCTGTCCGCATAACTCTTCTGACGACTCTGAGCGGTCAACAATATTCCAAATCATAAACCCTAATCTAACATATCTAAGAACGAAATTCATATGTAAATAAGGGTTTGGAATCTTACCTTACTTGTTATGTAGCAATAACAAGTCGATCCACAAAGTCCTTGACTCTTGAAAGCTTAGTGCCTAAAGTGTTACACCTCTAATGGAGTCACAAACACCACTAGCAATAAGGATAAACAAGGAAGAGAGATAAGGGGCACAAAAATGTCCAAGATCTTCTAAGAAAGCTTAGCCACGTTTTTGGGAGCCTTAAGGGTCCTTATATAGTTGAGGCTTCTAGGTTATCAACTTGGAAACCCTAATCCAGTTGCTTCGTCCCGAAGCATCCCAAAGATCCTTCCAGAAGGACCCTTGGACGATTTGTATATGGAATCTCATATAGAATTCGTCCATTACTACCTTATGGATCCTAAGCCCAACTTTGTAACTATCTTATAATTACAGTATCAGTCCCCTTTATTTAATTAATTTCTTTTGACCACAAAATTAATTCTTGATCAATATTATTTAAACGATATGATTTCTCTTTTAATATATTATTCACATAATATATTAATAAATCATAATTAATCCTCTTTCTCCTTAATTCATCCTATCAGTTGCTATGGTGAAGGCAACCCAAAAGGACCATGCTCATAATCAGGTCAAGTACATACCAAAATAGTTATGGGCTTAGACACCTAATCCAACAGTCTCCCACTTGGATAAGTCTAATAACTATTTTGAAAATACGACTTCATAATGCGATTAGCAATCGTAGCCTTCAAAAGTCGTTGTCAACTCTGATCTTATCAGTAACGTGTCCTTTAGATAAGGGATCATATATTCCTCAATTCTAGATATCGTATAGACATGAGACATGGATTATAATCATTCTCTCAATCTATGTGTTGTTTCCCGATTTCCGATTTATGACGACTGACAACATACTATAATTGAACACATTAACTTAGTCTAGGCTTGGCTAAGCACTTAGGGTGTCATCACTAAATCATCGAGGGGGCCATAGATATCACTTTTATCCAACTTTGGGTAAAAGGAACATATAAACTTCGACTCAAATGCTTGCTTGTATTTACTCATCAAATCACACACAACAATATGTTTTATAACACCAAGTTACTTGTGCGTTTACATATATCAATGTGCAGCCGACTTGCAAACTACAACTCACATGTCTCCATTTCAAGAATATAAGATATTATCGTCTCACCAATCACTCATGATAAAATCCATGAAGTGATTCAAGTGAGTGTGGGTTTAATCCAATACTCAAATCTTATTTCAGGAATACTCATGAACACTGCAGCAGACTTTTGCTATGTCTAAACGCTTTAGAGAATCTACAGTCAGATTCATGACAGTCTAACTTCAATACCTACTTCAAAAGTATTCATCGACTATGGATGGTTTGAATAATCTTATTATTCGGGAAGTCAAAACATGCGAAATGAATCACAAGAATAATACTAATCCTATATGGCCCCAAACTTTTGAGTATAAATAAAACACCTTTATTTAATCACCATATTGATTACTTATTATTCATTGTATAAGTTTTCGGATAAACAACTTATTACTTGAATTATAACAACAGTTGTACCATGCTCCAAGCATGCACACTATGTTTACCTATGGTCCATACTCTGTGAAATAGATCAATTAAACACATTGATATCCAACTCCCACTATGAAAACAATTTCATATTTTTCATACAACTCATTATTAATAGAATCATGTCTAATCATAATAATGTCATTATGGTCCATTCGTTACTATACTTCCAACTTCCCACAAGTGACCAATCCTTGGCGAACCTTAGATTGTCCTTGACAGTTGTTTAATTATTTTAGTCATATCCGGTTCTGGTCCTTTTCCCTCTTAATGCCCTAGGCATTTGGAAAATTTAGAACGTTCGAATATTACAGCATATGCAATCGATCATATACCAGAAGCGTATGGGAAACGATTCATGAAAAACGTGATACTTTACCAGTTTCTTGCTATAATATTTCCATATATAGAATTCTTTTAACTTGAACCTTTTCAACATAACATCCATATATGTCCTTTGACTAAATTTAATTAAAATTTCTCAATCCAATCTTTTAGATTTTTGAAATGAAGTATAACATTCACTCCCTTAGTTATAGCAAAACAACTTTTCAACCCCTGCAACTTTACAAAGTGAAACTTTTGTTTTCTACAATTAATATTGCTAACTTGCAACACTTAAAATAATAATCATGCTCCCACTAACATGATGATTATATCAATACCATCATAATATTTATGCTCTCACTAGCTTTGACACGTATTTAGAAAGCAATTGAACTTCTAGAAATCAATACTTTTTGACTTCCAAAGTTCATATTTCTAATACAATATGCTTCGATAAGCCTTTATCTAAGCTTCTCAAACTCATACACCTTTCCTTAGATAGCTCGTATGTATGTCTAAACTAATTTAGAACTTATAGCTATAAGTCCTAAATGTTTAGACTAATGGCCAAATCTCACAATTCGAACTATGAAGAGAGATGTTGTAATCATAATCGAATTTGAGAACGCAAATATCACAATTGCTATCTCCTTAAAATCTCTCTTAGTGAAAGAATTTCCTCACAATCATTTTCATGAAATGGAGAGAAACCTTATGACACTTAGATTTTATGGTGTATGTGCTCCTATCCATGTGAATTTGTCATAACCATAATCATAAGATAATGTTTGTGACAAATCCAAACTCTTATGGATATAACTTGTTCATTATTAATTTCTTGCCATCAAGGGTCCCACTATTGCTTCAAAGTTATTTAGCAGCTCACCTATACTAGTCAATGCACTTTCATTGAACAAGATGCTTGCCCTTATGCAGTCAATTGAGAACTCGTATAACTCATATGCATAAGTAACTTTATTGGAATGACATAGAAACAAAATTGTGTCAACTAGTGATTAACAATAGGTTTACTCTTGATTAGTTCTTGAAACTTTTCAAGATCTTTAAGACTCCCACTGACCTCTTGACATATAAGATTCTTCTGTCAGGAAACATTTCTTTTCAAACAAATATTCAAGAGTTAGTGCGGTTTCTTATCAAGATAAACACTTCACAAAATTGGTCTCAGTTGGTCTTTGTCATATCCAAGACATCACAACTTACCAATTTTAAATGTACAAAAATAAGAAACCTTTCTAATCCACATTTGATAAGCATTATAAACCTTCTTAAGACGATGTCACTCAAGTCACAATCTTGGAGTACGACTCTAAGACTTGATTTTGGAACGAAATATGATTAACCTTTTGATTTAACCATTCAACAATTTCTGATTCCTCTTCTTAGTCATACTAGTGCACTAAGGTGTTCTTAGAGGATCAATTGTGACACGGTTTCATAATCATAAGTTAATCATAAAACATGATGCTTAATTACTCTCCCTTCTTTTCAGATTGGAGAAACTTTTATCTTTCTGCCTAATTGATTCTTCTTATTCGTTCTGCTATACATTGAAACCTTTTCAACGATTCAGAATTACACTTAATCTTGTAAACATAACCATATTTACTAAACTTTTTAGTAAATCATGATGAAAAGTTTTATCGTTCTTTGTGATGGACTTGACTAGTGCACAACAATGTGTGCTAGATCCCCTAGTCCTTCACTTGACTCACATCCATATGTGAACAAAGAATTAGTCTCAATTTCCCAAAGATGAAGGTTCTCATTCATCGTACGATGCAAGTCGCATGATTCCAAGTTTTTGTCAAATTGAAAACTTGGGTGATGAGAATCTTTCCTCATTAGGTAAATTTCTAACACTACCACAAACAACATAACTAAGAATCACATCTATTTCAACATTGCTAATAATAGAAACAAACAAACATCAATTTTCACAAATGCCATTGCAAGGAATTATAAATAAGACAAAAATCAAAATTTATTTTATTTATAAAACCGAGGAAAAAACTAGTCCTTACAACGCAATTCAAATGAAAACTATGCTATTACATATTCCTAAGCAATCCATCATAACTCTCTAAGTAGCAGCTCAAAATCCGATATTCGAACCATGCAGTCAAAATCCATTTCTTCGCGGTTAGACTCAGCTCACTTTTCATTTAAGCTTCCTTTCTTTTCTTTGATCCTACAGAACATCAAAATGTAATCTTATAACATCATGTATTAAGAATCTACAAATAGGAACTTAATAGAGTTAGATAGTGGATTTACCTGAAGTAGAGTCATACATCTTGACTCTCCCATCCTATCGATCTTTCAGGTACATATGGAATCTTCGCATCCAATACCCCTTCTCTTGGCAGTAGAAACAAACAGAATATTTTGGAATAACACATGGGACAATTTCAGATTCAGCCTTTCTCTTTACCATTTCGACAAACGGTTTGACCTCGGCCAATCCCTTTCCATTGGGAAGAGAAGAATTTTATGGACTTCTAATGTTGCCACTGTCAATGTCCATGGCGGTTTGGGAAGTTGATCTTCCTAACAAATTTGATTGACCAGTGCACCAAATCATTGTTGATTCAACAACAATTAGCAAATAAGTCAAATGAATGAGAGTCACATCATCGTCCACCATATAGTAATAATCAATGAACTTACTATATGATTTAGGAAGTGATTGAAGAACCAAGTTAACAACCAACTTCCTTGAGACAATGACACCCAACATTCCTAATTTTTCAATGAGTGACTTCATCTCCAAGACGTGTGCACACATAGGCTTTCCATCTTCATGTCCTTTTGCCAACAGGGCTTGAGTGACCTTGAACTTTTCAAGTCTTCGAACTTGTCATTTGGGGAGAATAATTGGAGGAGATGGAGGAAGTGAAGCATGATTTCCATTTCCATGGTTCAATCGTCGAACATCGTCTTCAAGTGGAAAGTTATTTCCATAGGAGGGAAGACCATAGTTAGATTTTGACAT
Organism: Lactuca sativa; assembly: GCF_002870075.4. Lineage (NCBI taxonomy): Eukaryota > Viridiplantae > Streptophyta > Magnoliopsida > Asterales > Asteraceae > Lactuca > Lactuca sativa. The sequence goes on from NC_056628.2 coordinate 36,833,528, forward strand.
CTACAAAAACAGGAGAAAATTCAAGTTAGTTGATTGAGTCCTTAATAAAACACCCAAATGACATATTAAGGCTAGGACCCAACAAAATATTCTACAACTTGGAAGAGGGATGTTGTAATCCAATTGCAGAACATTTGAAGGTAGGTAAATGACGATTTACCAATTTCCAACATGAAAAATGAAAAAGAAATTTAAGTTTTAAATGAATTGAAACTCCTAGATCTTTTGAGATTCATTGAACTTTCAATGGTATGTTTAATCTCGATTATGCCCTTAAAGTTTGTGACTGGGATGTCGAGGATCACAAACAAGGTGTGGATAAGCATGCAAATTAGCTTAGTACTCTCAAAGATGTCTATCACCTAATCAATGTGCCGGTTAGCCACACACGCTCCATTGATCTATGATAATCTACGAGCTACCCATTTCCATCCTTCATTGGTCCCATATTGGTGTGCCGGTTGACCACACACGCTCCACTAACGACCAACCAGGTGCAATGTGCAATTTCATGGATTAGCACCAACTCCACATTTTTCCTAAAGCAACTAAGATTTGGGAATTTGTAAAAGTGTTTATCTACTTTGTATTTCAATATACTTATAATGGAAAGTTGTGTCCTATCCTACCCATTCGGCTAACGACCATCCACTAGTCAAGACTGCGGTGGGTAAGAGTAGATACCCATTCAATTGCCATTTTATAGGCAATTTCCTTAAACACCTCTTATAGACCAGTTTTGTGAATGAGGTCTACTAACGGTAAGACTGACTCTTTGCTTATACATATATAATATATACTAGACTTTAAATTTTATATAGTATAAGGGTGTATTTTACACTTTTAAAATACTTATTGGTTTAAACTATTAATAAATTTTAATTTGAATTTTATTAATCTTAAACCATATTATTACGGATTTATTAATTATCTCTTTTAATTAAACACTTAATTAATTTAATAAAACCATAAGGGTGTAATTTGAACTTTTCAAAACACTAGGGTTTTAGATTTTAATATTTCAAAATTAAAACCTTTTAATCAAATTTTAAATTCCAAAACTTGAGGGAAAATTTTGAAACTTTTCAAAATATCTTTTACATTAAATTTAAAAAACAATTAAATATCATATAATTAATAATTATCACATAATTTTAACTAATCTATTTTTCTTACAAGATAATTCGATTCAAAATACAAATAATTAATCTTTATCTTATAAAACAAGTAATTATCTTAAATTGATAATTATCCATTAATTTGATTAAGATATCAATTACCATAATTAAAAAAAATATGATTTTTATTTGGAACAACAATTTATGGTAATTATCCAAATCAAATTAGGGCAAAAATTTCGAAATCTGCTATCATACTGTGTTCTCGAGGTGAACACACTGTGTTCTCGAGGTGAGTCTGGTCATATTCGAAATTCGCAATTTTTTCAGTGTTGAAAACTTAACGTTTGCATCATAGAATAGAAAAACTACCTAGGCTCTAATACCACTGATGGGTTTTGAACATAACATCATTCATATGGTGTACATGCAACTCTAATGCTTGGGATATAGGTTTTCCTCAAGTTAAACATGCAAACAATCTTCCAAAGCATAAAACCTAATCTAACATGTCTAAGAACGAAATTCAAATGTAAATAAGGGTTTGGAATCTTACCTTACTTGTTATGTAGCAATAACAAGTCAATCCACAAAATCCTTGACTCCTGAAATCTTAGTGCCTCAAGTGTTGCACCTCTAATGGAGTCACAAACACCACTAGCAATAAGGATAAACAAGGAAGAGATATGAGAGGCACAAAAACATCCAAGATCTTCTAAGAAAGATTAGCCGCGTTTTTTGGGAGCCTTAAGGGTCCTTATATAGTTGAGGCTTCTAGGGTTATCAACTTGGAAACCCTAATCTAGTTGCTTAGTCCTTAAGCAGCCCAAAGATCCCCCCAGAAGGCCCCTTGGACAATTTCTATATGGACTCTCATATAGGATTCGTCCATTGCTACCTTTTGGATCCTAATCCCAACTTTGTAACTATCTTATAATACATCATCAGTCCCCTTTATTTAATTAATCTCTTTTGACCACAAAATTAATTCTTGATCAATATTAGTTAAATAATATGATTTATCTTTTAATATATTATTCACATAATATATTAATAAATCATAATTAATCCTCTTTCTCCTTAATTCATCCTATTAGTTGCTATGGTCAAGGCAACCCAAAAGGACCATGCTCATAATCAGGTCAAGTACATATCAAAATAGTTATGGGCTTAGACACCTAATCCAACACATGGTACTCCTCAAGGTGTCACCTTGTGAAGGTGTCATCCGATTCAGGAAGTGGGGAAAGCTGGTCCCCATGTATCGTGGTCCTTTCAGGGTATTAGCCCGGGTGGGCAGGGTTTCATATCATTTGGATCTACCCAAGGAGCTTAATCAGCTCAACAACACATTTCATGTATCTTAGTTATGTAGTTGTTTGATTGATGATTCCACAGTAGTTCCATGCAGGACAAGCAAGTGGATGAGCGCCTAAATTATATAGAGAGACCGGTGTGATCCTCGACAGGAAAACGAAGACTCTGCGAAACAAGGTTGTGGAATTCATAAATGTGCAGTGGTTGCACCGAATGTGTTTGGAATAGATATGGGAGCATGAGGATGAGATGAGGGAGCATTACCCTGAGTCATTTACAGCAACGAAATTCAAGGACGAAGTCTGATTCTAGTGGGGGAGAATTGTAACATTCATTTTAGGTACATTTCTCTTTTTGGCTTAAAATATAAAAAGTTTGCAATCTAGGTCCCTACGTGGGACATAATCAAGGTATACAGGGCTTACCTTGCTGAATCTTTTACCTGGGGTTTCTCCCTAGTATGCTAGGTGTACTAATGGTACGTTGGGCGTAGTCAAGTCACGGGAAAACCCTAATTTTAGGGTTTGGACCCTATTTAAGCATCATTACAGACCATGAGGCTGTCCCCTCATCAACCCCCATTCCCTTGAAGATATCCCACAAAAACCACGCTAGGTGTACAAATGGTACGCTAGGTGTACTAATGGTATCTTGAGTTTTTGAGTGATTTTAGTGTGTTTTGGTGCATCTTGAAGAAGAAAAAGAATCTTGGTGAAGGAGCATTGATCGAGTTGGAGCTTATGGATCCAGGTCTTATTCATCTTTCTCAGCTTCCTTGAGGTATAAAGTCTTCACCTTGCGTATTCTATGTTTAGATCTAGGACTAGTTGAGATTTGAGCATATTTAGGTCCCATTGATGAGTTCTTCAGAGTAAATGCTACTCCTAGAATGCTAGATCTAGGGGTTGGACCTCTTGGAGCCATTCAAATGCTTAAAGCTATTGATATTATGGGTTAAGACCTTTCTTATAAGTGGATGTAAGTTTTGAACATTAAGGTCTTAATGAATTAAGCCCTTTTGATGAGAAAAATATGTTTGGCCAGTATGTTGGGTGTACTCCTAACTACCCTGCTCGTATGGGGTTTTAGTCCTCATGGTTGATTGGTGTTAGTACGCAGGGCGTAAGATTGGGGTTCGCATGGCGTACTCCAAGAAATGGGCTTAAGGCCTTTTTGCTATATTTCAAGGTCTAGGTTTCTATTGGATTGGGTTTAACCTTGAGAGGGTAAAATGGTCTTTTACCCTAGGACTCGTCATTAAGGATTTAAGCTAATTATTATGGTTTATGGCCTAATTGTTAATAAGGGTTTTATTACTTGTGATTAGTGTGGGGATTTTTTGGTTCAGCAGTGCAAGTGTTATTTTTTTATTAGCAGACCCAGGTGAGTCTTCTCATTCTATTATTGGAAACTAGGTGTCATTATATGCTTGTTTTATGTGTGACACTTGCTTGTATGCCTGCATGCGATGATTATAGGCGGGGCCTGATGGATGTTGGGCGGAGCCTGAAGGACGTCAGGCAGGGCTCGATGATAAGTGGGCCCATTGTATGTATGTGTTAACATATCCCTATAGGAATTAATTAAAGATAATGAGACAGATATCTAAAGGAAGACCTAGATGACAGTCGTTACCCAACATAAGTGTTAGGTCCGGGCCCTTGCCCTCGCGGCCTTACACTCAGACCCCGACGCTCTAGCACCAAGTTCCAACTCAGAACGAGAAACTCTTATCTGTATCAAGTCCTAGTACAAACCGCCTCCCAAAGCGATAAGTGTAGCACTCAGAGTACTACCCATCAGTAGTTCTGCACCAATAGCAGATAATCGCTAGTGGTTTACAATCCGCCAATAGGATGCCTCCACGTCCTGTCAGCCCAGACAATACAAAAGGTACTGTCGGGGACATGCTCCCACACCAACTGGTATAATAGAAAACTTTCTTCTCCAGAAGAAGGGATAGCATCATTATCTATCTTAAACTATGCCCTAATTCTCTTATCTAATTACTAAATAGACTGTCAGAGTTTTGTTATGGGACCACCTCCCGAACAACGAATGACGCCGATTATCTCTTGGCTGTGATTCTCAGGCTTAACCCAGATGAAGCTATTCCCAAACGGCATTAAGCTCAGAATACATATCACAACATTTGGCGCCATCCTGGTGTGTACTTAGAGTTACACAACCTTTATACGACTCTACACGTCGGCAAAGATAGGAAAGGAACCTGCGGCGTCCAGCGGAAGAGAAACGAGTCCACTCATATCAACGTTGTCACTCGATGGCACACAACCATCTGCGTCAGATGCACATGCATCCACCCAGACGCCAACAACATAGACATCAGGTCCGATAACAGGAACCACATCGACAATAATCGTCACCCTATGGTGACCGTCACCCGTTACAACGGAGCAGCCGGTTACAACCACGACTGCAGCGCCTCAATTGACACTGACTCAACAGTTACAACAACCGACCATCACTGAAACCTGTAGAGTCAATAGTTCAACTGGTGGTTTCACATCCGTAATCACTATTGCACCAGTCGGGGATGAACACTTGGTCCTCATGTACCATTATGTCCTCCGCACAATACCAAATGTCAAGCTATTAGTTCTCTCCAATAGCAGAAATACCACACATTCTGCTTTACACTCAACAACCTTTGATAATCAACCCCTATTTCCAGCAGTCTCACAAATCCATCCCCCAAACATCTTCGTCGCAAGAACCAACCCCCACTTGTCATCGGCAGCCTCAGGGTTCAAATTCGAACATGCTCCAGCAGGTGGAACCGGGTTCACAACTGCAGTAGAGCACGCAATCGAGCTCCCGAAAGCAATCATACATCTTGCAATCAGCAATGTACAACCAAGCATACAGGAAACCATACTACACTCAACATTTAATGATGTATGGTGGTTTTCCATACTCACGTATGGAAAACCAGGTAAGAAGCACCAACTCTGCTTTTTCCAAGAGCTCTTGCAGTATGAGATCCCACACTCGACGATGATACAAAACATCCCCAAGTATGATGATACAAGTGACCCCGATGGGCATATCGACACCAATGAGTGGACGATGACATCGTAGAGGATGGACAAGCGGTTCATGTGCATGTGTTTCCCTGTTACGTTATCAGGAAACCCTGGAAAATGGTTCAAGGCACTAGGACTGTGACATCCCCAAATTTCTCGGCCAGAAAAGACCGATTTAGTTTATGCTTTTAAAATAAAATCAAAGTAATCCTCCAAAATATGTGGCAAAATTTGTCCCCAAAACTAAATATGATAAAAAAAATTTATCAAAGCATTTCTTAAAGAAATGTATTTTCATTATATAACAAAACCTCGGGATGTCATGTTCCGATACAGACCAAACGCAAAAATAGTACATTATAAGCCCTACAGTAGATATTTACATCTACTGGCCTATAATCCAAAAATCCCTCGTCATCATCCAAATTCTGCTATGTATCGACTATCTGTAATACATAAAGCTGAGTGGGTCAGGCTTGGAGTCTGGTTAGCATATAGGCTTTTCAACCCATAAATAATAATATATTTATTAATTTCATCAACCAATGATAAATTTATTAATTTCATGAACCAATAATAAATTTATTAATTTCATCAACCAACAATAACCCTAATTACCTATTCCCGTTATCCTCACTTTACGTCCCTAAACACCTATCATAAGGGACCTATCCTAAGGATTTTCATCAGGGTGACAACGCTACTTTAGGGATTCTTGAGCAATTTATGTCAAATAAGGCAACCATGCGGGGGATGGAGTATACCGTTGAACACTAAGTTCATATAAACCTACAAGTTGTGAGCCTGCTAGCGTTCCGCTGGACTATCTAGAAAGGTCCGTGGTCGTCATCTATACTCCTCTAGATGACTGCAACAACAACAATATCGAGGCCTCTCATCATTTTAACACACATAAACTATTTCGTCTACCCATGTTTTAGCCAACATATTTGTAGAAAAACATACATATATAGTTTAAAACTTGTATAAAACATCTATTCAACACCCATCTCAAATAAACAAACAATATAATTACACATAACATGTATTTTATAGAAAATATTTCATATCTATGTGTAAGATGAAAGTGACTACACACTCACATGATAAGACGGTGATTGGACAACACTTTGTCCCTTAAAACAATCTTTGTCGATGAAACCGGGATGTTTTTTCAAAAAACCAGGCTTCACGCGGGCAGAGTTTCGTCTTGAAAAACTCTTTTCTTGGGATCTTCGGGCTCTCCGGGGCTTGCTTACGATGCTAGGATGATATTATAGGCTTGGGCGTATTTCGTGTAGGTAAAAAGAAAGTCGAAGGTGAAAAAGTGTAAATTTTGTAAACAAAAATCGGATGGTCTCGCATGCTATTTATAGTGACCGAACCCTCGCATTACATTAGGCGTAATTCGTAGGTACACGGGGCGTGCTGCCTCGCAAATCTCTTCACTGGGCGTAAATTCGTACGTTGGGCGTACGAAGTGGATCAACTTGGACGCGTCAAGGCTACGACATGTGTCTCTCATGCGAAGGAGTAGGGGGTGACGGACTTCACATCTTTTACACGAGTACGCTGGGCGTACTCCTTCGGACCAGCCTCAAAGTTTGTGCCCATAACTTCAAAAAATCATAACATTCGCATACGAACTCCATTTTTAACGTTCTTTATATCCACGTGTAGGTGCAATTATGCTCTACAACTTTAATTTAGACTCCGTCGGCTAGTTTTGACTTTATTTTTAAAGTTATATTTTTAACAGGCTAGGACAGCAAAAGAAAAGTCAGTTAAAAATTCACAACTTCTTCATCCGACGTCCGTTTTCGTTTGTATTTTTACCGTTGAACTACTATCAACAAGATCTTCGATTCTCATTTAGGTTGTTTTGGCTAAAAATCACACGATCTAAAATTCGAGTTTCAGGTTGTATATTGTTAAGCCAAATCTTAGAAAATTCATAACTTCCTCATACGAAGTCAGATTTTGACATTCTTTTTATGAATGTGCTCAGTTTAACGTATACTACGACTTTCTTTTAGATTGCTAAGGATAAAAAGCACTTTATCTTAGATTCACTTTTTACGTCATACAGCGTTGTGCCTGTTATGTCGCAAAAATTTGACAGCTCATAACTTCTGCGTTATAACTCGGATTTCGGTATTCTTTATATCTCCGGAATCCTTGTTTCAACCACTACAACTTTCTTCTAAGATATCGGCTTCATCTAAGATTTATTTTCAATGCTTATTTTTATCCTTAACTTATGAAATCATAATAATTAAGTATAAAACACATAATACTCAAATAATACATCTTATTATTTCAAAACAAATTACAAAGGTTGGCCTAGACTATTACATCATCTTTAATGTCTTGCCTAGAAACACGGGTGTTACAACGACCGGGAAATATCTCGAGTTTTGAGCAGTTACAATAACTTTTCATCAACAATTTAATGTAACTAAGGAAGGTAATGGAAATGCGAACTCCATAACGGCATGAAACAAAAAAAGGAGAGTCAATACATGCATATTACAATAGATTCACTCTGGCGACGCTCAACATCCTGGGCCATGAAGAGTTCCTTGTAACTGGCGCCTTCGCCTAAGGTCTACTCCGTGGCCCTTTTGTAACACCCGTGACTTGAGGTAATGATAATTATTTAATTCAATTATAATTAATTGTTGGACTCTTAGTTCAATATTGGATTGTTGAATTGGGCCTTAGTGAGTGGACCGTTTATTTATTAGGCTGACTGAATACGTACGTTGGGCGTAAGCTTGACGTACGTTGGGCGTAAGCTTGGCGTACACGAGGCGTAGTGCAACATTGGATGCGGGGGGTTGATGCGCGTACACGCAGCGTACAAAGAAGTACGTGCAACATATGCGAGCAGACTCAAAACCCTAATTTTTAGTGTTTAAGCCATATAGATACCACAGTATGTCCCAAACCCTAGCCTCCTTACTAGCCTCTCAACCTCAGAATCCCTAGAAAGCCTTTCATTCTTCACCTTTGTGTGATTTTGGTTTTATGGAACTCATTTTGGTGGTTTGATGCTTGGAAGGAGAAAGAAGATGTTGAAGAAGAAGAACTTGGAAGGAGATAGCAATACCGTTTAGCACTCATTGGAGGTAAAAAGCTCACAACTTGCCTCACGAATGCTTAGATCTATAATAATGGTGTTTTGGGACCTTTTGGTCCTAAGAATGGATTTGTATGGTCCAAATCCATTTCTAGGTTTAAGGTTGCCACCCTTAGTGCTATATGAGTCCCAAGAACAGAAAAGTTTCAATCTTGAAGGCCCTTTTTTGTCCATGCATGAGTTCTAGTCATTTCCATGGAAGATAGTTGTTATATTTCAAGTTTGGGTCCATTTGGTGGGTTGCAAGCCACTAAGTAATCGACTTTATGGATTAAGACACTTTAGTGGACTCAGATATGTGTTTGGAGCTTAAGGTCTTAAGGGAATAAGCACTTTTCGATTTTATGGCTTAACAAGGTAGTACACTTAGCGTAGAGAGGAGTACGCCCTGCGTACTCACTGGATTCAGATTCTTCGTCGTTTGGGCCAACATTTGGACTTCTTAGCTATTTGGCCTTAGTGGGCCATCAGAAGTCAGTTATTGGGCTAAGGATATGTTTGGGCTTAAGGGAAGGCCCATTTGAGGAGTTGGGCCTAATTTAGAAAATTGGACCATTAGCGGCCTTGGAAAGGTTATATAGAATTGGACCATGGATGTTATGGAATTGGGACTAGGTTATGGTTCAAATTAGATTAGAGGGTAAGGTGGTCATTTTACCCTAAGAAGGATTATTGCATTTTGACTACGCATTTTTGGGATAATGATAGTCGGGGAGTCCTTGAATTAACTATTAGAGATTCTAACCATGAGATTCTGCATTCAGCTTTGAGAGGTGAGTTTCCTCCGGGTTTGAACGCGTTGAAGGCACCAAGGCCGGCATGTGTATGTTATGCGTGTTGAGTAGTAGCTTAATGTGGGCGAGGCCCATATCTCATACATAGAGGAGTGTGGGCGAGGCCCGTAACTCATAACATTATTTGAGTATAGATATGGATTGATAGATTTTATTATACTTGTTGTATGTGTGATACTTGTATGTGCTTTATAGATAGCTGAGTGTAGGAGAGGCATGTATCTCATAGTTAGCTGAGTTTGGGCGAGGCCCGTATAGCTGAGTGTGGGCTATTACCGTATCTCAGAGTTAGCATAGTGTGGGCGAGGCTCGTATCTCCTAGTTAGTCGAGTGTAGGCGGGGCCCATATGTCCTTGAGTGTGGGAGGGGCTAGTATATCCTAGTGTCATGATTATGTGTGTGACATGTGATAGTTTGGGGAAAATTCACTAAGCTTCGTGCTTACAGTTTTCAATTTTGGTTTCAGGTACTTCCGGTAGCAAGCGGAAGAACTCAGGATGACTGCATTGCACACACCATGATGTTTAGCCTGGTATGTTCACTCTGATGTTTTGATATGATACTCTGATTTGATACTATGACTTATGTTTTTGGATGGAATGATTTCGATAACTATAGGTTATTTAATATTTTAAAACGAAAATATTTGATCATGATTTTTAGGGTGTTTCAAGTTGGTATAAGAGTCTTGGTTTGAGGGATTCGGACAAACTCTCGGGTGTGTCTAAACTCAAACTGAGGACTTGGTGTAAATTTTTTAAAAGAAAAACTATTTTTATAAAAAGGATTTTGAAAATAAAAAAAGGGTGTGGTGCATGTAATCACCCGAGCTCAAGTAAGTTCTCCCAAATTACACGTACATGTTTGTTTTGTTATGATATGCTTATGAGACATGCTAGATTAGGGATAAGGATCTAGGAATGATGCCCTGTATGTCTGATATATGAGCTTTATGAACTGCATGCTAGTATTGATTAGTCAGTGATATGATGGCCTGATTAGGATATGCTTGGTTTTGTTTACGCAATGCTCGGATGCTACTTGCTTTGTACTTTTAGGAGTTCCTAGTTATCTTTAACTAACTAGTAAATGAATATGTTAAGTTGCATATTACGAGGACTAAATAATTTAAGAAGGTTAGGTTTAGCTCTATTTCGTAGCTCTCGTTTCAGTCTAACCGTTGTACGGTAGGACCTCTCATTCGAAGAATTATCTAGTCTTAGTGATATGTAATGGTATTCGTGAGCTAGTTAGGGGAGATGGCAGGGGCTTCTTGTGCAGTTGATGGCAGAGAGTGGGTCTGAGTTAACCTTAGGTCAGGCCTAGGATGAGATTAGCTAGAAGAGCAACAGTAGTAGTGAAAGGGACTTGGTGGATTCAAGGCAATTCTTGAGGAAAGTACAGATAAATGTCGAAGGTAGTATGGGCCCGTACTACTGAAAGCAGAGGATCCATACTCGAGTCAAGAAGAGCTGAGGTGAATCTAGGGAACTTGTAATGTGTGTGATCCGTCAAGTTATGATGAGTATTCTGATGTTTGTTATGGTGTATTTTCAGTATCGTGATGCTACGCACTAGACCAGTTGGCAACTCTAGCGCGGGTGAGGGATCAGGTTCAGGCTCTGGAACCGGGCCGCTTGATGATCAGATGAGGGAGTTCAATTCATCTGAGATCACACAAAGTATATTGGACCAAACTCCTGTGATCTTCAGTACAGTCAAGGAGGGTATATGGAGATTCTTGACGAGAGGCTAAGTGCTTTTCACACCGAGATGGCGGCCATGATAGGGGCACGTACGATGACATTCAGGTAGTTCTGAGCTTGTGGAGCTCCAAAATATCATTGGGCTCGGGACCCCATTGCTAGCAGCAGGTAGTTGGCTGATGCCACCAACACCTTTCGCACCAGTCGTTGTCCCAAGGGGACAAGGTCCGACTTGCTTCCTGCCTTCTGAAGGATATGGCGCGTGGTTGGTGGGAGGAGGTGGACATGCGATTGGAGATGATGTTGCTCTTGATGCGATGACCTAGAGTGATTTCTCGGACAGGTTCATGGCCGAGTTTGAACCTGTGATTGAGGTGCAACAGCTTGCGAGGGAGTTCCAGGATCTTTGGCAGACGACTGAGACGGTGACTGAGATCACCGCTATATTTAGGGAGAGGGCCTTTCTTGTTCTGCAATATGTGGCAGACGAGGAGATGAAAAAGGCTAGGTACAATGAGATGTTGAGGAGCGACATTCGGCAGTTTGTGATCCAGTTGCAAGACGCTGGAGGATATGATAGCGAGGGCTCAGGGGAGAGAGATTGATTTAGAGATGGAGAGGAAGAAGAAGCCATATTCGGTGTCTGGCGTAGAGGGCTTGGGCAAGAAGCCCATGGTAGATTCCCGAGGGAAGGGCCAGCAGGGTCGAGGCCATTGCGGCAATTATGGGAGGACGCACGAGGGTACATGCAGAGCGGGTAGTTCGGGCTGCTTCAAGTGCGGCTGAACTAGTCATGTTAGCAGGGACTATACTGCTACCACCACCACCAAGAAAGTATATGATCTTATTTGCTTTTAGTGCAATCAGAGGGCCACAAGAGGTCCCAATGTCTAAGTTTAGCAGCAACAGGATAGGTGGCAGCACCCGCTCCTGCTACATTGAGGATTACCGACGGCCGTTAGGGCCGGACGGAGGCACCAATAGCGAAGATCAGAGCCTTCCAGCTGACAGCAGAGGAGGCACGAGCAAATCCCAGCATGGTGACGGGTATGTATCTTCTCCTTAATTCTTTATTTATATTGGTTATTGCTTATGTTTATGTGTTTTATTATGGGATTGTTCCTTGTGAACGGTATATCTTCTCTGGTATTATTCGATTCGGGGGCTACCCGATCTTTTGTGTCTCTCGTGCTCATCAAGCGATTTGTGGGAGCTCCAGGGGAGCTGGAATGTCCACTTGTTGTAGAGATAGCAGAAGATAGAACCATTCGGGTTGCGAGGGTTCATCGGGGATGTACACTGTAGTTGTTTGATCAACATTTTTTTGTGGATTTAGTCCCCATTCCCCTGTGAGGGAATAAGGTTATCGTGGGGAAGGACTAGTTGAGTCCCAATGGGGCAGTTATCAACTGCGAGCAATAGCTAGTACGAGTCCAGACCTCAAGTGGGCTAGGGTTAGTGATTCAGGGTGAGAGGCCGCAGCATGGGACGACTTTGTGTTCAGTAGTGAGGGCTAAGCGCTACCTTCAACAGGGTTGCGCAGGTTATGTTTCCTATGTTATGGATACTCGAGATAAGGGTAAGACGACCAAGGCAGATTTACAGATCGTACGGGAGTACCCGGACGTGTTCCCAGAGGATTTGCCTAGGGTACCTTCGGAGAGGCAGGTAGAGTTCAGGATTGACCTAGTTCTTGGTGCTACTCCGAGAGCGAAGGCACCATATCGGTTGGCTCCTATCGAGATGCAGGAGTTGTCTACACAGCTGCAGGAGCTGTTAGACAAGGGATTTATCAGGCCAAGCAGTTCCCCATAAGGAGCCCCGATCCTGTTTGTGAAGAAGAAGGGTGGGTCACATCAGATGTATATAAATTACCGGGAGCTGAATAAGGTAATGGTGAAGAACCGTTATTCCCTCCCGAGGATTGATGTTACATCCCGTTTAAAATAGAATAATTAAATAATAAACCCGTAACTCCGAGAAGTATTATTATTATTATTATTATTATTATTATTATTATTATTATTATTATTATTATTATTGTATCCCAAAAATCAAATAATAAATATCGGGATGTTAATTTTGGGGGCTAAAGTGTAATTAAGGGACTTATTATGAAAGGATTTTGAGGTCAAGGGCTAAAAGGGTAGCATATGGAGCTGGATCGTAAAGATTTCAGAAGACAGGGGTTGAATGGTAACTTTTGGGATTTAATTTGTCAGAAAAGGGGAAGGAAGGACTAAACTCGTCATTATGGAACAATGTCTCTATGGAGCGGGTATATAGCCTAACTATTCCATTGTCTCTAACCGTAACCCTAATAGCATACATCGGCCGTCACCCCACTTCCTCTTCATCCTCCAGCCGCCACTTCCTTTTCTTTGTCCCCGGCGCCGCTATAACAAATCATGTCGCTCGTTTTCCGACCGCCTAGCACCGTCGGGTAGCCCTCATCACCGGCATCATTAAAGACCGGCAGAGGATGGAGGTGAAGCTGCACCGAACCGCCGGGAAATCAAATTTGCTTGCGTTGTTGCTGCCTTTTTCCTATTAGACTGCCCTACAGGCGTCGCCGCTACCTCCCCGCTGTACCCTCCTTCTACTCCGCTGTCTCTCGTCACCTCCACTCTAAGTGGCGGACCAGTTTACTCTGGCTAGCGTATGCCGCTGTGAGTGAGTGATTACGTGATGAATGCTTCATGTGCGTGTGTAGTTGTTGCAAATACTCTCTCTCTCTCTCTCCATGCTTTTTGGATGTCACAGATTCCGACTGCTACCGTCAGCCACCGCTGTGCCACTGTTGCTGCCTCGTACGCCACCATGAGGTGGGTGGTGACGTTTATTTTCGAGCAAACGTGCTTATTGTGTGTGTGATTCCGTCAGGAGGGTGTGTGTACATGTTCTAATGTTAGTGTGTTCCGTGTGTTAGGTTATCCTGGCTGGATTTCTTGATAAAAGTCACCATCACCGTGAGGTGGTGGCTGCCACCATCTACCACCGCCGGCCACCACAAGGTGGCTGTGTATGTATTATTTTATGAGTGTGTGTGTTGTTTAGATATTATTGTAAATTACATTGTAATTCGTATGGGAATAATGAAAGAAAAGTCTAAACCACCACCGTAGGGTGGTGGCTGCCGCCATCGGCCACCGTGTCTGGTGGCGGTGTGCTATGCCTTGTTGTGTTTGATTCGTTTGGGATGCATGGAACCCTAGTGGGCCCAATGAGGCCCTAATGGGCCCAAGGAAACCTAATTGACCTAATAAAACCCTAATGGGCCCAATGAGGCCCACAGTTATTTAAAAGCCCACCCAATTGACTAATGGGCTAATATTTGGTAGGAAACCCTAATTAGGGTTGGGAAAACCCTGATGGCTTAAAACCCTAATTTTTGGGAATCGATCTGGACACACACACGAGAATTATTTAGTAAATTTAAAATATTAATTAATAATCATTGGAAAATTAATTTAAGGAAATAATGGACTTAATGGATTAAGTCCTTAATGGGTTGAGTAGGAACACTTAACCCTAATTGTCATTTCATGTGAGAACCCTAAATTCAGTTGGGCCTTCCTATTGAACCTTGAGTTGGGCCTTTCCTTTGGGCTTTTGTAATTGGATTATTAATGGACCATCCAAGAATGATCATATGGACTAGAATAGGTTGATGGGCTTTAGGGTAAGGCCCATATGTGGGGTTAGGCCCAATTTGGAAAATTGGGCCATAAATGGACCATAGTTTGGGCATGTATGATTATGTGATATTGGGCCATGTGAATTTCAAGAGTTTGGACCAGAATAATTCGATGGGCCTTAAGGAAAGTCCGTGTAGAGGTATGGGCCCAATTTGGAAAATTAGGCCATATGTTGGGCTTTGGCCCATTACTTGGATTATGGGCTTTTGAAGTGTGAGTTGGATCTTGGGTTTGGAACCAATTATTAATTGGGTATTGTTTGATGTTGACAGTTCGGGAAGCTAACACCCACCAACTGGAGTTTTATCTGCGGGACTTCAACAGTGTCGGCTGAGTTATCCTCACTATATCAACAGGGTCTAAGGCACCAAGGCCGGCTATTTATGGATTGTATTCGGATTATTATATGATATGCCTACTGATTTACATCCTGGTAGTTAGGATGCTATGTTAGTAACCTGTTAGGTCGGTGTCCTTGTTATAGGAACATTGCTATACTTGTGATATGTTATATCGGCTTGACTGTTATATGCATGGTATTGTTTGTATGTTATCCATGTGTACATGATTTTTTGTTTGGAAATTGGGTTGAGGCGATCCTGCTTCGTGCTGTAGGCCAACATACTCGGGGCGGTCCGGATAGTCTATAGGCCCTGAGGAGGCGGTCCAGTCGTGCCGAAGGCCCGACGAGCGGTCCGGATAGGTTGTAGTCCCTGAGGAGGCAGTCCAGTCATGCCGAATGCTCGGGAGCGGTCCAGGTAGGCTGTAGGCCCTGAGGAGGCGGTCCAATCATGCTGAAGGCTCATTATATATGTTGTTTGTTATTATTTTGCTGTGTGGTATATGTTGGTATTTTGGGCTAAATCACTAAGCTTTCGGGCTTACAGTTTCAGTTTATTGTTTGAGGTGCATCACAGGATCATGGCAAGACAAAGGCGTGATCGTACAACTCCTCACTTCTTATGACTTTGTTTCTGGGATACTCTGATATGATATATTTTGAAGACAAGTTTTGTAATGGTTAATAGATCTGAAATGTTTTTAAAAGTTTAAATTTACAATGGATGATTTCTTCGACCAGCTTCAGGGTGCATCTTAGTTCTCAAGATTGATCTGCAATTGGGTTATCACTAGATGTGAGTCAAGGACGACAACATACCGAAGACAGCCTTTCGGACTCGCTATGGTCACTATGAGTTCGTGGTGATGTTGTTTGGGCTCACTAATGCTCCTGTCGCATTCATGGATCTCATGAACCTCGTGTGCAGACCGATGCTGGACCGGTCTGTGATAGTCTCCATCGACAATATCTTGGTTTATTCCAAGAATCATGAGCAGCATGAAGAGCACCTGAGGGAGGTGCTGGAGACACTGAGAAGGGAGAGAATTTTCTTAAAGTTCTCCAAGTGCGAGTTCTGGTTGCGCAAGGTGCAGTTTCTGGGGCACCTTGTCAACCAGAAGGGTATTCTGGTCGATCCGAACAAGATAGAGACCATGATGCAGTGGGAGGTTTCGAGGTCTCCATCTGAGATTCGGATTTTTCTTGGTCTGGCGGGTTATTATTGAAGATTCATCTAAGATTTCTCCAAGATTATTGTCCCCTTAACCCGCCTGACCAAGAAGTTGGTGACATTCCACTAGGGGCCTAAGCAGCAGGCAACCTTCGAGACTCTCAGAAAGCGGTTGTACAAGGCACTGATTTTGACTTTTCCGGAGGGCGTCGACGATTTCATGGTTTACTGTGACACTTCGATCACAAGCATGGGTGCAGTGCTGATGTAGCGGGGTCACGTGATAGCGTACGCTTTGAGGTAGTTGAAGCCTCACAAGGCGAATTATCCGACGCACGATTTGGAGTTGGGGGCTATGGTTTTCGCCCTCAAGATTTGGAAACACTACCTTTATGGGGTTCGTTGTACCATTTACACGACCACAAGAGCTTGAGGTACCTGATGGATCAGCTGAATCTAAACATGAGGTAGCATTGGTGGTTAGATGCGGTGAAGGATTATGACTATGAGATCCTTTATCACATGGGGAAGGCCAATGTGGTGGCCGATGCTCTTAGCCGCAAGGTAGTGGTGGCTCCGATTCGAGACATATGTCTGAGGATGACAGTGATTACTTTGTTGCTGGAACGGATTCGGGAGGCGCAAGTCGAGGGTATGAAGGAAGAGCACCGGAAGTGTGAGCAGATCATAGGACAGGTGGCCTCATTTGATTATGCTAGCCGTGGGTTGTTTCCCCTGCGTCCAAGGGTATGGGTTCCTTACTGGGACGGTGTACGCCAGGTTCTGATGGATGAGGCTCACAAGTCGAGATTTTCAATCCATCCTGGGGCGACGAAGATGTATCGGCAACTTCACCCTGATTATTGGTGGCCCTGCAGGAAGCGGGACATAGCATGGTATGTTGACTGGCGCTTGCTTGCAAGAAAGTCAAGGCCTAGCACCAGCGACCTCACGCAAGATGCAGCCGTTGGATATTCCCATGTGTAAATGGGAAGACATCGCTTTGGATTTCATCACGAAGCTTCCCAAGACCATACATGGAGTGGATTCGATTTGGGTCATCGTGGATCTGTTGACCAAGAGTGCTCATTTCATCCCGATCTAGGATAATATATCGACTGTAAATCTAGCTGAGATCTACGTACGTGAGGTGGTGGCACGACATGGAGTGTCGGTTTCAGTTGTGTCAGACCGAGATGTTTATTTCATTTCCAGATTTTGTAAGTTGTTTCATGACGAGATGGGTACTCGTCTTCACTTCAGTACCGCTTTTCACCATCATAAAGATGGGCAGAGTGAGAGGACGACTCAGACTCTAGAGGACATGCTGTGTGCGTGTGTATTAGATTTTGGCGGTAGTTGGGATACGTATCTTTTGTTAGCATGATTTTCGTATAACAAAAGCTACCATGCTAGCATAGATCAACCTCCCTTTGATATTCTCTACGGGAGGAAATGTAGGACCCCAATCTGTTGGGGAGAGGTCGGTCAGAGAGTCATGGGGAGTACCGAGGTGGTACTCAAGACCACTGAGAAGATTCAGCAGGTCCGGAGCAAGCTTCAGACTGCTTAGAGTCGAGAGAAAATTTATGCCGACAAGCGCCATTCAGACTTGGAGTTTCAGGTGGGCAATATGGTCCTCCTCAAGGTGTCACCTTCGAAAGGTGTCATTCGGTTCAGGAAGTGGGGCAAGCTGGGCCCCAGATACATCAGTTCACTTAGGTTTTTGGCTCGGGTGGGCCGGGTGGCTTATCGTTTGGATCTTCCAACAGAGCTCAGCCAGAACCACAACACTTTGCATGTGTCCCAGCTTCGTAAGTGCTTGGTGGATGACTTCGCAATTTTACCTTTAGAGGATATTCAGTTTGATTACTAGGGGTGAGCATAATAACCGAAAAACCGAACCAAAACCAAATTAACCGATATAACCGAACCATTTTAAAAACCGTTGGTTCGGTTTCTAATTTTTGTTAACCGATAACTAACGGTTCGATTATGGTTTTATAGGTTAACCAAACTATTATTAACCGAACCACTAACTTATATTTTAACATATAAAATTATAGATTATATATAAAATAATATAGTCAAACTTATTTAAGACCCATTAAAATTTCAAAATATAATCCATTAATCCTCATTTATCAGGAGACGAACGAGCAATCAAACCATCAAAGGTTGATCACGCAGACACACACAATCTTCCAATCATGCATCGAGTTAGATTATTGATTAATGTTGTAATTCCTAATCGCCTAATTCTATAATTTGTAAACATTATTCACAGTTAGTTTAATCTTCACACTCATAATCCTAATTGAAGGTTTCTAACACCATTAATCCTAATCAAAGATTGTTTTGACTTTATAGTCATATTCAAATGATTTTTTGACTTTATAATCAAGACTTCTAGGTAAGTTAAGTTTTTTGTTCTTCTTGACTATGTAATATATTAAGAATGTATTTTTTTTGAATTTTTTTGGCTTTTTTTATTTACTGTTTTTGACTTAATCACATTGAATATATACGAGTGACTAACTTTTTTTTATCCAAATAACACATAATATGAATGATTGGCTCTTTTATTTTATAGTTTTTTATTTTATCGCATTGAATGTGTATGAACATTTGGATTTGTTTTAATATTAATATCAATTATCAATACATAAAATTATTAATGTCAATTTTGTTAATGTTTTATATTTTTATTGAATGTTTTTATTTTGAATGTGACTATGTGTTATCTCACTTTAAGTATTAAGGGTACATATTTTATTATATTACTATAAGCTAGGTTACAAACATTGGCGTCGAGGACTTTTTGGTATTCTATTTTCATTTTTATGCCTATATACTTTCATCATTTATATTATTTTGAACATTATGGTTAACCAATATTAACCATTAACCAAAACCGTTAACTGATATAAACCATTAACCATAACCAATATTAACCATACCCAATGGCTATCAAAATGCATTAACCAATCATAATGGTTATGGTTCGGTTTTAACCAATAACCGAACCAAACCGCCCCATACATACCCCTATTGATTACAGCCTGAACTACATCGAGAGACCAGTAGCCATTTTCGAAAGGAAGACGAAGGAGCTGAGGAACAAGAGGGTAGAGCTAGTAAAGGTGTAGTTGCTACACCGCAAGGGGTTCGAGTAGACTTAGGAGACCGAGGAGGAGATGAGGGAGCACTATCCGGAATTGTTCAAGGAAACGGACTTCGAGGACGAAGTCTGATTCAAGTGGAGGAGAATTGTAACACCTGTGACTTGAGGTAAGGATAATTATTTAATTTCTTTATAATTAATTATTGGACTATGAGTTTAATATTGGATTGTTTGAGTTGGGCCTTAGTGAGTGGGCCGTTTCTTTATTGGGCTGACTGAAGACATATGTTGGGCGTAAGCTTGGCGTACGTGGGGCGTAGTACAACATTGGACGCGGGGGGCTGATGCGCATACACGAGCAGACTCAAAACCCTAATTTTTAGGGTTTGATCCATATAAATACCACATTATGTCCCAAACCCTAGCCTCCTTACCAGCCTCTCAACCTCAAAAAGCCTAGAAAGCCTTTCATTCTTCACCTTTGTGTGATTTTGGTCTTGTGAAGCTCATTTTGGTGATTTGAAGCTTGGATGGAGAAAGAAGTTGAAGAAGAAGAACTTAAGTAACTTGAGCTCAACGATCTGAGATTGCATCACCATTTAGCACTCATTGGAGGTAAAAACAACTCACAACTTGCCTCATGAATGCTTAGATCTATGATAATGGTGTTTTGGGACCTTTTGGTCCCAAGAATGGATTTTTATGGTCCAAACTTGTTTCAAGGATTAGGGTTGCCACCGTTAGTGCTATATGAGTCCCAAGAACATAAACGTTTTAATATTGAAGGTCCTTCGGTGGCCATGCATGAGTTCTTGTCATATCCATGGAAGATAGTTCTCATATTTCAAGTTTGGGTCCATTTGGTGGGTTGCAAGCCACCAAGTAATTGACTTTATGGATTAAGACACTTTAGTGGACTCAAATCTATGTTTGGAGCTTAAGGTCTTAAGGGAATAGGCCCTTTTTAGAGTTTATGGCTTAACAGGGTAGTATGATGGGCGTACAAGCCCATACGCATAGCGTACAAGCCATGCAACCTATACGCTTAACGTACAGAGGAGTACGCCCCACATACTCACTTAGGCCAACCTTTGGACTTCTTAGATACTGGGCCTTAGTAGGCCATCAGAAGTTAGTTATTGGGCTAAGGACATGTTTGGGCTTAAGTGAAGGCCCATTTGAGGAGTTGGGCCCAATTTAGAAAATTGGGCCATTAGTGGGCTTGGAATGGTGATATAGAATTGGACCATGGATGTTATGGAATTGGGATTAGGTTATAGTCCAAATTAGATTAGGGGTAAAATGGTCATTTTACCCAAAGAAGGATTTTTGGATTTTGACTAAGTATTATTGTGATATTGATAGTCGGGGAGTCGTTGGAGCAACTATTAGAGATTCCTTACCGTGAGATTCTGCATTCAGCTTTACAAGGTGAGTTTCCTCTGGGTTTGAACAGGTCGAAGGCACCAAGGCCGGCCCGTGTATGTTATGTGTGTTGAGTAGTAGCTAAGTGTGGGCGAGGCCCGTGTCTTATAGATAGCTGAGTGTGGGCGATGCCCGTAACTCATAGCATTATTTGAGTATAGATATGGATTGATAGATTTGATTATACTTGTTGTGTGTGTGATAGTTGTATGTGATTTATAGATAGCTGAGTGTGGGCGAGGCCCGTATCTCATAGTTAGCTGAGTGTGGGCAAGGCCCGTATCTCAGAGTTAGCACAGTGTGGGCGAGGCCCGTATCTCCTAGTTAGCCGAGTGTGGGTGGGGCCCGTATCTCATAGTAGCATGATTATGTGTATGGTGTGTGGTAGTTTGGGGGAAACTCACTAAGCTTCGTGCTTACAGTTTTTAGTTTTGGTTTTAGGTACTTCCGGTAGCAAGCGGAACAGCTCGGGATGACTGCATTGCACACACCATGATGTTTTGCATGGTATGTTCATTATGATGTTTTGATATGATACTCTGATTTGATACTATGACTTATGTTTTTGGATGGAATGATTTCGATAACTAGGGTTTACTTAAAAATTTAAAACAAAAAATTTTCGTCACAATTTTTGGGGTGTTTCACCTTTGTCAAAGAAGAAGCAAGGGATGGTACTTCAGTTGTGAGACGAGATCAAATACATAGTCGAGAAATACCTCAGACCGATCGAGGGTGAGTGCGGAAAAACAAAAGATGACATTGAGGTATTGCCTAAAAACATCCTCAATATTAGTTTCATGTTAGAAGACCCAAGGATGTCGGGCTGGAACCCTAGGTATCCACTCCTGATAACTGCCTACATATGCCAAATATGAATCAACTGTGTCTACATAGACAACGGCAGTGGTATTGACATCCTTTACGAGCACTGCTTCCAGCAATTGCCAACCTCCTGGAAGGAAGGTTTAGCACTTTCGACCACTGGCCCACTCGTATAGTTTATAAGACACAACTTATAGCCAATAGATACCATACATCTCCCTCTTACTATAACCAGTCATGACTGGAGATACATGGTTACACACACGATAAAATTCTCAATAGTATGCTTCTTTGCATAGCACGATGTCCTGCTTAGGCGACCGACACTATTCCAACTGCGGTCCATTCCATCAACGATCCATGACACCATGAAGTTTAGCACGAGCACTGGATCAACCACTATCTTTGCCACTAGACATTGTGTACTCCGTCGCTATCAGACCTTCACTGCCTCAGATCCTGTACCAAGCTCAATTGAAGAAGAAACAGGGGGCAAATAGGTGATAAGAGCAAGATAGAAAATCCTAAAGCCATAACATCAGTAGGTACAAGCACCCTCGAGAATCAATCTCCCCTAGCTGGGTCGCAAACCGAATGGGGGCAAGAAAGCACGACAAGTTACAAAGGAAACACATTAGCTACCCTGACCAGAGCGATACACTGTTGCTCTGTGACACCAAAAGAACTTAACAGAAATGACACTAAGACCAGGCGAGTTCACTCTCAAGGTGGGGAATGGCCAATCCTTGGATGGCTAAGAAGAAATTACCTCAAATTAGAGCAATATTCAAAAGCCCCTCATAGATAACGAAGCAAAAAACAAATAAGGACTTGGAACACGCCTCTGCCAGGCACAAGAATTCAAAGCACAACACTCACGCATCTACCACCAACAGGGTTAATGTCACCCACATGGACAAAGATTAGAAGGGCCAAAGATACCAACACAAGGAGCAAGAATTGACACGATTGAATGGGGGCTTTAAGGTCTAAAAGACCCCCCGAGAGGAAGTCGTGAGTACCAACGCTCCGAATAGGTTTCCCTCAGCATATTTCAACCATCAAATCAAGAAGGTACTGACTAAAGCTCTCTGGGAAAGAGACATCAACAAAAAACAGATCTCCAATGCCACGAAAATCTCCAGCCGTCTCAAATGTTCGCTAGATCACTTCTTGTAACACCCGCAGATACGGGCTATTCAATTACAATATATTAAGCGTTAAAAAACTGATTTTTATAGAAGATTATCTAGGATAAATAATCTAAACCAAAAATAGTTAGGGTCAACAATTGTAACTTATTTTACATAACAAAAGAAGAATTATATGAATATTATGTGTTTCATGATTATTATAATATAATAAAATAGGAAAAATAAGTCGAATCGTCCGTAAATCATAAAAATAAGTGTGTCAAAACATATATATATATATATATATATATATATATATATATATATATATATATATATATATAAATCAGTTATGATTTTTATAAGATAAAAAAGTCATCCGCGCACGACGAATGTGTGACGTAAAAAGCTACGAAGAAAATGGTTGAATTTAGCTAATGCGCCCAAAATGAAAATCGTAGTACTCCTTAAAATATGAATTTTGAGAAAAAGAATGTCAAAAACGGAGTCCGTACGAGAAAGTAACGATTTTAGCAAAATCATTTAATTTTATAAAATATGGACAAAAATATAAATTCAAAATTAGCCGACGGAGTCTAAATGAAACTTGTAGATCTCGTCGCCAGCTATGTGTGGATATAAAGAACGTCAAAAACAGAGTTCGTATCAACGAGTTATAATTTTTAATAGCACATTTACGTATTAAAATAATGTGTAAATCATATATACGTATACATACATACATACTACATACATACATACATACATACATACATATATATATATATATATATATATATATATATATATATATATATATATATATATATATATATATATATCATTAGAAAGGTATCAACGATGCGGTCGTCATATGACTAGTTTTGAGTATTTCGACATTAGTTTAGTACAAATATCATTAAATCTATTTAAAATAGCATTATAAAGGGGTGTTTAGTCGTTAAAATAAGTATAAGGTCCTTAAGTAAATATAGAGGGTAGTTTTTGAAAATTCAATTACTATGAATAAGAGCCTCTCGCTCTCATATTTCTTGCACCATTCTCTTGATTCAAGATTCTTTCTCTTCTTATCCCCAATCATTTCGGTCCCTCGTGATTCGACTTCTCTTTCTGTAGTTTTTAGTATAGTAAGGTGAGCGCTGAAGCGCTGCAAGAATCTTTTTTAGAAAGATTCAACGACGAAGTTCTGCCCCTGCAGAGCCTTGCTCCTAGCTAAGTAACTTTAAATATAGCTTATAATATCATTATTACGAACCTATAAATAAAATTTATTAGTGATTAAAAGTCGTTATACTGATTGATCTACTTACGGGGATGATGTCTAGGCTGTGATTTAGTGAGGTGTTTAAAGTGGGATTTCCAAACAGTATATTTCGTATACAAAACAGACTCTACCTCCGATATGATCCTACCTGGTTGTTCCTTACTTAATATATCATGAAGTAGACTTTGAGTTAATAATGAATCTAGACTAATAATTAGTCGCAATAAAGATTAGACTAAAACTTAGCGATAATAGTGTTAGGTTTTGTCGAAGGAAAATAGAATCGTTAAAAGCGAAGCACTGTCCGAGTTTGGAATCGTCACTTTAACAAGTGAGTGCATAGTTAATTTCATCTTACACATATATAT
The DNA here is from genome assembly GCF_002870075.4 of Lactuca sativa. Taxonomy (NCBI): domain Eukaryota; kingdom Viridiplantae; phylum Streptophyta; class Magnoliopsida; order Asterales; family Asteraceae; genus Lactuca; species Lactuca sativa. The sequence continues at coordinate 36,858,021 of NC_056628.2, forward strand.
GAAGTATTTTATATAAATTACGTGCTATGTGTGCATATTATCTGTATGCTTGTTATCTATGTTGGATGAACGATTTTATACATGTTTTAAATTATTTAAATTGTATATGTATTTTATATCTACAAAATATGTTGGGTAAAACATGGGTAGATGAATGATGAGGGATGAAAGCTGATATAGAGGAACATTAGCAGTATGAACATAGTGCCATATAGGTGAACATTGGCAGCAATGGACCGAGTATCCTATAGATGAGCAATGGCAGATGCGCCACAACATGTAGATGTTTTTGATCTACTCTAAGCTGCACTGTAAGGATAGTATCGGCAACTGCGCCTAATAGAGAACATTATAACCCTAGTAGTTGCGCCCAAATGACAATTTCGGCAGCTATGCCTAATAGAGAATGTCATAATTCTGGCAGCTGTGCTTAAATGATAATATTCGCAGTTGTGCTTAATAGATAATATTGACAGTTTTGTCATTGGCAACGATGGACTTCGTGCCTACTCCTTAGGACAATCCTTTGGACTGAATGAGTGAACGATAAATGATTCGTAGGGGAGATCCTTAAGAAATAAAGAAGATAATGGGGACGGGTAATTGGGTTGATTATGTAATGATTAAACATAATTATATTATTGTGGGTTGAAAACGCTATGTCCTCACCAGGTTTCCCAACCTGACCTACTCAAGCTTATTTATATCACAGGTGTCGATATGAAGCTACGTTACACTGAGAGATTTAAAAGAGATGTAGATCACTAGTGTAAATGAATGTAAGTTTTGTTTCTATATTGACGACGACATCCCAAATGTTTTAAATGAATAAAATACATTTCTTTGGAAATGCTTTGATAAAGTATTTATCATGTATTTTCTGGGAACGAATTCCGCAACATTTTTATTAAAAGGGTACTCTGATTTTTATAAAGCATAAAGGAAATCGTCTTTTCTGGCCGTGAAAATGGGGATGTCAAGTTGGTATCAGAGCATTAGTTTAAGCGAACTAGGAATAAGGATTTATTTCTAGACTTAAACTTAGAATGCTAAACGATGATCGTGAGGAGTGTGTCTGATATATATTTTAGGTAGTACACCTAAATAGACACAAGCACTAGCTTATCTAGGGAAGATGCCTAAAATGCTTTTATATGCTAAATGATTTGTGATGCTATCGTTTGATCGGATCTATGGTCTGTTGCCGACTGGATCTAGAAATATTATGTGTTCAGATTTCTAAATGTTTAATTACGGTATTAGAACTGGCATGTAAATTTTCGGAGTGATAAGGAGATTTACACATTGATGATAAATAAAATCTTTCCTATCTTAATTCTCGTCACTACACACCGAACGTTTAAATTGGTGTATATATCGACATGGTAAGAACTCGAAGTGGATTAGGAAATGCTAATAGAAACCATCGCCCTGAGCCACAAGTAATTGAGCTTGTGCCGGTGATAGCAGCTGCACCCGATCCAATCATAATGGCAGGAGTCCAGGAAATGATTCGGGTTATGATGGCCGAACAAAGGGAGGAGATGAGGAAAATGTTGCTTAATAGGGATGAACCTACAATGCCTATTGAACAGCACGGATTGAATGATGAGCAATTAGAGGAAGGGAGATATATTAGGACTGTTGGTCAAACTGAACCGCCAGTGGTTAGAAGGAACAACCAAGATGACGGAGTCGAGAGGAACGGTTGCAAGTATGAGGACTTCACAACTTGCAAGCCAATCGACTTTCATTGGGAAAGAGGATCCAATCGGAGTTACGGACTGGATCTCGAAAATGGAGTTGGCTTTCATAACATGTGGATGCAAAGGCAAGCTACAAACCACAAATGTAGTGCATCAGTTCAGGGGTGGCGTTGTTCACTGGCGGAACACTTTGGGAAAGATCATGAGCCCCAATGAACCACTGCAACTGACTTGGCCATAGTTCCTGGTGCATTTCAAATGAAAATTCTACCCTGCCCAGAATCTGCTAGAGCTAGAGAACCAGTTCCTAACATTGGAGAAGGGCATCATGTCTATCGACGAATACACCAATGCCTTCACCGACAATATGGAATTTGCTTTGCGCATTGTCACTGACAAACTAACGAAAGTCGATAAGTATACAAAGGGAATACCGTGGGAATATGTTGTGCCGGTACGCCAAACACCTACTCTTGAGGCGACTATCTGGGCTGCTAAGTCTGATGAAGAGATGATCAAGAGTAGAGCCGCCAACAAGGTCGAAGTTGGAGAAAAGAGAAAGTCTGAAGGATCTTCAAGGTCCAACGAGAAGAGAAAATCTTCGAAGTCTGGAGGAGGAGGAAGTGAAGCAAGATGGTGCGAGAAGTGCAAAAAGAAACGCTCTGGAAAATACGGTGATGAGGTGACTTGTTTCAAGTGTGAAAAGCATGGGCATTACGCCAACGAGTGTACATTCAACAAAAGGGTGTGTTATGGATGTAATGAAGAAGGGCACTTCAAGCAAGACTGCCCAAAGAGGGAAGGAGCTACAAAGCAAAATGCACTACCAAAGCCGAAGGCAAAAGCATTCCATATGATCCTTGACGAAGCAGATGACAATGCAAGGAATCAGGAATGAGGACTGATACCCGAAGATCAAGTTATGAAGTAGCCATGCGGATAGTATCCGGTGGTGTAGCTTATTAGAGGCATAATATAGGTTAAACTTGAACATCTATGTAATCGTTTCAAGAAGTAATATAAACCTTGGTTTTGTTATCTGGTGTGTTAAGTTGTTATGTGATTTTCTTGTATGGTAAATTGGAAAACTGCGAGACAATACTTGGGACGAGTATGAGTAGGTGTGAATGGTAGTAGAGGCCTATACTGCCGGAAGCACAGGACTCGCACTTGGATCACAGAAAGTCACAAGGTTACCAAGGCACTAGTAATTGATTCGGTTTTGTTAATGTCATTCGTTACCATCGTTTTGGTAATGACTAAGAAGATTATTGTTATTCTGACACTAATGGTCATATCCAATCGATTGCGACTAAGATGACTATGTTACATGGTTGAGAGAACCAACTTCGATGTAGCATCCGACATAATCCAGAAGATTGAAGTGAAAGATAATCTAAGCGATCTATAGAAGTATCGCAATCACCGTAAAAGTAAGAAGCTTGTAGCTAAAAGTGCTACATGCTAGAATATGATTATATCACATTAGAACATGAAGGAAGGTATCTTCCATTTTGGAATATGACTCAAAAGACCTGAGTCTAAGCGTTGCATCATATGACGAGAGGTCATTAGAACATGGCCCGTCGGTCTGTTATGGTAATCGAAGTAAATACGTTATCGTAAGTTAAGTATGTTTAAGAAGATGTGGGAATCTCAAATAAGGACCGAGTTTGTAACTCGAAGGTTACGATTGAAAGTCCAACATAGGATAAAGAGCGGGTTTAAGATTGCGCAACGCTAGCACTCAAGGCATCCTAGAGTTTGATACTCATTTGAAAGGACATAAGAGTTACGACTACCACCTAAGACGGAAAGGAATCATACGGAGTCATTATACAAGCCCTATTTTATTGATGATTCTGGGACAGAATCATTCTAAGGGGGAGATAATTGTAACACCCGCAGATACGAGCTAGTCAATTACAATATATTAAGCGTTAAATAAAAAGATTTTTTTAGAAGATTATCTAGGATAAATAATATTAACCAAAAATAGTTAGGGTCAACAATTGTAATCGATTTTACATAACAAAGAAGAATTATATGAATATTATGTGTTTCAGGATTATTATAATATAATAAAATAGGAAAAATAAGTTGAATCGTCCGTAAATCGTAAAAATAAGTGTGTCAAAACACACACACACACATACACACACACACACACACACATATATATATATATATATATATATATATATATATATATATATATATATAGAAAGTACACATCTTCTCGATTCCGAAAATATAAATTTCATAGAAATCCGACTCCGTATGAATTAGATATGATTTTTATAAGATATAAAAGTCAGCTGCGCACAACGAATGTATGACATAAAAAGCTACGAAGAGAATGGTTGACTTTTAGCTAATGCGCCCAAAATGATAGTATTCCTTAAAATATAAATTTTGATAAAAAGAACGCTAAAAATAGAGTTCTTACAAGAGATTAATGATTTTAGCAAAATCATTTAATTTTATAAAAATATGGACAAAAATATAAGTTCAAATTAGCCGACGGAGTCTAAACGAAAGTTGTAGATCTCATCGACAGCTATGCGTGGATATAAAGAACGTCAAAAACATAGCTCGTATGAACGAGTTATAATTTTAATAGCACATTTATGTATTAAAATAAAGTGTAAATCATAGATATGTATACATACATATATATATATATATATATATATATATATATATATATATATATATATGTACATATGTATATATCATTAGAAAGGTATCGACGATGCGGTTGTTATATGACTAGTGTTGAGTACTTTTGACATTAGCTTAGTACATATATCATTAAATCTATTTAAAATAGCATTATAAAGGGGTGTTTAGTCGTTAAAATAAGTATAAGGTCCTTAAGTAAATATAGATGGTAGGTTTTGAAAATTCAATTACTATAAATAAGAGCCTCTAGCTCTCATATTTCTTGCACCATTATCTTGATTCAAGAGTCTTTCTCTTCTTATTCCCTAAGCATTTCGGTCCCTCGTGATTCGACTTCTCTTTCTGTAGTTTTTAGTATAGTAAGGTGAGCGCTGAAGCACTGCAAGAATCTTTTTTAGAAAGATTCAACGACGAAGTTCTGCCCCTGCAGAACCTGGCTCCTAGCTAAGTAACTTTAAATATAACTTATAATATCATTATTATGAACCTATAAATAAAATTTATCAGTGATTAAAAGTCGTTATACTGATTGATCTACTTACGGGGATGATGTCTAGGCTGTGATTTAGTGAGGTGTTTAAAGTGGGATTTCCAAACAGTATATTTCGTATACAAAACAGACTCTACCTCCGATATGATCCTACCTGGTTGTTCCTTACTTAATATATCATGAAGTAGACTTTGAGTTAATGATGAATGTAGACTAATAATTAGTCGCAATAAAGATTAGATTAAAACTTAGCGATAATAATGCTAGGTTTCGTCGAAGGAAAATAGAATCGTTAAAAGCGAAGCGCTATCCGAGTTTGGAATCGTCACTTTAACAAGTGAGTGCATAGTTACTTTCATCTTACACATAGATATGAAGTATTTTTATATAAATTACGTGCTATGTGTGCATATTATCTGTATGCTTGTTATCTATGTTGGATGAATGATTTTATACATGTTTTAAATTATTTAAATTGTATATGTATTTTATATTTACAAAATATGTTGGGTAAAACATGGGTAGATGAATGATGAGGGATGAAAGCTGATATAGAGGAACATTGGCAGTATGAACATAGTGCCATATAGGTGAACATTGGCAGCAATGGACCGAGTATCCTATAGATGAGCAATGACAGATGCGCCACAACATGTAGATGTTTTTGATCTACTCTAAACATCCTAGCAGGTGCGCTATAAGGATAGTATCGGCAACTGCACCTAATAGAGAACATTATAACCCTAGCAGTTGCGCCCAAAGGACAATTTTGGCAGTTGCGCCTAATAGAGAATGTCTCTGGCAGCTGCGCCTAAATGATAATATTGGCAGGTGTGCTTAACAGATAATATTGACAACTGTGTCATTGGTAACGATGGACTTTGTGCCTACTCCTTAGGACAATCCTTAGGACTGAATGAGTGAACGATAAATGATTCTTAGGGGAGATCTTTAAGAAATAAAGAAGATATTGTGGATGTGTAATTGGGTTGATTGTGTAATGATTAAACATAATTATATTATTATGGGTTGAAAACCCTATGTACTCACCAGGTTTCCCAACCTGATCCACTCAAACTTATTTGTATCACAGGTGTCAATATGAAGCTACGTTACACTGAGAGATTTAAAAGAGATGTAGATCACTAGATTAAATGAATGTAAGTTTTGTTTCTGTATTGACGACGACATCCCAAATGTTTTAAATGAATAAAATACATTTCTTCTTAAATGCTTTGATAAAGTATTTATCATGTATTTTATGGGAACAAATTCAACAACATTTTTATTAAAAGGGTACTCTGATTTTTTTAAATAATAAAAAAAATCGGTCTTTTTTGACCGTGAAAATAGGGATGTCACACTTCTCGTGTGAGTCTCTTCCGAGCGATGTCCCAGATGAAAAGAAGGCTAGCGCCAAGCATGTGCGATTGGTAATAAGGAAAGCAAAACCAGGAAAAGAAAGAAACTTTCCCTTAGAAAGGAATAAGACAAGCGAAACTAGAGCACATCGAGGCTTGGGAATCGTCTCCGGAAGGACACCTCACCAAGGAGCACACCGGCACAACGCACATAAAGATGTGATCGAGCTCCTAGAAACCAACATGCCATTACTTTGACCAATAGCCATCGGCCACCCGGTGAATGGGGCATAGATGCCATGGGGCCACCCCCTATCACCCAAGAGAAGCTAGGCTCTCTCTAGTCACCACCATCTGTTTCATTAAGTAGACAAGAGTAGAGCATCCATCAAGATCAAAAAAGGCTAGATGGGAGAACTGCGTATAATGACTCAACTACATCGCTTAGCCCCAAGACCTGATGCCCGTGAAGTACCCTTAAAACCGACATGAGGCACAAAAGCAATATCACCACTTGGGTTGCAAATAGGCCGTTGCAAGTGCCAAACTTTGGTGTAAACACTAGCAAGACGAAGCAACTTCCAAAAATAAACATACTCAACAAGAAACATGAGACCGCTAGACTCTGCCAAGCTGCCCATATGGAAAACGCTAAAAATCACCACACTTGGCGCATATGAGTGGAAATCTACAAAGTAGGAGGCTGAGAATCAGAAAAGAACGGGTCTAGCCATGCATGACCCCAAAGCAAGCTGAATGCCGCCAGGGAATGCATGAGCATGACCACAAACGTACACCAAGATAGAGTTTGCGACCTAATAGTTTAGGATAGAGGAGTCACTCCTTGGACCTGGAGTGCATGCAGTTTGCACCATGTTACACCCCTGACCGAGGCGGCGGAACACTTCGGGTTGTGCTACTAAGTTCATGGATCACAGGTAAACTAAATATATAACAAGAGTCCAACAATAAGCAAAATAGCATTTACATTCCATCTTGATGTTTGAATAAAAAGTTTTTACAAAATAATAATAATACATGAATTGCCTTAACATATAGGCATATAATACAATAAGAAGTAAACTAGGTCACCTATAATTCAATCCGTCTTGAAAGTCTGTTTAGTGGTTTCCTGAGAATACATGTAGTTTTGAGGGTCAACACAAGGTTGGTGAGTGTTAGAGGTTTTCTGCTAATAGCAGTAATACTTTTAAAAAGTCTAAAAAGTATTATCTTTGTATGAATAACAATAGTTGAAACAGGGTTTTCCATGGGTCATTTAAAGCCAAAATGTATCTTTGTATAAGTAAATCCATACTTAAAAACCATATCGGTAAAGAATCTTTGAATATACTTTGAAATCAAACTATACCATTGCATAAGTAATTCCATACTTAAAATAGTTTTGAAAGAAACCAAGCCCATAGTTGTAGAGAGAGAGAGAGAGAGAGAGAGAGAGATATTCTAGTTAATGTTTACAGTGAATTCTATAACCGAGCTATGTGATTGAGTGTACCCCCTACAATGCTTCATTGACGTATAGGGATTGAGGGCTGATTTGTAACTTTGCTAAAGTATAGGGATTGTTTGGTAATTTAATTAACTGAAATGGGATTGATTTGGTTAAAATAATTTCAAAGGAGGGGTTGTTTGGAATAAATGTATTTAATGATTGGGGATTGGTCTGATCTTGTAAGATATTTCTCAAATGAGGATGAATTTTGATATATTTAAATGTAAGTTTGAGTTATCTTTGACTTTTGGGTCAAAATCAAAACCCGTTATCAGTTTGAGGACCCAGTAAAATCGATCAAATGACTCAACAAAGAAAAGGGGCGTCATCTTCCTCTGATTAGGAGGGTGTTTGGCTTAGCTTTTTAGAAGCCAAAAGATCTTTTAGGAAAAGATAGAAAGCAAAAGATGTTTGGCAAGTGCACTTTAAAAGCTACTTTTGGATTTGGATACAAGTAAAAAATGAACTTTTTGGAAAAGTCAGGAAAACCTGACTTTTTGTGACTTTTCCAAAAAGTACTTTTGCCCCCTGAAAAGCTAAGCCAAACACCCCCTAGGTCTCCGTCTTTGTCTGATCGGGCAAGATCACGAAGGAAACACGTAGCGGCTAGAGGTCCGACGACTTCGGATTGATTGTAGGCCAAGGGAAGTCTCGTCGGTGGTCGATGAGGCCGAAGAGGAGGGAGCGAAGGCTCGGTCCTCGTCTTATTCGAGAAAGGGGAAAATCACGAAGGAAATCGAAGGAGGTGGCGCGAAGGTGGTTGTTCGTCACCGGTAACAGAGAATCGAGGGAAAGCGGATCCTCGATCATTGACTGATCGAGATGAGAAAAGAAAGAAACGGGATGGGGAAGGGCAGCAGCGAGGGTCGATGGGGTCCGAAGAAATGGAGGGCGTGAAGAAGCAGCGAAGTCTTCCTCGTCTCTTCCGGCTGCGAGGTGTGACGTCCGGACACTGCAAGCAGCGGTAGCAGTGAAGACAAGACCATTTGACCCTAAAGCAATCCAATGAAATGAAATGCGTTGGTAAGCCATCCTGTAATTAGCTATATGCATCAGTTATATCTCCTTGAATAATCTTGATTTTAAACCTAAAGAGAGGGTAAATCAGATGCAAACGAAATGTATTTTCCAGAAGAGAGAAACACATCGATCTAAACAGATGCATAGAAGTTGAGAAAAATACGCTTCCAATTAACCATATAGAATCTAATTGATTAGCAGAATCATCTCGATCTTACCTTGAAGAGGCATCGACATTGATTTTAGTTTGTTTTGATTGAAATCATGGAGTGTTTGGTTTTGGTTCTTGACAGGAAAGAAGGAGGTGGAATGGTGGTAGGGTGGTGACGGTGTAAGGTGGTGGAGCGAGGTGATAGGAAGAAGTAGGAAGAAGATGAAGAACGGTGGTGTTTGGCTTGCTTATTTGACAAAAGAATGGGGGAAGAAGGAGGGAGCCATGAAGTCCCATTGGTTTGATTGATTTCTCAAGAACAACACCTCCAATGGAGGTGTTCTTGAACGAGATGAAAAAGAAGAAAGTCTGTTCTGTATCTTAAATCATTGTTTCTAATTGTTTTATTGTCACTGAGAATTAATTGTCTGTAGCTTTGTATAAAATTAATTGTGTACTTTGATAGGATTTTAGAAGCAATGTATCGGAAGGAAACGTGTAGGGAAGGAAGAGCGATAGAATGAGAGAAATCATTCCCTTAGACATTCAATCAATTCCCAAACTTTATTTTTTTTCCCGTTTTTTTCCCTATTTTTCTACGATCGTATCAAATTTCTACTTTTATTTTTTGAGATATGAATAGCTTTGGAGAATACTATTCATATCAACGAAAATAGACTTAGAAGTTTGGTTGTCAATTTTAGTCTCTTTTATTTTTATTTTAAACATTTTAGTTTATTTTATCTACTAGTTATAATTTAAATGCAATATTTAATATTTATAATAGGGCTAATGTCACAAAAACCCTCAAGTTTTCAGAGTTGTGAATTTTATGTTCATTTTTATCCTAATATTTTTCAAAAGATGTTCGGTTTTACTTTTTTACCGGTGATAACAAGTTTTCCAGGTTACCATTATATTAACTTCGCAAAAAACCCTTAAGTTTATAGTTTTTTTTTTTTTTTTTACGTTTTTACCCTTAAGTTTATAATTTCTTTTGTACTTTTACCCTATGTATTTTTTTTTTCATATTATACGTATTCATGCAGAAAAATCATATTTATATACGAAAAAAAATTTAATTAAATATTGTATTTACATTTTTGTAATGTTAATTTTGTGTGTGTGTGTGTGTCTATATATATATATATATATATATATATATATATATATATATATATATATATATATATATATATATATATATATATATATATGTATATATATATACTAGGTGTGAGCCCTATGTATTACATGAGTGTATTTAAAACAATTAAATATGTATAAAGATTTGAAAATTTTGAATTTATAAGAAAAATGAGAAAAATATTGAATTACTAAAATTAAAGTTCTTTTTTTTTCTCTTTTAAATTTAAACAAGTCATTTAGATAAAATAATCAAAGCAAATTAATGAGATTTTATTTTAAAATTTTGAAATTATAAGGAAAATCCATTAATGAAATTGATATGTATTTATTATTAAATTTAAATACAATATGGAATTTAATAAAATAGGAAAAGCACAAAATTACATATGGAATAAAAATTAATTCAAATAACCACAAAATGACATATGGCAAAATGAATAAGAGTGTAACAAGTGGCAAAAAAACCTTTATTTATTAGAGAAGAAGAGAAGATATATATCCCTATACTAATAAGAGTAGTGTTTTTGCCATGTGTCACCATATTAGACATCTTAATTAATATGTTGCCACTTGTCAATCTATTAGTTCTCCATTTTAAATTTATTAGACCTCCTCATTAATGTGATGTTATTTGTCAATGTATTTATTATCTATTTTAAATTTAAATTTAAATTTTAAAATTTATATTATTGTTTTCATTAATTCACAAATAAAAAATATCTAATATATATTAAAAATCAATTTTACATATTTATTTGAATCAACGATTATAATTTCATATAACTAATAAAAATATTTTTAAATTAATAATTTATTTAAAAAAACTGATTAACATTTTGAGTTTTAACTATAAAAGTTTGATTAATTTTATAACTGTGGTTCCCACAGATTATAAACTAGTATATATATATGAGTTTTTTTCCTGGATAAACCATTTAAAATGTAAAAAAAAAAATAATATGTTTTTAGAACTACAAATATGTATTTTTATGTTTTTAACAATATACATATCAATAAAAAAAAAACTTGTTCAATCACAAACATGTTTATATAAGTATATACACATCTTTTTAGAAGTGTAAATATGTATTTTATATATGTTTTTTTAAAGTATAAATATATTTTTTAGAAGTATAGATACATATTAATATTATAAAATTTTAAAAATATTATTTATCTTTTTAAATGGTATAACCTTGCAAACACACACACAAACAAACAAATATATATATATATATATATATATATATATATATATATATAACATTAAAAAAAATATCAATACAATATTTAATTAAACATTTTTTCACATATAAATATGATTTTTCTGCATGCATACGTATATTATGAAAAAAAATACTTAGGGTAAAAGTGTAAAAAAACTATAAACTTAAAGGTAAGAACGTAAAAAAACAGTAAACTTAAGGGTTTTTTTGCGAATTTGATATAATGGTAACATGGAAAACCTGTTATCACCGGTAAAAGGGTAAAACCGCACATTTTTTAAAAAATGTTGGGGTAAAAACGGACATAAAATTCAACTTTGAACAAAACCGACAAAACCTAAAAAACTTGAGTGTTTTTATGACATTAAGCCTTTATAATATCATGTTAACGTATTAATGTTCATATACGAGATATTTAGTATGCTAACAAAATGTTTATTTTTAAAAGATCAATCTTTGAATCACATGTCTTTAACCTTGCCATGTTTTTAAAGCGCTTTTCCCTAAGTTCTTTTTTCCAGCATAGCTTATTAAAATTTTGTCCTTCGGCTGGCTCATAAATTTTGAACATCATTCACAAAACTACAATAAAATGCATCATAATGTCCCATATATCCTTAAATAAGTTCTACTTGGTCTCATGACTCATAAACAAAACTCTCATCACACACAACGAGAGTTGAACAACCTAAACAGAAAATATACAGAAGAATCTCAAACTTTCGGGAAAAGTTTCAATAAAGTCTTAGTTTTTTTTAACAGAAAATTGTCATTATTTTGAGAAAATCATATAATCAGTTATTTGCTGGCCAAATATAAAAATGATCTTTTTCGTTAATTTGGACAAAATATTAAATAATCGAGACCTTTTTGTTCAATATTTTTTAAGAATTTTATTGAAAATTTTCCCAAAAATTTGAGTATTTTTCTGTATATTTGCCCAACCTAAATTATCATATTCTACAAATCCATTGGTACAGTCTCGAAACAAAGGACATATGTACACAAATGGTGTACATCATAAGGTATCGTGAACAACATTTACTAAGATCATATTATATCGATCCCATTAAACATTATGAAACCCAAAAAGATCGCCAATGAAAACACTCAATAATAGGCTAAAATACATCAGTGTTGTGTTATCCTCACCCAAACCTTTCCATTAGATGATGTTACCTTTTAGTGTAGCATTATTCCATATCTTCTGAAAGTAACATTATTCAGTTTTTATGTAATGTTAGGCTATAGGGTGTGGGGTGCGGTTTGGAACCGCGATGCAGCCACGTGGACCGCGAACACCGACCCCAGGGTGCGGTTTCGTGCGGTCAAAACCTCAATGCGGCTATAGAAGACCGCGTAATCTGATTGGCTGGGTGATTTCTTCCATGTTTTCTTTCGTGTAATTTCTTTTTTTTTTCTTTTTAACCATTACTCCATATATATATATATATATATATATATATATATATATATATATATATATATATATATATATATATATATATATATATATATATATATATATATATATATGTTACCATTTTAATCATTTACACCATATTCACACCACCTTTACAAAAATATTTACGCAATCTTTTCATCCAATTTTTTTTTGAAAAATGTATTCTTCCAAAAGGTCTAGCAAAGAAAAAACACAAGTCAAAAACACCAACATCCCAATATCTTCTTTTTAAAATTATGTTTTTTATTTAAAAAATAAGTTTTATTAAATTAAAATAGTTAAAAAAACAAAAAAATAAAAAAGAAAATAAAAGTGTGACACCATTCCCTTGGTGTGGCAAGAGACCACACTTGTGTTGTAAAAAATGACGTGACGCTTATGTGGCAGGGAAGGGAGTGTGGTTTTAGTGACACCACTCCCTCCAGCCTTACTCCACGATGATGTAACGTTCCCTGGTCCCTATATAGAAGTACTTGACATTTTGACAATAGTTTTTACTTCGTTTTTGTCCAAAATCATTTTTTTTTCAAAAATGTATTTCTCAATATAAAACCCAAAAAGATGAGATGTTACATTAGCATAATTTAATCGTTACAAGTTATATCATTCATGGTAATGAATCCTCAAAATTATTTTCTTATTGAATTCATCATAATTTTTGTACCAATATGTCGTTTTCCATGTTTTTGTGAGGTGAGGGGGCTCTAATTTAGTGAAAGAATGGTGTATGGTGCAATAGTACCCCACGTTATCAATTTTATTTCTACTGGTTGTGTTGGTTATGTGACTCAACACAAACATGTTGATATAAAAAGTTGTGAAATGCCAAAATAATAGGGAGTGTAGGGGTGATTTGGACTTGAGCTTCATCATATCCATCTGTTTGGATACATTCTAAGTACTCCCATTACACCTTCATAAAGTTCAAAAGCTCCACATCAATGACCCCATCTTGTTTCATTATTTAGGGATGGTGGTAGGTTTAGCTTTTGTTTGATTGAAATTTCCAAAAGCATCCCCATCTATATTCATATATGTTATATTTTTATGTTATATCTTTTTTCTGTGAACGTACATAGCATATTTCTAGTATATTAAATCAACTGAATTGATTGAAATATAAAATAGTCAAACTCTATGAGCGATGACTAGTCTATATACACATAAAAGTAAATTTGCCAAGCCCAATTAATACTTTTTTATGTTATCTGATGCGAAAAGTAATTATAATGATTTGAAATTCTCGCTCATAAATAGTCGATTTATAAAATTGTAGACTTAATTTGTGTTAAAGTTGGTATTACATGAGTCGGTATTACATGTAAGACCCAATTTTTAAGAGAAAACACATGAAATAACCAAATGTTAGGGGTGTTTTAATGAATTAACCATGGAATTTTGAGTTTTGAAAAATAACCACAAGATCTACAGAGGGCCTCTGCGGATCCTTTTAATCATCTGATGAACGATGTACAATACTAAGGAAATGACGTGGCACCACTAAATAACAAAAAAAAATTGTGGCTATAATGGTTTCGTAGAGGTAGTTTTGCGGATCACTATAGTCCTCTGAGGAACCATTGAAAACGGGGTAAAATCGGAAAAATTGTCAAAACCAGCCAATTCCTCAAAGATATTATAGATCCGCAGAGGTGTACTATGGATCCGCAGTGCCACCTTTGCGGAACCATTATAACCACAATTTTTTTTGTTCATTTAGTGGTGCAATGTCATTTCCGCAGTACTATGCATCGTTCCTCAAAGGATTAAAGGGATCCGTAGAGCCCCTTCTGCAGATCTCATGGTCATTTTCCAAAAATCAAAATTTCATGGTTAATTCCTTAAAACACCCCTAACTTTTGGATATTTCATGAATTTTCTCGATTTTTAATACAAAGCACGCCTAAAAATTTTTATTTTCAAATAAAAATCGATATAAGAAGCTGCAAAAGGATATTACAATATGCACGTGTAAGGATCCAAGTCGGATGCTAACAACTTCACACCTTTTATGGACTTGAACTTTAAAGACACACACAACAAAAGAGAAGCTACAACGATTTTATTAAGTATGACAACATTATGTAAATTAGTTACACAACTAAATATATCAATACATCATTAAATCAATACAATTCTTTATAGTGTCTTTCAAATAACCCATTATACTTGCATACAAAAATTCCTCAAACAAATATGTTTACAACAATCTGAGTTGTTATTCTGACCATTAACTATCCGTAGTAGACTTACAGTCATGCTAGCTACTATCATACCCTAATAACCTTTTTACCATTGATATTACAACAACATAAACCACCACCTTATCTAACTAACATTTCCCTTAGCGGCAGTATAGCCACGTAAGCTTCCACTATTCTCCAATAACAACCTACCAGTATAGCGTTACAAACACCAAATTCACCATTGTCTTGTATTTCTCAAATATGATATTACAGTCACAAAGATTACCAATGCTCTTCAATAACGATGTACAAGTATAATGTTATAGAAACCAAGTTTCTTGTTGACTTTTATTTTTCAATGATGTGATAATACATCATCAAAGGCTACCAACAAATTTGAATATCAACATACAAGTATGACATTACAGATACCAAGCTTGTTAGTGACTTGTATTTAGTTTCCAGTGGTATTACAATCACCAATACTACCACACACGTCAGTCAATTGGTATTAAAGTCACCGAGACTACCATGAATAACAATATTGTGGTATTTCAATCACCAAAACTATTGTTAAGCTTGATAACCTGCATTTGGGATATTATAATCACCAAGATTATTATAACGTCCCCAAAATGAAGACTAAAAAATTTGATTTTTAAATTAATAAAACTATTATCCAAAACATGGTTAATCAAAGTGTATCAACAACAGCCGAATACGTCAGAGTAATAAAATACGAAATGATGTGGTGTGTGTGCTGCAATCTTCTAGGGCACTTCCCCTTCGAACCAGAAGTACCTGAAACATAAACTAAAAACTGTAAGCACAATGCTTGGTGAGTTCCCTAAAATACCGTATACCATACATATATGCTAGCTCAAGGTTGTGTCGTGTCTATTTCACCCCCAAGTCTATTTCAACTCATGTGTCGGCCCAAGTCGCACCGGGTCTATTTTACCCCCGGGTCTATTTCACTCCCGAGTCTATTTCACTCCCGATTTTATTTCAACTCATATGTCAGCACAAGGTTGTACATGGTCTATTTCACCCCACATACATATAACAAACAGGCACACAGACATATAACACATACAAATGGAGTCACAAAGACTACAAGCACATAACATATCCTAGTGTTCCACAGTGTAGTTAGCAAACTCACCTTAGCTGCTGAATCTCTCACCTAAAATCTTGGTCTGTTGGTCCGAAAAAATCCCTGTGTGTTATCATTAAAAACATCCAATTAATGATTGAACCTTGACCCATAATCAAGAATCTAAGTTACTTGTCCGATATCCAGGGTAAAAGACCATTTTACCCTTTTTCCTTACTTGGCCCAAAACCTACGCCTAACCCATTGCTCAGAAGGCCCAAATTCCAAAAATGGCATCCTAAAGCCCAATATGCCCCAATCTGTGACAACCCGATATTTCAACTCTTTGTAATGACCTAAAAAGTCAAGTATTGTAACCACTTTTGAGTTAATAAAATTAACTTTGGTAATAAAATATCCAAAAAGTTCTATTTAAATTCCTTCTATGTTTAAATGTCATTAAACCATGATCGTACGTAAAAAGAGCGCCCAAATCCGACTTAGTATATTGAAGTTAAGATTTTTCCAAGTTCGGCTTAGCAACAGACAACTAAAAACTCGAATCGGAGATCGAGCGACTTTTGGCCGGAATGACCTAAATGAGAATCGAAGGTCTCGACAATGGTATTTCAGCGGTGAAAAGTCTGGCAAAAACAGACGTCAGATAAAGAAGTTATGAATTTTTAAAGAAATTCCTTAATCACGTCATTTTATAATTAAATAATAAAAATAATTTCGGAATTTGCCAACGGAGACTAAACGAAAGTTGTAGAGCGTAGTCTCACCTACGCGTGGATATAAAGAACGTCGAAAACGGAGTTCGTATGAAGGAGATATGAATTTTAGAAGTTTATTTAAAATAAATATAAATTTAAATATAAATTCTTGGTAATATCCGAAGGGGAGTCAGCAGATAGGACCGGAGTACGCCCCGCGTACTCGAATCAAGGGCCTCGGATCGTCCACGTCGCCCCTACTCCTCTATGCTCTCCCATCCGAAGTGCGTAAGCGATGACGTCCCAGTATGCGCTGCGTACCCTCGTACGCCCAGCGTACCGAGGCGGTTCAGCACCCCTATAAAAAGGATGCGAGGGTTTCCGAAAAACTTGCCCATTTCTTCTCTTTTCTCTTACGTTTTGCCTCGTTTTCCGTGCCCGTTCAAACCCGAAGCTCTGGTCTTTTTGCTCAAGTCCCGAGGGTCGATTTTACTCCCGAGATTCCCGAGAATCCCGAGAAAAAAATTCGTTTCCCAAGACGAAACTCTGTCCGGTTTTCCATCTCGCTATCTTCCAACTTTCAAGTGAGTTCATACCCTTTTAATCAACATTTGAAATGATTTTTAAATGTTTTAAATACTTATGGGGGGATACAAGTTAAATACTTATAGTTATTGCTTCAATCACATGTGGTTGCATTAATCACATGTGATTAATAACTAGGGAAATCAGTGATTATATCACTATTCAAACTGTCTATCAAACTGTTTTACTTCAAAATGTTTTACAAACCCTTTTACTTTTCAGACTTATTTACAACTGTGATTCAAACAAATGTTCCTTATACTTAAACTGTTTTATCAAAACCTATGCCTTCAAATTGTTTTATAGATTGACATCAAGTCGATCTTTTCTTAAAATAATACTTATGTTTCAAATGTCTTATAAAAACTTATTTATGCTTTTATATTATAAATTGCATGCCCATATATGTATAGATGTATAAATAATGTTTAAAGGGCTTAGGAAGGCCATCCGCCCTATTTCCTTTTTCTCGATTTGGATGTGGTCTGGTGGGATTTCGGGTGACCATCCGAAGGTCGTTTCAATATTAATTATATATCAAATATACATATATAGACATAAAAGTACTTCCATATTCATACGTACTAGACACACCATTAGTAAGTTACCATCGGGGTAACACAGGATCATACTATTACAACTGCTAGATCAATGAGTCAGTTCATTCATGAGTCCATATACAACTATACTATGAGAACATATACAACTATACTAGGAAGAGAACATATACAACTATACTAGAACGAGAAACATTACCCTTACATTAATACGTTAACAATTGTGATCCACTGTATCGGAGCATGCCTTAAATGTCATGGCCCGAGTTGTAGCCAGAATTCTCTTGGAGGGAGAGCGTGAGTTTGCGTATAGATCTATACTGGATTGACTATCCTACACCTTGCTGCTAGCTACAGCCGGACCTGCAGGTCTGCGGGTGCCAAACGTCATTCTGTTATTATGACCATTCGTATGTCGTTGTTACCAGTCGTTAGCATGGTGCAATTATCACATTTTACCTTAATATAAATCCGGTTTAAGGTAGTTAGTACAACAGTAGTTACTATAAAACTAAGCTACAGTACTACAATGATTTACCCATTACATATTTTTAGTGATAACCTCACTTGAACTTTAATGTACAAACTATATTTTGTCAAAAGATAGTTGCACTTGGGAAATTACACACTTTTACAACAAACGAACATACAAAACAGTTAAGCCTTGGTAGAAGGCTACTTTAATAGAAAATATAGGTTTTTTTGAGAGATTCAAACTTTTACAAACACTTACATACATTTTACAAACTTATACTTGAGACACGTTCAAACGTATTTGATAACAAACACCGACACTAAAATACTTATGAACTCACCAGCTTAATGCTGATAAACTCTTTCAAAATAACTTGTATTCTCATGTCATCAGTAGACAGGTACCGATGCCAGCTTTTGAGAAGATGGAGCGCATTCAAGACTCATCATATTATTATTTTGATTTACCTTATATTTTTGGTGTCTAAAACTGTACAGAACACGCTTGTATTAAAATTATATATTTAATGCAATGGATGATGTTTTTTGCTTATTTACATTTACTGTGTTGTGATACTTTACATGACGTCCTCCGCCCCAGAACGTTTCCGTCATTCTTGGTTTTGGGGTGTGACACAATCTTCCTAATTGGGCACAAAACCAAACAGTCCTAATTCCAAGAAAACCCAATATACTAGCAAAAGCCCAAAATCAAACGTCTAATGGCCCAATAAGGCCCAAACCCTAAAAGTCCACAGCATGGCCTAAATCCGTGAACGTCAAGCCCAAGAGTCCATATGCTGAGTACGCGGGGCGTACTCAACTCGTACGCTTAGCGTATTCCTTCCGGGGTCGGTACGCGGAGCATACCAGTTGGGTACGCCCAACGTACTCCCCAGACTACCGATCCACTCCATTAGGCACTTAATCGGTTAAGACAAGCTGTCAAACTCTTAGATCTAATTCTAGAGGGTTACTTATCACGTAAAGTTGGAAAATTTACACCCTGCATGGCTTAATGGGACTCATGGCTCAAAAAGAGATTAATAAAGATCTTAATACTTGCATGGGCAATATCCTCGATAAAGTTTACATTTTTATGAACAATGGACCTCAATGGAGCTAAGATCTAACATTCATGGCTTCTAGAGTAGATCTAAAGCTTAACTTTAACTCAGAAAGACTCAAAAATGCAAGAATAACACCACAAAATGGATATAGCATAAAAGACCTTCAAGATGAGAGCTTTATACCTCAAAAAGCTTGATAAGGTAAAGATGAATATGGATCTACAAGCTCAAGCTACTCCCAAGCAACCTCCAAGTGTTCTTCTTCTTCTTCTTCACCATAAAACATCAACAAACTCATTTTCAAGCTTAAATCTCACCAAATACACTAAGGGTTTTGATATTAGGGCATGGGGTGATGGTGGTCTTGATGGGTTTTAGCCATAAGAACTTTCCTATGTGCGCATAAAAAACCCTAATGCTTGGATCTAGGTTTCTCTAATTAAACATGCTTTGGATCCAAGACTTCTAATGACTAATTAGGTATAAGAACAATACAAAATCAGATCTAGAAGTTTACCTTTGAACCTCTTGTTTGATCTTGTTGTCTTGGAGCTCTAGAGTCACAATTGTCACTCCTCTAATGGCTTACAAACACCAACTAGCAAGGAGGATGATTTGAGAGAGAGGAAAGGGAAGAAATTCGGCCAGGGGTTCTCTTCTTTAGATAAGATGCCGATTTCCCTTGCTCAAGGGATCTATTTATACTTGTAGACTCCTTAGGGTTTCACCTTTAAACTCTAGTTGGATAATCTTTCCTTAAAGCAATCCAAATCATTACCTTAGATAAGCCTTGGACGATTTTGAGCTATCCTAAGCCCTAGAATCCGTCCATCCCTTATCCCTTAAGGATTTACAGTCTAAAGTGTAACTATTAAACAATTGACAGTTTATACCCTCTTATTTAATTAATCTCTTTAAGTCACCAAATTAATACTAATTAATTTATGACCTATATTAATCAAATAACACTATTATTATTCCTTATATTACTCTCATAATATATTAATAATATTTATTCTCTCATAATAAATCATCCTATCAAGTTGCTATGGTGAAGGCAACCCAAAAGGACCATGCACAATCGGGTCAAATACTTGCCTAATATAGTTGCAGACTTAGACACTATTCCAACAGTCTCCCACTTGGATAAGTCTAGTAACTATATGCACAAGTACAATCTGATTCGCAATCGTAGCTCTCAAAGACGCTGTCAAACTCTGATCTAATCAATCTTGTCCTTTAGATAAGGGATCGTACAGTCCTCTGTTAGACATCATGCTGACAATTCTATGGAATGATTAGTCTAGCATTTAGGTTTCTTGATCTCCGATTTATTTGACATAGAACTTAATCGAACACATCAATTCAGTTCTGACCGGGCCCGACACATAAGTCAAATCAAATCATCGAGCGGCCGAGATATCGCTTTTTCCCTCTTAGGATAAAAGTTACAGATAAACTTCGACTTATATGCATTTACTTATTCATTAATCAACTATACACAACAATGCGTTTTATAACACCGAGCTACTGATGCGTTTTCGCATTGTCAATGTGATGGGTTTTATCCATAAGAACTTTCCTATGTGCGCATGCAAAACCCTAATGCTTGGATCTAGGCTTTCTAATTAAACATGCTTTGAATCCAAGACTTCTAATGACTAATTAGGTATAAGAACAATACTAAATAAGATCTAGAATCATACCTTTGAATCTCTTGTTTGATCTTATTGTCTTGGAGCTCTAGAGTCACAATTGTCACTCCTCTAATGGCTTACAAACACCAAATAGCAAGGAGGATGATTTGAGAGAGAGGAGAGGGGAGGAATTCGGCCAGGTGTTCTCTACTTTAGATCAAGTGCCAATTTCCCTTTGCCATAGGGTCTATTTATACTTGTAGACTCCTTAAGGGTTACAGCTTAAACCCTAATTGGATAATCTTCTCTTAAAGCAATCCAAATCCATTCCTTAGATAGACTTGGACGATTTTAAGCTATCCTTCGCTTCTATAATTCGTCCAACTCCTATCCAATATGGATTTACAGTCTAAAGTTTAACTATCAAACAATTGACAATTTATACCCTCTTATTTAATTAATCTCTTTAAGTCACCAAATTAATTCTAATTAATTCTATGACTTATATTAATCAAATAACAATATTATTATTCTTTATATTATTCCCATAATATATTAATAATATTTATTCTCTCTTAATAATCATCCTATCAAGTTGCTATGGTGAAGGCAACCCAAAAGGACTATGCACAATCGGGTCAAATACTTGCCTAATATAGTTGCAGCCTTAGACACTATTCCAACAGTCTCCCACTTGGAAAAGTCTAGTAACTATATGCACAAGTACAATTCATTTTGCAATCGTAGCTCTCAAAGACGCTGTCAAACTCTGATCTAATCAATTTTGTCCTTTAGATAAGGGATCGTACAGTCCTCTGTTAGATATTATGCTGACAATTCTATGGAATGATTAGTCAAGCATTTAGGTTTCTCGATCTCTGATTTATTTGACATAGAACTTAATCGAACACATTAATTCAGTTCTGACCAGGCCCGACACATAAGTCAAATCAAATCATCGAGCGGCCGAGATATCGCTTTCACCCTCGTGGGATAAAAGTTACAGATAAACTTCGACTTATATGCATTTACTTATTCATTAATCAACTATACACAACAATGCGTTTTATGACACCGAGTTACTGATGCGTTTTCGCATTATCAATGTACAATCAATTAACAAATAACAAACCATATATCTAGGTTTTAAGACTATATGATATTATCGTCTTGCGATCACCCTTTTATATCATATTCCATTAGGCGATTCCAGCAAGTGCGGGTTTGTTCCAATGCTCAAAACCAGTTCATAAGCACTCATGAACGTCGCAACAATCTTTTGCTATGTCTAATACCATTTAGACAATCTACGCACCGATTCATGACAATCTTCATTCATATCTACTTCCAACATATGAACGATTGTGGACAATTTGAATAATTCGATTATTCTTAATAAACTCAATTATTCTGGAAGTCAAAACATTTAAAATGAAACAATAGTTAAACAATTAACATAAGACAGTAACATTACTTATAAATAAAACTCCTTTATTTAATCATCAAATGTTAATTACATTTATCTGTTACACGTTTCTAATACTATCTAATCTATGCTAATATCATCCTTCAGCCCAATACTCCTAGCATGCTGTAAGTGCTTAACCCTGCTCAGTCCCTTCGTAAGCGGATCTGCTGGGTTATCTTCTGATGATATCCTCTTCACTACGAGTTGTCCTTCTTCTACACGATGTCTAATAAAGTGATATTTTCTGTCGATATGTCTAGATCTACCATGATCCCTCGGTTCCTTGGTCAAGGCAACCGCTCCTTCATTATCACAGAAAATCTCCATGGGCTCCTTTATGGAAGGTACAACTCCAAGATCACCGATGAAGTTCTTTAGCCATATTGCCTCCTTCGACGCTTCGCTCGCTGCAATGTATTCTAATTCGCACGTTGAATCAGCTACAGTTTCCTGCTTGGAACTTTTCCATGTCACTGCTCCTCCATTCAGGGTAAAGACCCAGCCTGACAACGAACGGTAGTTGTCCCTGTCGGTCTAAAAGCTGGCGTCACTATACCCTCACACCGTCAAGTCATCACTCCCTCTGAGGACTAAGAACCATTCCTTCGTCCTCCGAAGGTACTTAAGGATATTCTTCACCGCAATCCAATGGGCTCTGCCAGGGTTTCCTTGATATCTACTAACCATGCTCAAAGCAAAGGCTACATCAGGGCGAGTACAAGTCATAGCGTACATGATTGAGCCAACTGGGGAAGCGTATGGTACTCGGCTCATTTCTGCTATTTCAGCTTCGGTACTCGGACTTTGAGTCTTACTCAACTTGGCATTACTTTGTATCGGTAATTCTCCCTTCTTTGAGTTTTCCATACTAAAACGTTTTAGTACCTTCTCTAAGTAAGTGTTCTGACTAAGTCCAATTAGTCTCTTACTTCTTTCTCTTACTATCCTTATTCCGAAAATGTAAGAAGCCTCTCCGAGGTCCTTCATAGCGAAGCACTTCCCGAGCCAGGACTTAACTTCCTGCAGAGTCGGGACGTTGTTTCCTATGAGTAATATGTTATCGACATATAGAACGAGGAAGCTTACTATACTCCCACTAGCTTTGACATATACACAAGATTCATCTTCGCTTCGTACAAATCCAAACTCTTTGACTTTCTCATCGAAGCAAAGATTCCATCTGCAAGACGCTTGCTTAAACCCATAAATGGACTTCTCAAGCTTACACACTCTATTCGGATGCTTCGGATCCACAAACCCCTCTGGCTGAGCCATGTAAACATCCTCAGCCAACTTTCCGTTAAGGAAAGCGGTGTTGACATCCATTTGCCAAATTTCATAATCATGAAATCCGGCAATTGCTAGCATCACTCTAATAGATTTTATCTTCGCAACTGGTGAGAAGGTCTCTTCATAGTCAACTCCGGGAGTTTGAGTAAAGCCCTTCGCGACCAATCGCGCTTTATATGTGTGTACGTTTCCATCCACGTCGGTCTTCTTCTTAAAGATCCATTTGCACCCAACGGTCTTACGTCTGGGCACATTATCAACCAAATTCCAAACTTGGTTATCATACATGGATTGGATCTCGCTATCCATTGCCTCTTTCCATTTTGTAGACTCCGAGCCTGCCATGGCTTCCTTATAGCTATTAGGTTCATCAAGATTTATTAGTGTACCATCACTAATATACGTGTCCCCTTCGGTAGTAATATGAAAACCATAGAACTGGGGTTGAACTCTAACTCTATCGGAACGTCTAAGAGGTAAGGATTCTTCAATCGGTTCAACCGGATTTTCCTCCTTGGGTTGAGTGCTAGCGGTAGAGGTTCCTTCATCTATCGACTCTTGAATCTCTTCAAGTTCGATTTGCCTCCCACTGTCTCCTTGGCTTATGAGTTCTCGCTCTCGGAAAACTCCTCTCCTCGCAACGAAGACAACATTGTCCTTCGGTTTATAGAAGAGATATCCAAAGGATTTCTGCGGGTAGCCGATGAAAATACATCGCTCACTTCGAGGTTCGAGCTTGTCGTGAGTTTCTCGTCTTACGAAAACCTCGCAACCCCAAACCTTGATATGTGCTAACGAGGGAGCTTTCCCTGTCCACATCTCGTGAGGTGTTTTGGCAACCTTCTTAGTAGGGACTCGGTTAAGGATATGGGCGGCAGTCTCTAAGGCATACCCCCAAAAGGAGATTGGTAGTAGAGATGGCAACAGGGGCGGGGAACACAGGGGACCCCAATCCCCATCTCCATCCCCGAATCCTCATTCCAATCCCCATCCCCATCCCCTTCCCCATCGGGGAATATAAATAAACCCCCATCCCCACCCCCAACGGGGAAACAGGGATTTCTTTATCTCTTTTAACATGCAAACTTTTATGTAAGAACAAAACTCTATATTTCAATTTCACCAGCATAAGTTTAAAGATTTTATAAAATATATAAGTACCCATAAATTGCATAAAAAATATAAATAAATTTTCTACCAAATTTAAATACATACATGAAAAATCAAGTAGAAAAGGATTATCAGATTGATATTTAAGGTAAAATAGATCAACCAAAGAGAAACAATATATATATATACACGAGTTTAAATTAGATAAAAGAAAAAGTAAAAAGTATAATTCCAACCAAGTAATTACTAATGAGTTAGGTTACCTAGATCAAATTTTATGTATTATCAACTATACTATAAATATACGTTATGTATTGTTTTTATATATTAATATATGTCGGGGGCGGGTCCAGGGTCGGGAATTAAGGGTATCCCCATCCCCATCCCCATCCCTACTTTTTTTATTCGGGTATTCCCCATCCTCGTCCCCATCCCCGGTCAACCAGGGACTTTTCCAGTCAAAACGGGTGCGGGTTTCGGGTTCCCCATTGGGTATGGGGCTTTTTGCCATCCCTAATTGGTAGTGAAGCACGACTCATCATAGAGCGAACCATATCCAATAAGGTTCGATTACGCCTTTCTGCCACACCATTCAACTGCGGTGTCCTAGGAGGCGTCAATTGTGAAACTATTCCACACTCCTTGAGATAATCATGGAATTCAAGACATAGGTACTCTCCTCCTCGATCGGATCGAAGCATCTTGATTTTCCTGCCCAATCGATTCTCCACTTCATTCTTGAACTCTTTGAACTTTTCAAAGGTTTCTGACTTTTGTTTGATTAAATAGATATACCCATACCTACTATAGTCATCGGTAAAAGTCACGTAGAAGCGGTTCCCATCCTTCGTGGTTGATCTAAACGGTCCACATACATCGGTATGTATTAGGTCCAATAGACCCTCACCCCTTTCACACGTGCTCGTGAAGGGTGATTTAGTCATCTTTCCAAGCAAACAAGACTCGCACGTGTCATCTTCCCTAAGGTCGAATGACTCCAACACTCCATCCTTTTGGAGTTGGGCTATGCGTTTCTTGTTGACATGTCCAAGACGACAATGCCACAAGGATGCTTTATCCATACTAGTGGAAGAATCTATGTTTAAAACATCATTTCCTAAGTTATCAACAATCATAACAGTTTCATAAATTCCATTACATGGTATAGCTTCAAAGTAAAAGACACCACTTAGATAAGCCAAAATAGAACCATTCTCATTATTAAAAGAAAATCTAAAACCCTGTCTAAATAAACCATGAAATGAAATAATGTTTCTAGCCATTTCTGGCGAATAGCAACAATTGTTCAAATCTAAACATAAATTATTCCTAAGCACTAAAGAATACACTCCAATTTTGGTCACAGGCGACGATCTTCTGTTTCCCATGATTAGATTGATCCTTCCTTGCTCCACATCCCTACTTCTTCTTAGTCCCTTCACATTAGAACAAATGTGATAACCACAACCGGTATCAAGAACCCAAGAAATAGCATGATTAGAATCATTAGATTTAATTGTGTATATACCTGCGAAAGACGGCTTGATCTTTCCTTCCTTAATGGCTTGTAGGTACTCTGGGCAGCTTTTCTTCCAATGTCCTATCTTATGGCAGTGGTGGCACTCTGCCTCCTTTGGGTTAGGGCATGGCTTAGCAGGATCAACTTTGGTCCCACTAGAAGAGGCACCATCTCGGGCTTTAACCTTACGATAGTTCTTAGATGAAGCCTTCCTCTTCTTTCCCTTTCCTTGACCAATAGCCAAGACAGGAGCAGCGGGTGGATTGGGAGTTGGTGCAACAGACTTGTCTTTGAAGTTGCTCTCAGCGACCCTCAAGAGACCTTGGAGTTTGCTTAGGGTGACCTCCTCTTTGTTCATGTGGTAGGTCATCCTAAACTGATTGTACATCGGAGGCAAAGAGTGAAGCACCATGTCGATCGCCAAGTCTTCCCCAAAGTCAACATTTAACTTGCGAAGGCGGTCGACATACCTTTGCATCTTTTGCAGGTGCACGGTAAGAGACTCTCCATGACCCATCTTAGCGGAAATCATGTTAGTGAAAATCTCATAACGCTCTTGTCTCGCGTTTTGGTGGTATCTCTCCAATAAGTCTTGATGCATCTCGTACGGGTACATGTCCTCGTAGGACTTTTGGAATTCGGAGTTCATGGTGGCTATCATGATGCAATGTACTTTCGTTGCATCGCGCTCATGAGTTTCAAAAGCGGTAATTTCAGTCGGAGTAGCGATTTCAGGGTTGATTTTCTCGAGCTTCTCATCGAGGACATACTCCTTATCCTCATAGCGAGCAATGTTGCGAATGTATCTTATCCATTCGCTAAAGTTCATTCCATTGCAAGTGACCTTTTGGCAAAGCCTTATCAATGTGAAAGAACTAGCAGCAACGTTGTTTGCGTTTGACATCTACAAATAGAAAAGGACAAAGATAGATTAGAATATGAATCCCTAATTATCACCCAATAAGAAAAATTAGGGCTAGGATCCAACAACAATATTTACATATTAGAAAAGGGATGTCGTAATCTAACATGCAAATAATATGAAGGTAAGTGAATGACGATTCACTAATTCTCCACCATAAAACGTAACTATAAGTCCTAAATGTATTGAGAATTCCTAGGTTCGGATGAGATTCATTGAAACTATTCAATGGCATGTTTAAATCTCAATATGCCCCTCTTGTTTGTGACTGGGATACCGAGGATCACAAAGCGGGTGTGAATTACCATGAAAATTCACATGGTGCCTTCATTGTAACGATCACCTATTCGATGTTCCGGTAAACCACACACGCTCCATCGAACTATGATAAACAATGAATCACCCTTTGCCACGTTTGCTTAGAAACAATTAGTGTGCCGGTAAACCACACACGCTCCACTAACTTCTTAGCAAGGGTGCAAAGTGTAATTTCATGGGATTGCATCAATTCACTTTTCCTAAAGTAACTAAGATTGGGAAATTTTAAAAAAGTTGTAGTTACTTTGTATTACTTATTAAACTTTTAATGAGAGGATGAGGTTGCCATATCCTACCCGTTCGGCTAACGACCCTCCACCGATCAAGCACGCGGTGGGTGTGAGTGTACACCCATTAAGCGCCATTTTATAGGCCGCAACCTTATACCCACCTTATAGATCGGCTTCGTGAATGAGACCTACTAACAGTAAGACTAGCATTTTAGTTATACATATATATACATATTATTCTTGTAATATTATATTAGTGTAGGGTTGTATTTTAAACTTTTTAAAATCTAGGGTTTGAAATTTAAATTGTCTAAATTAAAACTTTTAATCACAAAATATAAATTTCAAAACTTGAGGACAAGTTTTAAACATTTAAAACATGGAGGATCAAATAACAAATAATTTTAATTAACAATTAATTTCCTAATTATCTATACTTGATTTATTCAAGATTTCTTGTAAGATAATTACCAAATAAATCAAAATAATTAATCAATTATCATATAAGGAAATTAAATATTTTATTAGTTGATAAATATCTTTAATTAGATCAAGATTATAGTCATATATATCAAAAAATCGAATTAGGGTTGATCTAATATGATTAAGGTAAGTTTCCTTAAGATAATCATGAAGAAATCCCGAATCTGGCCATTCCTGACGCTTGGACTCGCCGAGTGCACCAAGTGACTTGCCGAGTCAGGCCAACTCGCCGAGTCCACTATGGAACTCGCCGAGTCCATGACTCAGAAAAACAAAAATCAAATTTTGCAGTTAAGTTTCAAACAAATAAGAAACAATTTAATGAAAACCAAGCTAGGCTCTGATACCACTGATGGGTTTTAGCCATAAGAACTTTCCTATGTGCGCATGCAACACCCTAATGCTTGGATCTAGGCTTTCTAATTAAACATGCTTTGAATCCAAGACTTCTAATGACTAATTAGGTATAAGAACAATACTAAATCAGATCTAGAATGATACCTTAGAATATGAATCCCTAATTATCACCCAATAAGAAAAATTAGGGCTAGGATCCAACAACAATATTTGCATATTAGAAAAGGGATGCCGTAATCTAACATGTAAATAATATGAAGGTAAGTGAATGATGATTCACTAATTCTCCACCATAAAAACATAACTTTAAGTCCTAAATGTATTGAGAATTCCTAGGTTCGGATGAGATTCATTGAAACTATTCAATGGCATGTTTAAATCTCGATATGCCCCTCTTGTTTGTGACTGGGATACCGAGGATCACAAAGCTGGTGTGAATTACCATGCAAATTCACATGGTGCCTTCATTGTAACGATCACCTATTCGATGTGCCGGTAAACCACACACGCTCCATCGAACTATGATAAACAATGAATCACCCTTTGCCACCTTTGCTTAGAACCAATTAGTGTGCCGGTAAACCACACACGCTCCACTAACTTCTTAGCAAGGGTGCAAAGTGTAATTTCATGGGATTGCACCAATTCACTTTTCCAAAAGTAACTAAGATTGGGAGATTTAAAAAATATGTAGTTACTTTGTATTTCATATTATACTTTTAATGAGAGGATGCGGTTGTCCTATCCTACCCGTTCGGCTAACGACCCTCCACCGATCAAGCAAGCGGTGGGGGTGAGTGTACACCCATTAAGCGCCATTTTATAGGCCGCAACCTTATACCCACCTTATAGATCGGGTTCGTGAATGAGGCCTACTAACGGTAAGACTAGCATTTTAGTTGTACATATATATATATATATATATATATATATATATATATATATATATATATATATATATATATTAATCTTGTAATAATATATTAGTATAGGGTTGTATTTTAAACTTGTAAAATTCTAGGGTTTGAAATTTAAATTTCCTAAATTAAAAAAAACTTTTAATCACAAAACATAAATTTCAAAACTTGAGGATAAGTTTTAAACATTTAAAACATGGAGGATCAAATAACAAATAATCTTTATTAACAATTAATTCCATAATTATCCATATTTGATTTATTTAAAGATTTCTTGCAAGATAATTACCAATTTAATCAAAATAATTAATTAATTATCACATAACGAAATTAAATATTTTATTAGTTGATAAATATCTTTAATTAGATCAAGATTATAGTCATATATATCAGAAAATCGGATTAAGGTTGATCTAATATGATAAAGGCAAGTTTCCATAAGATAAATATGAAAAAAAAATCCCAAATCTGGCCCTTCCTGACGCTCGAACTCGTCGAGTTCCCAACTGGACTCATCGAGTCAGGCCAACTCGTCGAGTCCACCATGGGACTCGTCGAGTTCATGACACAAAGACACAAAATTCAAATTTTGCAAAACAGATTCAAACAAACAAGCAACAATTTAATAGAAACCAATCTAGGCTCTGATACCACTGATGGGTTTTAGCCATAAGAACTTTCCTATGTGCGCATGCAAAACCCTAATTCTTGGATCTAGGTTTCTCTAATTAAACATGATTTGGATCCAAGACTTCTAATGACTAATTAGGTATAAGAACAATACAAAATCAGATCTAGAAGTTTACCTTTGAACCTCTTGTTTGATATTGTTGTCTTGGAGCTTTAGAGTCACAATTGTCACTCCTCTAATGGCTTACAAACACTAACTAGAAAGGAGGATGATTTGAGAGAGAGGAAAGGGAAGAAATTCGGCCAGGGGTTCTCTTCTTTAGATGAGATGCCGATTTCCCTTGCTCAAGGGATCTATTTATACTTGTAGACTCCTTAGGGTTTCACTTTTAAACCTAGTTGGATAATCTTTCCTTGAAGCAATCCAAATCATTACCTTAGATAAGCCTTGGACGATTTTGAGCTATCCTAAGCCCTAAAATCCGTCCATCCCTTATCCCTTAAGGATTTACAGTCTAAAGTGTAACTATCAAACAATTGACAGTTTATACCCTCTTATTTAATTAATCTCTTTAAGTCACCAAATTAATACTAATTAATTTATGACTTATATTAATCAAATAACAACATTATTATTCCTTATATTATTGTCATAATATATTAATAATATTTATTCTCTCATAATAAATCATCCTATCAAGTTGCTATGGTGAAGGCAACCCAAAAGGACCATGCACAATCGGGTCAAATACTTGCCTAATATAGTTGCAGCCTTAGACACTATTCCAATAGGTTTAAGATGTTTAAATAGGGTGCAGACCCTAAAATTTAGGGTTTGCCCCTGTAGCATGTACGCCCCGCGTATGTGGGTGATTCCTGTGATCAACAAAAGGGGTAGTACCCTAAGCATACTCATAGAGTACGCCCCACATACTAGATATGGACCAAAATATTATTTTTGCATTAAGGGATAAGAAGGAAAATTACCAAAACTTGAATGCTACAATTGTCCCCCACTTGAATCGGACTTCGTCCTTGAAGTTCGCTGACACAAATAACTATGGGTAGTGCTCCCTCATCTCGTCCTCTGGCTCCTAGGTCCATTCCCAACCCTTGTAATGCTGCCACTGAACTTTTACTAACTCAACAACCTTGTTCCTCAAGGTTTTCGTCTTGCGGTTGAGAATCACCACCGGTCTCTTGATATAATTCAAGAAATCATCCACTTGAATATCCTTTAATGGGACCACCACGGAATCATCCACTAAACATTTCCACAACTGAGAGACATGGAACGTGCTATGTAACTGACTAAGCAACCCGGCCCACCCGGGCCAAAACCCTAAAAGGACCGATGTAACTGGGGCCTAACTTGCCCCTCTTCATGAATCGGATGGCACCTTTCTAAGGAGACACCTTCAAGAGAACCATATCCCCAATTCGGAACTCTATATTTAATCGGCGCTTCTCAGCATAGCTCTTCTGTCGACTCTGAGTTGTTTGGAGTCTATTCCAAACCTGCTGAATCAACTTCGTAGTCTTGAGTACCACTTTGGTACTCCCCATGAATCGCTGACCGACCTCACCCCAACATATCAGGGTCCTAAATTTCCTCCCATTGTGCATCTCAAAAGGAGGTCGATCAATGTTGGCGTGATGACTATTGTTATACGAAAACTCCGCGAAAGGGAGATACATATCCTAACTCCCACAAAAATCCAAAACACACGCCCGAAGCATATACTATAAGGTCTGAATCGTCCACTCACTCTAACCGTTAGTCTATGGTGGAAGGTCGTACTAAAATACATACAAGTACCCAGCTCGTCATGGAACCTCTTCTAAAATCTGGAAGTAACTGAACGTCCATGTCTGAAACCACAGAAGTCGGTACCCCTTGTTATGCCACAACCTCCCTTATGTATATCTCGGCCAACTTCTTAGCAGATATATTGTCCTGAATCAGGATAAAATGCATGCTCTTGGTCAATCGATCCACGATGACCCAAATCGAATCCACTTTACGCGCGGTCCGAGGCAACTTCGTAATGAAATCCATTGTAATATCCTCCCATCTCCAAACGGAAATGTCTAACGGCTGCATCTTTCCATGAGGCCGTTGATGCTCGGCCTTGATTTTCCTGTAAGTCAAGCACCTTTCCACATACCAAGCTATATCCCTCTTAATGCAGGGCCACCAATAATCAGGACGAAGATCCCTATACATCTTCGTCGCTCCAGGGTGAATGGAGAATCTTGAGTTGTGTGCCTCTTCCATCAAAACCTAACGCGCATCACCCAAATAAGGAACCCACACTCTCTGATGGATAGTTTATAACCATAACTATCATAATCGAAAGAAGCCACTTGACTCACTATGCGCTCACTCTTCTGGTGTTCTTCTTTCATAGCCTCGAGCTGAGCCTCTCGAATCTGCTCCAACAGTGGAGTAATTATGGTCATCCTCAAGCAAATATCCCTGATCGGAGCTGTGACCGCTTTATGTCTAAGAGCATCGGCCACCACATTGGCCTTCCCCGGATGATAAAGGATCTCACAATGATAATGTGACATCCCCAAAATCTCGGCCAGAAAAGACCGATTTCATTTATGCTTTTTAAACATTTTCAGAGTAAATCCTTTTGATTTTAAAAGAGATGCAAAGTTTGTTCCCAAAAACAAAACATGATAAAATAGATATTTATCAAAACATTTCATATAGAAATATGATTTCATTTCATAATCAAAAGTCGGGATGTCATGTTCCGATATAGATCATAAAGCATAAACGATAACATTACAAGTCATTCAACAAATATATACATATACAGACTTGTAAACAAAACAACTTGATGATTCGCGCATCTTAAGCTCTTGCGCCACTTCCTGTAATACAAATAAACTGAGTGGGTCAGGCTTGGGAGCCTGGTGAGCATATAGGGTTTTCAACCCACAATAAATAATTATATTTAATTTCACCAATCCACAATAAAACCCGATTACCCATTCCCGTTATCCTCACTTTACGTCCCTAAAATAACTTCTATTATAAGGAACCTAATTCAGGATTTTCATCGGGACAGACATTACTGCAGAGGGGCTTCCTTAACAATAAGTTCCCTAAAGGCAACCATGTGGGGGATAGAGTACACCGGTGAACACGTCGTTCACAACACCTACAGGTAATGAGCCTGTTAGTGTTCCACAGGACAGTCTAGAATAGTCCATGGTCGTCATCCATACTCTGCTGAATGACTAGAATAACACCAATAACACCGAGGCCTCTCATCTGTTTATTTCACACCAATTATTTACCCATGTTCTACCCAACATATTAGTAGATAAAAATATACATTTTTATACATTGTTTAAAAACCTGTATAGCATGATTTAATCAATACATATTCCACATAACAGATGAGGCATACACACATAACACGTATTTCATAGAGAATATATCAGATCTATGAGATAAAAGATAATGAATATACATTCACACATATAACTGCAAAATATATACACATAGCACGTATTTTATGTAGAATACTTCCCGTATTCTCAAATACATTCAACAATTACTTGTATAATATCGTGTATTGAAAAGGGACTATACACTCACTTGATCGGAAGACGATCGGGCAGCACTACGGCTTGCAGAAGTAGTGTCTCTTCGTAGATCTGGAAGATCTTCACAAAAACCGGGCTCCTCGCGGGCAGAGCTTCGACTCGGGAATAACGCTCTTCGGGATCTTCGGGGCTTCGGATCTCGCTTCGGGGCTCGGGAATATTACCAGGGCTTCGGGTTTCAAACGGCATGCAAAACGAGGCAAAGGCTAGAGAGAGAAGGAAGAAATTGTAAAAAGAAAAGAGCTGCCTTCGGATCCCCTTTTATAGGAGCTGAACCCTCGCACGTACGCGGGGCGTACGAGGCTACGCGGGGCGTACGCCTCGGATCGTAAGCACTTGCGTCATCGGAGGTACTCGGGTGCTGACTTCGTCATCCTTCGCTGTACGCTGGGCGTACATCAGTACGCGGGGCGTACTTCGGATAGGCCGGCTGACTCCTCTTCGGATAATATCGGAGGTTTAATTAAAAATAAATATTAAATATTTAATAAACTTCAAAAATTCATATCTCCTTCATACGAACTCCGTTTTCGACGTTCTTTATGTCCACGCAAAGGTGAGACTACGCTCTACAACTTTCGTTTAGACTCCGTCGGCTAATTTTGAATTTTATTTTTATTAATTATTTTTAGGAGGTCAGGACAGAAAATTTCGTTATAAATTCATAACTTCTTCGTCCGACGTCCATTCTTGCCTAACTTTTCATCGTTTCGCTACTAACAACGAGATCTTCGATTCTCGTTTAGATTGTTTCGGCTAAAAACCGCTCGATCTCAAATCGAGTATTCGGGCTGCATACTGCCCAGTCGAAACTTCAGAAAATCATAACTTCCTCATACGAAGTCAGATTTGGGCGTTCTATATATATTCGGAAACCTCGTTTCAACTACTACAATATTATCCAAAGATATCGGGCATATCTAATACTTTAATTTTGACACTTATTTTATTCTTAATTCATTAAATTATAATAATTAAGAAAATAAACACATAAATCACATAATTTACAAATAATACATTTTTATTATTTCAAATTGAGGTTACAAAGGTTAACATAAACTATTACATTGCTAAAAATGGCAAGCCCAGAAACACGGGCGTTACAGATAATCCTTCACCACATCCAACCATCGGCACTGTCTCATGTTCAAATTTGGCTGATCCATCAAGTAACTCAAGGTCGCCTAATGACGCTTCATCTGCCTCAAAATGTAAGCGATCATACGACCACACTGCATCATAACTGTACCAAATCTCGAGATCGAAACATCACGATAAACCACAAAATACTCAACACCCTCAGGCAGGGTTAAAATCAACGTCTCATCAATCTCTGCTAGAGGTCTCAAAAGTTGCCTACTACTTAGGTCCCCAATGAAGAGTGACCACCTTCTTCATCAACTGAGTCTGAGGAACTGCTATTTTGGAGAAATCCTGAATGAACTTCCGATAGTAACTTGTCAACCCAAGGAAGCTTCAAATCTCAGATGGAGACCTCGGAACCTCCTACCTCATCACGGCCTCGACCTTGGCCGGATCGACCAGAATATTGTTCTGGTTGACAAGGTGCCCAAGAAACTGCACCTCATGCAACCAGAATTCACATTTAGAGAACTTTGCATAAAGTATTTCCCTCCTCAAAGTGTCCAATACTTCCCTCAAGTGTTCCTCATGTAGCTCCTGGGTCTTGGAATAGAACAAGATATCATCAATGAATACAATCATAAACCGATCCAACATCAGCACGTGTATGCGGGTCATGAGGTCCAGAACTTTGCCGATTTCTATTCTCATCCACTTGATTTTTGGGTGAGTTTTCTTCAATTGATTGTGATTTTGCTAAATACATAAACTTGCTGCCATCAATCATCGGTTCTTTGTTCTTAATATGTGTAATTGATTATTGTGATTTGTTGTACTTGTAGGAACGAAAGACGCGTATGGTTTCTCGGTTTCTGATTCTTTTCTCATCTTCTGCTCTTCAACTGATTAGGGTAAGTTCTATTTTACTTCAAGTGATTTTTTTTTTTAATTTTTGTTTGAACACCAAACCTCCTGCATCAATCTATCACCTCTAAACTAGCAAGTTAGAATTTCTTTACCCCATTTAGGAAAAAGCTGAATCTGTTCATTGTTTTCAAATTAACGTTTGTGTTGATTCATGCTTTGTGTTAAAGTTCAAGATTTGATCTTTAGGTTTCTTTAAATCAAACAATAGTGTTGTGAGGATGGACCTTGCTTAGTTTGATAAGTATGATATTTCAATCCATCCGAAAATTGTGATCCAACATATGAATCTTGCTTACTTTGAAATGTTAGAAGGCCTTATCTAATATAATCCTGTTGGGATTTGGCAAATAACATTTGAAAAAAAAAAATATGTTTTGTGTCACTTGTGTGATCTTTGAAACTAATTAATACACTTGGTTTGTATATACAGTGCTGGTTGAAGAAACAGAAGGATCCTATGGTTTGAGCATCAAATTCTGCTGTTTGGTATATGAGATTTATGGTTTACTTCAGGTATAGTTTCTGATTACTATGGTTTGTTTATGATACAAATTTGTGAATTACTTTTCTAAAGGTTTGTTCTTGTTTCTGTGATGTGAACCAGGACTTGGATGAATTAGCAATTTTAAGTATTGAAAGTGATTTTTTTAAAAATATTGATTATTGTAAAATAAGAGATGCTTTTTCAAAAAAATGCACGAAGACATCGTTTTAGGTGATTTTTTGTATATTTTGTTTGTATTATTTGTTTGATTATAAAAATTATTGCATTTTTTATATTAGAAATTACTACATTTGTTTGATTATATGTTTTTGTTATTGTACGGTACACATATAAGGGCATAATTTTTTTT
This sequence comes from Lactuca sativa, assembly GCF_002870075.4. NCBI lineage: Eukaryota > Viridiplantae > Streptophyta > Magnoliopsida > Asterales > Asteraceae > Lactuca > Lactuca sativa. Next base: position 36,894,843 of record NC_056628.2, read on the forward strand.
ATCTCGCTCCAGGTAGTAAAAAACAATGGAGCGGCCCTGGAGCTTACGGTTTGGGTTGGATGGTTTATGCCTTCCTAAATGTCTCATGAAGTTTTGTAGGTCATTAATACATTTAAGACCAGAAGTCATTAATAAAATAAGATGTGACAAAGTATTAATATATGTTTTAGCATTTATTTCAGCCATTGAACTCATTACGAATGTCTATAAAATGTTTGGAAGGAAACACAACAATCGTACATTAAACATAAACCCACCGATCGAGTATTAGATGGGTCGTGTATATGCCTAGGAATATTTCATACAGATGTTAAACCATTATTAAGAACATCCTTAATAATTACCTAATGCTATAAAATGATTGAGATCATTTGACTTGAGTTATAAACGATGTTTAGTGCTTAATTGTATAATTAATCCTTGATAAATGGTTCATTCATTAATTGTAGGTGCTCAAAAAATGTACGTTTATGCAACACTACAAGAGAAGTAACATACTTAGAGAAATGTAGAAAGGAAAAGGTAAGTTAATACCATGAAATATGAATACATGTTCTTATCACTACTCTTTAATATTTGTTTTGAATTAATTTATAGCATGGTGTACTTGCTTACTAAGTATGATGTTGCATCGACGAAATATATTTGGAAGTGTTTTTATTTGGTGAAGATAATATATTTTATTGAAAGTTTGTCTAAGCATCCTACTTGTAATCACTTAAGATGGGTCGACTTAAGAGTTTCACAGGCACTTCTGGAAATAATTTCTGTTTCGCCTCCATGGTGGTTTTCATTCTACGTGGATGGCTAATTTAATATGCTTAAGGTATAATTCGAAAACTCATTCTATGGTTTCATGAGATATGGTCACATGTTTCCAAAATGTCGGCTTCATGTAGGTGCCTCTAAACGGGTGTTGGGTGCTACTGCCTTATTTATATCTTTGTACCATCATGATCCCTACTAGAAAGAAAATTGTATTGAGTGTAGAAAACTTGGAGTGGGAACTCTACAAGCATGTGTATTGCATTATTGGTTTGATTTTAAATTTGATATTAGTAATGATTCTTGTCCACACATAACTTATATGTAAGTAAATTTTAAAGTATGTTTTAGAGTTTGACTTTGGAGTTGGATTATTGTCAAATTTTATTACACTCAAAAGTCTAACTTCAAATTTACTCACTAGGCTCCCTAAGTCTAACTTTACTATTTTGACATGTATTCTCATTAAAAGATCAAAGCATAGCTAGAGGAGTTATGTTGGATAGTCTTAGAAGGTTGTGTATCATGTAATGGTTCATATTTGATTTATGTTATTATCTAGTTATGCACCCTTAGTATCTTGAATTTTCAAACTATAATGGTGATACTTTAATTTTTGAGACCTGAATTCTACAATAATTCTACAAAAGGATTTGATGTATTAAAAAAGGTAACATAATTATTTTTATGGTATATGAAAGATGCTTCGGTTGATATCAAAACATTGGTTTACGTAAACTATTTAGACTTAAACTTTGGTGCTCAAATAAGAATTACAAAATTTAGTAGTATGATCTTAAGGTATAAAATTAAATTTTATGTGTTATAGTTTAATAAACATGTGGAATAGTAATGAATGATAATAATAAGATATTATCGAATTCATACTTCATGAATATTAAAAATTGATAATAATAATAATAATAATAATAATAATAATAATAATAATAATAATAAGAGAAAACTGCAATAAATTTCTTATATATTGGTCTCATAATCGATTTAGTCTATATATATATATATATATATATATATATATATATATATATATATATATATATATATATATATATATATATATATATATATATATATATATATATATATATATATATATATTTTATTCAATTAAGTCCCGAATACCGGTAATCGTACTCAATTTAACACTATGACCCGGTCAACAGGTCATCCAACTTTCAAAAATTACATTTTTGGCCCAGATTTTAAAATTCATTACAAATTTGGTCCAAATTTTACACTTTTGGCCTACATTTTAAATTTTGTAACAAATTTGGTCCAAACTTTACCATTTTTGCCCAAATTTTAGAAATTTATTATGAATTTATCATAAATTTAGTTTTTTTTACAAACTTTTTTCTCAAATAATTGTTTCTAATATGTTTTTTCTTTATAAAATCATATTTCTACAAAAAAAAAACGTATTTTCATATAAAACTCTTATATTTTCTATGTAAAAACTAATTTTAAAAAGTTTTTTGTAAATGAAATATTTAATTATAAAAATATCTATTTATTAAGTATATAAATTTATACAAATCTATTTTCTAAAAAAATATGTATACAAAAACTTATTTTACAAAAAAAATGTATACAAACACTTATCAACTTTATATATATATATATATATATATATATATATATATATATATATATATATATATATAGGTGTGTATCTATATATTTTTTATAAAATCGTGTTTGTTAATATTTTTTTTATAAGAACGTGTTTGAATTTTATATAATACGTGTTTGTATACATTTTATAAAATTGTGTTTGTATATATTTCATAAAATCGTGTTTGTATACATTTTATAAAATGTATACAAACATATATTATATAAAAAATTATTCAAACACATTTTTAAATTACGTTTTTGTATACAAACATATATTATATAAAATCGTGTTTGTATATATTTATTTTGTAAAATACGTTTTTGTATACATTTTTTATAAAAACGGATTTGTAAATATTTATATACTTATTAAATACCTATTTTAAAAACTAGATATTTCATATACAAAAACTTTTTTAAAAAAAGTTTTTATATAGAAAATATAAGATTTTTATGTAAAAATACGTTTTTTTTTTGTATAAATATGATTTTATAAAGAAAAAACATATTAGAAACAATTATTTGAGAAAAAAGGTTGTAAAAAAACTAAAGTTATGATGAATTCATAATAAAATTCTAAAATTTGGGCAAAAAGGATAATGTTTAGACCAAATTTGTAACAAAATTTAAAATCTAGCCAAAAGTGTAAATTTTAGACCAAATTTGTAATATATTTTGAAATATGGGCCAAAAATTTAATTTTTGAAAGTTGGATGACCTATTGACCGGGTCAAAGGGTTAAATTGAATACGATTACCGGTATTTGGGACTTAATTGAATAAAAAATATATATATATATAGGTACTAAATCGATTATGAGACAAATATGTAGGGACTTTATTGTAGTTTTCCCTTAAAAAAGCATGTATATACATGTAATTGGATTCTAGTAATTATGTTATTAATTGATAAAGTATGTATATACAATTTTAGAATTACCGTTTAGAACTCAACCAAGTAATTTTAACAAAGTTATTTTTACAAGAATTTAGGTTATCCACATTATCAGTACAATATCATTAAACTTTCAATTGTGTCGCATCATCTTTTGTAATTACTACAAACATCAGTGTAATAACAATTCTCTTTCAAAATGAAACACATTAACATATCAACAAATAATATAAAATATAAAATATGAAAATATATAAATGAATTATATTAATTATATTGATAAAAGATGATTATGTTGGACCTTGAGGGTTTGCAAGCTTTTCAACTATTGAAAGAAATATGTTGACATGGCTTTCAAATGACGTATAATAAACATTTGAAAGATGAAAAAAACCGCTTGTATGGAAACTCTTACTTGGTAAGGTTAAATAAGGGAAATTGTTAGGAAAATCCAAATATTTTCGGAAAAGTTACACTTTAGTCATAAGTTATTTTTTTGAACATAAAGTCCCGATTATTTCATTTTGGCTCGAATAACCAAAAAAAATCTTTTTTTTCTCTTTTAACAGGAAATGACATATTATCGTGCTTTTACAAATAATTCAGACTTTTATGTTAAAAAAAAGCTGGGACTAAAGTGTAACTTTTCCGAAAATATTGAGACTTTCCTAACAATTTTCTGGCTAAATAAATGTTAAATATGGAACTTTCACAAGATACCAAAGTTAATTTTGACATTATTTATATTTTTAATTCATTAATTACATTAAATCTAACATTTATTATTTTTATTATTTATTTAATTTTTCAAATAATTCCACTTAAAAATAAGAATCTAGCCCCAAATCGCATGTGTTATTAAGGTAGGCAAAGACGGAGCCATGTATGATATATAAAAAAAAAAAAAGATCTCATCGACTATGAAAAAACCAATCTTAGATATGTAATCTACAAAGCACGTATACAAAGCAAGTTAACCTTGCTTAATGTCAAAAGGGAACTTTATAATAGATATGTTGGGTTTAATTCTAACTTTAGTCAAAGTGGTGACACGATATGTTTTTGTCAGATTAATTTAGTTGATGAATTGGTCATATGTTGAGTAAGTCTTAAGAGAATAATGTGGATTAGTTGTAACTTTCATAGGAGCCCATGCATATATAGCTTTTAGCCTTTCTCGTTTGTTTTTTAGCTATAAATAACATAGCTTGTAGTTTATTTTATAGTGTGGAATATAAAAAAAGTTTATCATTTGTTTTTTTTATCTTCTCTTCTCTCGTATACATCAACAAAGTTTGTTTTTTTTCTTATTTGTTCACTAGTTGAAAAATGGCTGAACTAACATCTGGTATCAGAGCCTTAGGCTCGTGGGATCACCTGAAGAGATTCTATATGAACGATAAAGTTTAGAGAAAGTAGAAGCTCTGTGTGAGTTGAGTTCACAACCATAAATATGCTGTGTGCAAAATTGGAGTTTTGGGTGAACTAAGAAGATAAGCAACCTATGTGGTGAAGCTAACCTATGTGGTGAAACTAGTCAACATGAAAATAAAATCTATGTGATCAAAAAACAAGAATTTTATGCACCTGGAAGTATGTGTAGGTAGATTGAAGAAAGGAAGAAGATTTCAAATAACCCAGATCTATGTGAGCTGTGTTGGTTGGTACTGTACGATAGAAAAAAGTCCAATATGAAACAAATGGTGATGCTTGTTTATTTTTCATTCTTGATGTAGGAGGCTGTCGAGTTCTATGCAGAATCCATCGGAGGTGATGGATGTACTAGTATTGAATCCAACGACGATGAAACTTGGTTGAAGAAAGAAGAGAAGCCAAAGAAATTTTTTGCCATATGATGATTGGTGGATTTTGATTTAAATGTGAAGAAGATGGTGTAGTAGGTGGCTGTTTCTTATTGTGGTTTGATTTTCCGGTTCTGCAAGTGGAAGTTGGTAGAGAATGTTATGGGTATGGACAAGTCAAAATTAGGGGTGATTGTTGGGTTTAATTCTGACTTTAATCAAAGTGTGACCAAATATATTTTAGTCAGATTAATTTAGTTGATGAATCGGTCATATGTTGACTAAGTCTTAGGAGAATAATGTGGATTAGTTGCCACTTTCATAGGAGCACATGCATCTATAGCTTTTAGCCTTTCTCGTTTGTTTCTGTAGCTATAAATAGCATATCTTGTAGTCTATTTTATAGTGTGGAATATAAACAAAATTTTATAATTTGTTTTCTGTCTACTCTTCTCTGGTATACAACATCAAAGTTTGTTTCTTTTTCTAATTTGTTCACTAGTTGAAGAGGGGGCTGAACCAACAAGATAAACATGGTTTGGGCAGGATGGATTTCGAAGTTGGTGCATATAGACTGCATCTTAAAAATTCATGGTAAAAAGGTATTTTTATGTCCACTTAGTGAATAAGTCATGACTTTGAAAGGGAAAGACTTAAGAAACTATAGTTGGTTTCACAATTAGACCAAATCTTTCTAAGCAATCAATAGTAACCTGTTGAGACCAACCATAAAAGACATGATTTTCTTTATAACGCTGAAAAAAGTCATTTGATTTCATTTTATGTTTAAAAATCCATATTTACCAGATGTTATGCATCTCTAAATGTTTTGGCACAAGTACCCATGTCTTATTATCAATACGAGCATTAAACTCACTTTTATCATATTTTTCAGAATCAATTTGGATAGAGGATCCTTAGGATTGTTAATGGAATTAGGGTTTATGTTGGAGATCCGGATACCCCTTTGATCGTTTGAACACTATTCGAACTGATATTTCTACCTATGTCTGGGTTGCAAGAAATTCAACATAGGATAATCCAAGGGGTGTAACACTCTAAATTTTCAAATAAATGTTTCATTTTTAATTCCACACAAAACACAGCTTAACATCTCTCACACATAATTTATAGATGTTTCAAAACACAAACATAAAAATTGTTTTTCACATATCCCAGATTCCTTAAAATATAAATCAACAAGATGGTGTGTACAATCATGTTGACGCCTTCCCGCGATACTAAGATGTACCTGAAACACATCTCACGTAACACTGTAAGCACAAAGCTTAGTGAGTTCCCTAAAATACCACACACAAATAATTAGCCTCTCATGGCTATATCTCTGTAAGGACCCTCTGATCATGTGTCTTAGTGAAGACCCTCTGGTCTCAAGCTCGGGTTGGACCCTCCAGGCGTGTATCTCAGTGAAAACCCTCTAGTCTGACGACTCAATTGGACCCTTTGGTCCTATCTCAATAATTGCACAAATTAATATATAGCATAAATCACAATGACAGAATGCATAATATCACATATATCAGTAGCAACACATCAGACCCTCCGGTCAGTAACACGAATAAGACCCTCCGGTCGCACATTAATTACCACTCATGTAAGTATAGTGAGAAGACTCACCTCATAAGTAAAGAAAGTATGTCTCGCACTCAAACTGTGGATCTAGACTCCGCCTTCAAATGGCTGCTACAATTGAATGGATGTTGGATCTATAGACTCCTTCTTGTTCTAAGCTCTTCACTCTGGGATTCGGGATATTACAATTCTCCCCCATTAGAATCAGAGTTCGCCCTCGAAGTCATTCTCTGGAAACAACTCTGGGTACTGCTCACGCATCTCAGACTCCGGATCCCAAGTTCACTCGGATCCCCTCCGATGCTGCCGCTGAACCTTAACCAAGGGAACCTCCTTATTTCTCAAGATCTTCACCTTTTCATCCAAAATCGCCACTGGATTCTCAATGAAGTTCAGGCGATCATCAACCTGAATGTCCTCTAAAGGGACCACTACCATCTCGTTGGATACACACTTCCTCATCTGGGATACATGGAAGGTGTCATGAATCTGGCTCAACTCTGCATGCAGCTCTAACAGATAAGCTACCTTACCTACTCGAGCAATCAATCTGAAAGGACCAATGTATCTAGGTCCCAGATTACCCCGCTTCCTGAATCGAATCACCCCTTTCCATAGGGATACCTTTAAGAGGACAAAATCGCTGACCTAGAACTCTAGCTCGGATCGTTTCTGATCTGCGTAACTCTTTTGATGACTCTGGGACGCCAGCAACCTTTGTCTAACCTGCTGGATTTGCTTTGTCATCTTGAGCACTATCTCAGTGCTCCCCATCACTCTTTGTGCGACCTTCCCCAACAGATGGAAGTCCGACATCTCCTCTCGTATAAAAGCTCAAAGGGAGGCCTCCCAGTACTGGAGTGATGGCTGTTGTTGTATGAAAACTCAGCCAAGGGAAGGTAGGAATCCCAACTCCGACCGAAGTCCATAACATATGCGCATAGCATGTCCTCGAGTGTCTAAATCGTCCGCTCGCTCTGCCCGTCTGTCTGTGGGTGGTTGTTGGATCTATATGCCCATGAACCATTATGGAGTGATATTGCTAATAATATATAATCATGTAGGGTCACACCTTTATCAAGTTGACACATTTTGTATATTTATTATTAATATGATTATTAATAAATAATATCAATTCTTGTATTTCAATTAGGGAATAATTATTGTTTTGTGAAAATAATAATTATAAGAGAGTATTACTAGTTATTATTTCATATGGTATGAATTAATAAGTCATGCACAACATTTTGGACTATTTCGATTCTTTTGTCTTTTACCTAAAGACAAAGTTTATATTTTATAAACTTAGAGTTTATAAAAAATAAAGAATCTTACTTTTTAAAAGGCATAATGATGGTGTGGGAGGTTGCTTTTCCAACCTTCCACCTTATGTCTCCCATGCATCTAAAGGCTACCATTACTTTAGATTATTTTAGTCGTTAGACCTTACTTTTCATAGGCTATATAAGAGATGCATGAGGCTTGCATTTTTGCAAGAGTGAAGCTCTTCTTCTTCCTATCTTTTCTCTCTAGAACCATGGGTTCTTCTTCTCCTCTTCCTCTCTCTCTTTTGAAGTTAGTTTGGTGTTTAGAAGACCTCTTGACTTGTTCCCTTTAGTGCTTAACTGAGTTAAGAACTTAAAGGCTTTAGACACTCAAGAATACAAGAAGGAACTAGCATTCCAAGTGTCTTACTCTTTATGGTGGATACTTGTAAAGAAATCATACACTTTGATTTTTGCTATCTTCATCAACACCCCAAAACCAAGTGGGTTCAAAGGCTTCAAATGTTATCTCTAAAACATCCTATGGTTGTTTTTTTATTTCATTCTAACCTCTATAAATGGATCCATGATAGTGTGGTTTTGTTATGAACTTAAAATAAACTTGTTATTTTTAAAGTCTTCCATTGCCGGTTTTTGTGATAAACAAACTTTTATTTCGTATCAAAACCCAACAGTGGTATCAGATTCATCTTTTATATATTAGAATGATTTTTTATGTTTGATAATCTTTGGTTTTTTGAAAACAAGCATGGATTTCTTTTGGTTATGGATTAAAATTATTTATTTTTATATATAACCATTTTCATGCATTTTTGTTGTATAAAAGTTGCATTAGAAAAAACAAATAGTTGTTTATTATAATATTTGATATGTTGTTGTGTATAAACAACCCATTTGGACCTATGTGTTGTGTTTGGTTGATATTTATTTATTCATAAGATGTAATAGATAAATAAGTATTTTTCATTTGTTGATTTGATGTAATAAATTAGTTAGACTAGTTGTATTTACTGTAAATGTAACAAGATGAAGAAATTACCACCTTGAAAACCTTTTGAAGTGTCCCTTAAGTCCTTTAGGAAAGACTTAATAATTTTGTGATGGCTCAAAAAAATTATTACTAGATAAGGCTTGGTTATACAAAATATAATGCATGTTTTTGAGATTTATTTTATGTTAAATGTATATAATGTTCTATATATGAAAATGGTTTTTACATGTCAAATAACATTTTTTCATAAGATAATATCACTTGGAGTTTGAGTAAAAATATTTAAAAGATAACATAAAATATTTATAAATTGATATTTATAAAAACGTTTTACTGGTTACTGGTTTACCGGTTAAAACTCAATTTTTTGATTGAAAATAGTTTTATTGTAAAACTTATAAATATCCAGCTTTAAAATATTTGAAATGGTTTAAAAGATGTTTAAAATTTATATAAACTTCATGTCTTTATAATAAATAAGGAGTTTTTATTAAAAAGACTAAAATTGGTTTATAATGCTATAACGGCAAATAATAAAACTAGTGATTGTATTTTTCGTCGAAACTTAATATATGATATCGGTGTTTTAAACATAACGCAACATGTTGCTATTATGTTTTATGCATGCTAAATGAGATTTAAAACATAAGCACCCAAGTTTTGGTTTATCAAAATATGACTTTTATCATAAGATGCATAAAATTGAGTTTATAAAATAAAATTAGTTTATTCTATAAAATCATGAAGTCATAAGTTTTTTATTGTTAAAAGAAGATTTAAAATAGTGATTTTATAACTCATCCAAAACTCCAAGTCTTAAGCATAAAATAAAGTTTTATTAAGACTGTTACCGGTTCTTAGAACCGTCTAATACTAAACTTTAAAATACCAAATTTTAGTTTATAATTGATCGCGGTTAATGGAAAATAAAATGAAATTTTATTTGGCGCCTAAAGAACCTCATAACAAGTGATATGAATTTTACAAAAGGGTACATGAATTGTTGGATGCATGCAATATTTATGAGACCATGTTTTTATAAACTATAATTGAAAAACATATATAAACCCTTATTTAAAAAAATTTAAATCTATGCAATCTATTTAAAATTGACTTGGTATTTTTGCATAGTTCATATGGAATTTTGGGTCACCTTATTCATTTGTGTAACGATCTAAAAATTCCAACCAATTTAAACTTTTCAAAAACAACCCAATTTCATAAAGTTATCACAAAAAGGTTTTCAATACATTTATTATTAGAGTATTTCCCAGAAACCACATCATAAACATATAAAACACGAAGAGTGATACGATCATGCCTTTGCCTTGCCACGGTCTCCTAAAGTACCTGAAACATTTAAACCACAACTGTAAGCCCGAAATCTTAGTGAGATACCCCAAAAATACCAACACCATACAAACATAACCATATCATATAACCGATACAGAACAACCATGCACTTCGGGTCTACTGTGTGACTGGTCCGCCGCACCGGCCTACAGTCCACCTGGTCCACCCTCCGAGTCTATCCATATACATCGAGTCTACAGTATGATTGGTCCGCCCGTACCGGGCCTTCAATCACCTGGTCCACTCTCTGAGTCTACAGTATGACTGGTCCGCCCGCACCGGGCCTTTAGTCGGCCTGGTCCACTCTCCGAGCCTCGGCACGTCTGGTCCGCCCTCTTGGGGCCTATAGCCTATCCAGACAGCTCGCTGGGCCTTCGGGATAACCGGTCCGCCCTAGGTATGTTGGCCTACAGCACAAAGCAGGTCCCGCCTCAACCCAACTTCAGTCCAATAACCATGTGCACATAAACATACAATCATATAACAATACACATCCAATCAAACCGATCTAGCAGATCACATAACATAACATCATCCTAACCAGGATACCGACCTAACCGGTCACTAGCATATCATCATCCTATATACCAGGATACCGACCTAAACCAGGTCTCTAACATATACCATCCTAACTACCAGGATGCAAACATAGCAAGGTAATAACATAACAACGATACCCGGATTACAATCCGATAAAGGGCCGGCCTTGGTGCCTTAGACTCTGTTGATATAGTGAGGATAACTCACCTCGCAACTGCCGAAACTCTGAACTAAAGAAGCAGATTCCCGAACCGCCGCCTCACCAAAAATCCCGAACTACCCGAAGCGACAAAACAAACATTAGACCAAGCATAATATCCTTCCAGGGTAAATTGACCAATTTACCCTTAACTCAATCTGGTCCACGACTAAAGGCCCAAAAATCAAAATATGAAAGGCCCATCACTAGATATGCTCTCAAGCCTACTAATGGCCCAAACACCAAAAGTCCGAAGCAAAGCCCAATATTGGCCCAATTTACTAAATTGGGCCCACCTCACCTAATGGGCCTAGATCCAAGGTCCATAACAATTAGCGAGTCCAAATTTCTCCATCCATAATGTCCAGTCACGGCCCAAGCTCTATTAGCCCAATAACAGCCCAATCTCTTAAGGCCCAAAAATGAAAATTCAACAGAGGGCGTACGCTAGGCGTACTCCTCTGGTACGCGGGGCATACTTCGTCTCAGGTTGACTGGAAAACGGGCTGTTGACCCTGTACGCCGGGCGTACAGCTTCCTACGAGGGGCGTACGTGAGTTCCACAAAAATCCTCATAAGATCTTAATGGCTTAAGCTCTTAAGCCCAAACTTGAGATCCATAGACCAAATATGCCTAGGATTCATAAAGTCTCAAACTTTATTACTTGGGACGCCCATAAAGCTCTTACTCCAAGGTCTTAATCCATTAAGGCCTATCTATAACACATATGAGACAACCAAAGCCCTTGGGACCTCATTTTTCTTACTCAAGACCTCTCCTAAGGTCTAAAAGGACAGCTAATCTCATCCAACTCGAAACATGCATCAAGATGAGGTTTTTGGGACAAGAATAATGGTGAAACTTCACAACACATAGATCTACACAATATGATTGTCAAGCTAGAGACTTTTTACCTCAAAAGAGCCTCAAAAGATGATGTCTTTGCAGATCTACAAGCTCCATCCACTCAACTTCTTCTTTGACAACTTCCTCTTTCTTCTTCTAGACTCTCCTTTGCCAAAACAAGCTTTCCAAGGTCAAACACACCCAACAATGGAGGTGGGATGGCTATCTAGGGTTTATGAGGATAAGAGAGTGCTTATGGAGGCTAGGGTAAGAACCATTATGTTCCTTATATAGTGGCTGGCCCTAAATTTAGGGTTTCTGGATGATAGACGTACGTTGGGCGTATGTCGAGAGACCTCCGCGTTCCTTTCCTCCACTACGCTGGGCGTACATCCAGCTTACGTTGGGCATACCCAACCAAACACATGCATGCATGCTTGGCATGCATGGGACCCCTTTTCTAAACTCCCTCCCTTAGGGACCATTGCTGCCAATATCTTTAATTTACAACATCTCCTCCATCATAAGTCGTTCCCGCCAAACTCTATATCCACATCAAGGACCGAAACGCCCTTACTCTTGCTCTCGGGAACCCATAAATAGATATTTCAAGAATGGGGTGTTACAATTTGAGTTGTCAAAATAGTCAATGTGTTTTTGTCTTTGCTTATGAGATAAAGATCACCTAACCATTTGTGAAATAGAACTCACATGTTTTTTTAATGGATGATTTGATCAATTTCTTATGTGATAAAGGTCGCCTAAACATAAGAGTTTTGAGGTATAGATGGCATGAACATGCCAAGCTAAACAATAGTTCTTTAGGATCCCATAATCTAGGAGTTACATATCGTATGCAATTGGTAATCGCTACCTACCGAGTTTGATTATGTTTATGGGATAAATGTCACCTAACCATTTACTTGTTTCGTTACTTGGATCCTAGACTTTTATACATTAATGTTATAAGAAACAATATAAGGTATTAATTTTTAAAGACTAAATATTAAAAATACTAAATGAAACTTTGTTAAATTCTGTTTATAACTATTAATAATTTTACGCCTTGCAAAACCTCTCTCTTGTTGAGTTTCAAGAGACAATAACATTTGATGGTTATAATTTCTATAACTGATATAATATCTTGAGGTTCTACCTTTAAGATAAATAGAAATTATATATACTGAAAGATCTCATACATGAATAACCTCTACAACCAATTAGTCTGATCATGATACTTTGATGGAAGTATTATTGTGATGATATTGATATGTCACACATCATACTGAAAAAATTAACCTTGACTTGCACAAAGTCTTGGACAATTATGAAATATATCAGATGTCTCATCAAGTAAAGCAGATATTTAATCAGAACATTAGAAATAGCTTCAAGTTTGTTCAACCATTGAATAAAAGGAAGTCTAAGAGATTTCACACTCATATAGACTTATAATTCAGTTATGAGAAATACATCATAAACCCAAAAATCAAGAAAGGACCAAATTATTGGTGTTGTTTCTATTGTGGAAGAAACTGGACACTAAAGGAGGAATTTCTCCTCTCATCTCCTCAAGCTGAAGAAGTCTGACTTGGACAAGACTTCAGGTATCTATATGATAGAACTATTATTTTTCCATCGTTTACTTGAGTAAGTTATACTTAAAGTGAAACTAATAATTGATATTATGAGTTGATGATTGGAAGAAATAATCAACAAATTACAAACGAATGGTATTTCGTGTTGAAGATATAATAAGTGTTGTTATAATCTTTTATTTAAACAATAGATGTTTTGTACCTATCCTTTTAGGGACATGTAACTGTTGTAATTTATGAATAAATCTAGATTTTCTTATTGTTTAATGGATTTTCACATTCATGTTCTAAAACGATGTATTCTGTGTTAAAGAATATTTTCTCATAATGTTATTTATGCCGTAAATCTATAATCTTTCATTAAATTAATAGTTTTGATCGTAACACCTATATAATCAAATGATATTTTATTGGAACCAATCTATGTCATAATCATCATCACAATAAAAATAAGAAATACATATACCAACTTCAAAAGGATGGAATTTTTTAAGACAAATGAGCTTGATTCATTTGATATATGTGGATCCTGTTTATATGGGAAGATGATTCACAAGTGTCTTTATCTATTTGTAGTTAAAGAACAAAAGGGCTTGACAAAGAATTATACATAAGTGATGTATGTAATCTTTTTCATTCTATGAATAGATTTGGTGATAGATACTTAATCAATTTCACTGACGACTTTCATTCGTCGTTGATGAAACCTTTTGATTTGATCAAAATTTTCATAGTAAAGATTGAAATACACATTAATGAGATCATCATTAACCTTTTGTTGTGATAAAGAAAATGATTTTTGTAAACCAAGTCTTCTTGGAACATCTTAGGAATTGTGGAATCGATTCACAACTTATTTTGACAAAATCACTCACTTGTCATTCGTATGTTTCGTGTGGCACAGGATCACCTGGTCACTTGAATCTAATCTTTTGATATTTGAGGCTGCCTTCAAATTCTCTAGTGGGATAGGGTCACCTAGCCACTAACTGAATGTCGATAATACAAGTTTTGTAAAGGATAAAAATAGACCTTGCAGTCTATTATATGATGTTTTAAAAGAACTATTTACTTTATAAAATTTTGGAATTATGCTCACTGCAACAAATATATATTGAACATATATATTTTTCAACCAAAAAATGGATTAGATGCTTATATTATGCTAAGGATGAAATGTTGCATCCTTATCTAAAAGGAATAGAGTTATAGAGCTTATGTTAAATAATAAGCTCAACCACTCTGGTATCTACTAATTCCATTTATGTAGAATATCCTAAATGATTGTCTAGGATGAAGTTTCTACTAATCCCACTAATTTTAATTCCATAAGACAAGTGATTAGAAAGTTCTTTTTCTAATTCGGATCTAAATGGAACTTTAAGAGCTTAAGAACCATAAACTAAATGCATCATAGTTTGGAACTCGCAAATTTCAATTGTTGTTGAATCTGCTCAATGGTTGGCTGGAAACTAATAAAACACATAGAGATGCATTCATGTATGATTATCAAGTATGGGCTTGATTAATCTTTCTCGATATAGTTTGACTATAAAGAGTAAGTGAGTTTTCAAGGGAGAAAACATACATGAATAAAAATCTTTACAAGATTTAAGCTAACATCTCACAGTAAGAATCTTCTTTTTTATAAGTTAATTACATAGTGTGATTTAATTATGAATCTAGATGATTCTTGTGTTTTCTACAAAGCTAGTGGGAGCGCAGTAACATTCCTAATGTTATATGTAGTTGACATATTAATTCATGGAATAAGGATCTATATAGATAGATCATGGCAACTTAAAGGATTAAGTAAAATTGCATTAATTGTCAAGGATCTTAAAGAACTTAAGATAAAGGACTCTGAGAGAGTCATCTTGTCAAATATCATATGACATGATTTTGAGCAAAATCCTAGTGCAAACGTTTTTGAACTAGATAATATGATTGTATTCCGTATGCTGTTGCAATTAGATTAATCATATATGTCATGATTATGCATAAAGGCCAAATAAGTCGTATGCTTAGAGCATGACAAATGATACCAGGATAATCTGAGAACAAGTCGTTTTGTGACTTATAGGAGTATTCCAAAGTACTTGCAAGAACTAGAGAAATATTCCTAGTCTACGGAGTATTTGAAAGAAAGCTATGTTTAAAGTTGTTACACATGTGTAAAATTTTCAAATAGATTGAGATGACTCTCAATCACAATCGGGTGTGTCCACATTATGAATGAAGAGATGCTTACATGAATAGTGGTTCCATGTAGATTTTAATTACAGCTACACATCAGAGTTACAATACCTCGTGGTTTGGGGAACCACGTATAAAGATGCATAATGTATAATTCATTATGACTATGGGTAATCCCGTTACGCAAGTATTGGTAAATAAGTCATATTCAAGCATCTAATTCATTCTCAATAGTTTTTTTTATATATGAGTTATATACAAAACTGAAAATGATTGTATTCGTAAAGTTTATACAAATCAAGTTTGTCAAATCTACTTAACAAAGTTGCTTCATTAGCTAAAGCATGAAAGTCAAGCTGGTGTTATAGGGCATTGTTGATACAAGTAGATGTATTTGATTGTAATTTAGTATTTTGATATTGGAGCAATATTGTAATGAATGATATACTGGATATGAGTCTTTTATTAAATAATTGTTGTGTTCTATATTAGCATGTTTAAATCCTTGAATAACTAGGTTATTCTAACTGTCCATAGTCATTCATAGTTGTGGGAGCATCTATGAAGTAAGACTAATATGAGTGGATTGGTGGATTCTCATTGAGATGAGAATGGAAAAGAGCTGCTACCAACTTCATAGGTACTTGATTAGGAGAATAAGTATTGGACTTGACTCACATCAAAACCACTTTATGGATCGTAGTCAAGACTGATGTTTTGATGAAGGTTGTATCTTTTTAATCTTAGACCCGAGATACATATTTAAGACTTGATGTGTAGGAATTTTTGTGCTTAGACATGGTTTAACGTTGTTTCGTAAGAAGTAGTCAAAAGGGCCATCGTTGGGTATGACATGAACTACATTGATAGGTGTATGTAGTCAAGATGATCTTTGTATTCTTAGACCTGAGATACATATTTGGGACTTGAGGTGTAGGAATTGTTGTGCTTTGACATGGTTTGCCGTTGTTTCGTAGAAGGCAATCATAAGGGGCATCGTTGGGTATGACATGAACTACATTGATGGGCGTATGTAGTCAAGATGGGATTTGTCCCTCTTATTCGTTGAGAGCATGACATCTAAGGCCTTAGTTAAAGCTGAACACTAAATGAGATTGATCATGATCCATATCTCATGTTTGACATGACGTCTGAGACAAAGGAATAATTGATGCCACACCTTTAGTAACAATTGCAGCTTAGAATTGGTTGTTGATGAGATAACACCCTTCATATGTTGTTAGGGGCAGTAGCCCGTTGCTAGACGTCGGCTATTGTCTATGTCAGTCTATGATGAATCTTGTGCAAGTGGGAGATTGTTGGATCTATATTCTCAATAATCATTATGGAGTTATATTGCTAATAATATATGATCTTGTAGGGTCACACATTTATCAAGTTGGCATAGTTTGTATATTTATTATTAATATGATTATTAAAAAATAATATTGACTTTTGTATTTTAATTAGGGAATAATTATTGTTTTGTGAAAATAATAATTATAAGAGAGTATTACTAGTTATTATTTCATATGATATGAATTAATAAGTCGTGCACAACATTTTGGACTAGTTGGATTCTTTTTCATTTATCTAAAGACAAAGTTTATAATTTATAAACTTCGAGTTTATAAAAAAAATAAAGAATATTACTTTTTAAAAGGCATAATGATGGTGTGGGAAGTTGCTTTTTCAACCTTCCACCTTATGCCTCCCATGCTTCTAAAGGCTACCATTACTTTAAATTATTTTAAAGATTAAATCTTACTTTTCGTGGGCTATATAAGAGATGCATGAGGCTTGAATTTCTGCAAGAGTGAAGCTCTTCTTCTTCCTCTATTTTCTCTCTAGAACCGTGGGTTCTTCTTCGCTTCTTACTCTCTCTCTCTTTTGAAGTTAGTTTGGTGTTTAGAAGACCTCTTGAATTGTTCCCTTTAGTGGTTAATTGAGTTAACCACTTAAAGGCTTTAGACACTCAAGAATACAAGAAGGAACTAGCATTCCAAGCACCTTACTCTTTATGGTGGATACTTGGAGAGAAATCATACACTTTGATTTTTGCTATCTTCATCAACACCCCAAAACCAAGTGGGTTCAAAGGCTTCAAATGTTATCTCTAAAACATCCTATGGTTGTTTTTTTATTTCATTCTAACCTCTATAAATTGATCCATGATGGTGTGGTTTTGTTATGAAATAAAAATAAACTTGTTATTTTTAAAGTATCCCGTTGCTGGTTTTTGTGAAAAACAAACTTTTATTTTGTATAAAAACCCAACAGTGGTATACGGTGCTGAAATGTAGTCGGGTACCCAACTCCTCATGAAATTTCTTCCAGAATTTGGAAGTAAAACGCACATCACGATCTAACACTATCAATGTTGGCACTCCATGTCGTGCCACCACCTCTCGAATGTAGACCTCGACCAATTTTACGTAGAACACTTCTGACTTAAAGTGAGCACTCTTTGTCAACTGATCTACAATCACCCATGTCACGTTGACACCCCTCACAGTCCTCGACAATTTGGTAATAAAATCAATGGAGATCTGTTCCCACTTCCACAGGGGAATCTCCAAAGGCCGCAACTGGCCATGGGGATGCTGGTGCTCTGCCTTGACCAAACGGCATGTCAAACATCTCTCGACTACCCATGCCACATCTCTCTTCATATAGGGCCACCAATAATCCTTTTTCAAGTCCAAATACATCTTTATGGCCCTAGGATGGATCGAGAATATCGAACTATTGGCCTCCTAGATCAAAATCCATCGGGCTCCACCCATATATGGCACCCATATCTGCCCATGGAAGGTCATAAGCCCCCGAATATCGGTGTCAAACTAAGAAATCTGCCCGATCACCCACTCTCTTACGGTTTTTTGGTCTCATGGCTACCACTTGGGCCTCTCAAATGGTATCTAAGACTGGAGTCATCACCGTCATCCTCATACACACGTCTTGGATCGGAGGACTCGCTGCTCTACGACTCAGGGCGTCGGCTACCATATTAGCCGTGCCAGGATGATACAAAATCTCACAATCATAGTCTTTCACTACATCCAACCACCTCCTATGTCTCATATTCAGGTTGGGCTGATCCATAAGGTATCTCAGGCTCTTATGGTTCGTATATATGGTATATCGGACAACATAAAGATAGTGGCACCAAATCTTGTGTAACACCGTAAACTTTCAAACAAAATTTTCATTTTTTAATCAAATAATTCTCATTAACACATTTCACAAAAACCCCAAAGTATTAAATTATCAAAACACATGTCCATAATTGTTGAATAAAAATCTAGGATGCTCAAACATAACTCCATCTCGTGTGTACAATCAAGCCAATGCCTTCATGCGATCCTGAGAAGTACCTGAAACACATATCACATAACATGGTAAGCATGAAGCTTAGTGAGTTCCCCAAAATACCACATGCACAAATAAGAAGCCTCTCATGGCTATAGCTCGGCATGGACCCTCCGGTCTCACGACTCGGTGTAGACCCTCCAGTCATGTGTCTTAGTGAGGACCCTTTGGTCTCACAGCTCGGGTTGGACCCGCCACGACTGTATCTCAGTAAGGACCCTCTGGTCTCACAGCTCGGGTTGGACCCTCCGGTCCGATCTCAAAATGCATAGAATAATGTAGCATATATCACAAAGTACCACTCAGGTATGTATATATAGTGAGAAGACTCACCTCGGATGACGAACAACTCCTACAAATGTTGTTGTTGCACCGGCCTCTAATGCTGAGCCAAAACCCACAATTAACCCAATTAAGATCTAAAACCAAACCTTCACTCATTAGGTCTAAAGATAGCTACTCCCCAACCCAGAAATAATCCAAGCCCATTGGGCCTACCAAGGCCCAATAGTAAATGGTCTCTCCTAAGGACCAATTCTTAAACTTAAGTCCAAATGGAAAGCCCAACACAAAGGCCAAAGACATATACATATATTTCTCTGATCAAAATCTCCATCACAATAGGCCCAACACTTAAGGCCCAATGTGAGATTTAGCCCAAAAAGCCCACAACAATGTTACACGTGACGTACCTCCCTTGGTACACTCAGCGTACACATGATTCTTGAACGGGGACACTTGATCAGTACGTGGGGCGTACTAGAATTACACTCGGCGTACATCCAGACTTGCTTTTCCCACTCTCTTCGTCTTAACCCGTTAAGACTATAGCTATACTCTCAGATCTGGACTCACTAAAGGCTCATACTCTATAAAGTTCATGACTTTAAGCCTTTGCATGGCTGAGGAAGTCCCAAACACAAAAACTCTCACTCTTTACTCCAAAAAATGCTCATATCTCATGCATGGGGTGGTTTTAACATCCAAGACCTCATTTTTATTAATCCTCTCCACTAGATACACTTAAAAGGACATATATTAGGCTTTGGAGTTCAATAAATCATAAAGCTTCAAGCTTTGGGACCAAAAACCCTAAAATGGACCATAATATGCACAAATCAAAAAGGATGAGAAAGCTCTGAGCTTTATACTTTCAATGATGCTCCAACCACAGAAAAGCTCAGATCGAAAGCTTGGACTCCAGCTCCATTCTCTTCAATGCTCCTTCTTCACTCAAAGAATCCCACAAGAGCACATAGAAGCTCACAAATGGCCACTCAAGCTCAAGGGATGGAAATTAGGGGTTTGATAGAGTTGAGGGCTGGAAATGGTGGCCATAAATGAGGTCATCATGTTCTTTAAATAGGGACACACCCCTCATTTAGGGTTTTCACCCTAAGCCTAGTACGCCCAGCATATTAGGTGGCTCCACTTCCAAATCACGCACATGAGTACGTTGAGCGTACACACGCGTACACCCCACGTACTCATCTTCCACCTTTTCTCAAATAAGGGACTAAACTTTCCAAAACTTCAAACTATCATAGTTTCTTCGTTATAAGTCCGTTTCCAATGAACCTCATATCCACGGAAAGGTGGCGAGAAGACCTATGCTTCTAGTAACTCGTCGCAGCCTAAAGGCTTCCACATACCCAGGTTGCAGCCCACGAACCCTAAATCACAGACGATCTGAAACAGGATGTTACATCTTGAGGGCGAAAACTACCACTCCCAGCTCTAAACCGTGGATGGGGTATCTTGTTTTGTGAGGCTTCAGCTGCCTCGACGCATATACTATCACGTGCCCCCTCTGCATCAACACGGCACCTATTCCCGATATGGATGCTTCACAGTAGACTACGAAATCCTCTACTCCCTCCATAAGGGCTAACATTAGAGCTTCGCACAATCTCTGGCGAAGAGTCTCGAATGATGCCTGTTGCTCGGGCCCCCCAAGAAAAGATAACATCCTTCCTGGTCAATTTGGTGAGAGGAACAACAATCTTGGATAAATATATGATAAACCTGTTGGATTAATGTCTAAGTCCATAACTATATTTGGTATGTACTTGACCCGACCCGGCATGGTCCATTTGAGTTGCACTTCACCAACACAGTTTATATGGATAGTCTTTTGAGAATAGTATATTTATGATTTATATTAATATATTATAAGTTCTAATATATTAATATATAATCATATTATTTAATTAGTATTGATCAAGAATTAATTTATAATTAATTAAGTGATCAAAATGAACTAAGTAAATATGGACTCTTATATATATGGAATGGGCCAAGTTCATTTAGGTTGGGCTAAGCTTTCATGGATAGTCCATGGAGTGTTTAACCCATGGATCATATGAAATGAAAGGTTATGGGTTTAACCCTAGTTTCCATACTATATAAAGATGTCCTTGGTTGGTGAAATTGGCACTAGTGTAGTACACTAAGAAGGGCTAGCCGATTTCACTAGAGAGAACCAAGTATCCATATTCTCTAAAGTCTTCCAAGGTGTTTTGGTTATTTGTGATTCCATTTGAGACTTCCACACTGTTGGGGCTAAGCTCTTAAAGCTTGAAGACATCAAGCTACATTAAAAGGTATGTCATCTAACTAGTACTTTGTAGTATAAGAACTTCATAATATGCTAGTTAGAATTAAATCCTTGGAAAGTTCTTATTTGCATGTATAATAGAGAAAACATAGATCCAAGGTTTATAGGGTTGCATGTACACCATAGGAGTGTTAGAATGCTCAAAACCCAACAGTGGTATCAGAGTCTGGTTGTTTTCTGTTATATTGATGCAAATATTTTATTTTCAAAGTTGAAAAAAAAGGAAAAAAAAAAACATGAAGTTTTCAAATTTTAAGATAATTAATTGTTCTTGTGAAAAACTAATTATTTGTAAAATTTGAATAATTTGCTTTATGAGTTGAATTAGGTCAAATTTAATAAAAGATAAAATGATATGATTATTTTATTAGTTTTAAAAGTTTGATCTAAAGAGTTTTATTTTTTGAAACCTCCATAAGTTATGGATATGAAAAGGTTTTAAAAAAATTGATTCAAAGTTTTTATGGAGTTACAAAATTTGGTGTTAATGTTTTAAAGAATTCCATAACTTAAGAATAAGTTATGGATCACCAAAACTTTTTTGAATTATCTTGTTCTTATGAGTTGCTTAGATTAATAGAAAAGTTGAGTGAAATAGTTGTTTTCAATCCAAATTAATCTAAGAGTTGATTCTAAAATGTGTTTTTTTAACTTGTCCTCAAGTTATATGAAAAGTCACATTTAAGTTTCATAAAACTCATAAAAGTTGGCAAAGGTTACAAAATGAACAGTCTAGTTCTAATTAAATGGTTTTATGACTCCATAACTTGTCCTCAAGTTATGGAGAACCAAGAGTCTCTTCATTAAATAATAAATAAAAAAAGTGTAACCTTAATTAATTCCATAAGTTATAAAATAAAGAAAAGTTAATTCTTTTATTAGTTTAAAGTCTTCCATAACTTGTCCTCAAGTTATGGAACTTGAAGAGTTTTTGGATTAAAACTACTTTAAACACATAAGTTATGGAATTAATTAGTTTTGAATAGTTTCAAAACTTGCCCTCAAGTTTTGGAATTTGAAAAAGTTTTCACTTATGAATACTTTAATTCCAAGTTAGCCCTTAGAATTTTAAAAGTTAAAATTTAACCCTTATACTTTATAATATTATAAGTTAATAATATATATATATATATATATATATATATATATATATATATATATATATATGTATAAGAGTAAAGTCAGTCTTACCGTTAGTAGGCCTCATTCACGAAGCCGGTCTATAAGGGGGTATAAGGTTACTGCCTATAAAATGGCATTTTAATGGGTGTCCACTCTCACCCACCGCTTCCTTGACCGGTGGAGGGTCGTTAGCCGAACGGGTAGGACAAGGACTATAATTCTCCATTCATTAAAAGTATTAATGATAAATACTAAGTCACTAAACCTTTTATAAATACCCAATCTTAGTTACTTAGGAAAAAGTGAATAAGGTGCTAATCCTTGAAATTACACTTTGCACTTTGTTTAAGTCGATTAGTGGAGTGTGTGTGGTTAACCGGCACACTAACTCGTATTTAACAAGGTAGGCAAAGGGTAACTTAATGTTTATCATAGTATCGATGGAGCGTGTGTGGTTAACCGGCACATCGATTGAGGGGTAAACACTTAAGGGTACCAAGTAATTTGCATGGTTACTTCACACCTTGTTTTGTGATCCTCAGCATCCCAGTCACAAAACCTGAAGGGCACACTCGAGATTGAAACATGCCATTGAACAGTTCAATGAATCTCAAAGATCTAGGAATTTCAAATCCAATTAAAACCTAATTAATTATTTCGTTTTTCATGGTGGAAATTAGTGAATCGTCATGCACCTACCTTCAAATATTCTATAGCTTGGATTACGGCATCCCTCTTCCAAGTTATAAAATAGTTTGTTGGGTCCTAGCCTTAATATTTCATATTGGGTGTTATATTAAGGACTTTAAATCAACTATCTTGAATATCTCCCAAGAGATGTCAAGTTCAGACATCTATGATTCACTTCCTCCACCTCCTCCAATTATTCTCCCTAACCCACAAGTTCAAGGTCACTCAAGCCCTATTGGCAAGGCAAGGTCTAGGTGTGATCACATCTTGGAGATGAAGTCACATGCTAACAAGCCGGGAGAGTTGGGTGTCAAAGTCTTGAGAAAGTTAGTGGTTCAATCACTTTCTAAGTCACATAGTGAGTTCCTTTGGGACTCCTATGAAATAGACTATGACAAGACCCTTAATGATCTTATCTATTTGCTTGGTGCTGTTAAATCAGAAATGATTTAGTGTACTAGTAAAGCAAATTTGATTAGGAGATCAACTTCCCAAAACTTTATGGACAAGTACAATAGTGACACAGGAAATCCAGAAATGCATTCTCTTCCCAATGGAAAAGTATTGGCCATAGTCAACTTGGTTGACCAAATGGTAAAGAGAAAGGCTAAATCTGAGATAGTCCCATGTACTATTACCTAAGGGTCCATATATTTCTATTGCCAAAAGAAGGGGCTTTGGTTATGAAGCTGCCAAACTTACCTAAGGATGGTAAAGTCAATAAGTTTGACTTTATTTCAGGTAAATTCCATTGTCTAACTCTATTAAGTTCCTACTTGGAGATTCTTATTACATGATGTGGCTGGGTCACATGTTGATATTTTAAGAATCAAAGAAAAGTAAAGAAACTTAAAGGAAGTATATGCTTATTCTGATCGCGAAGATGGATCACATGGTTCGGTGATCGGAATTTTGAGCATGTGCTTAAGAGTTATGATAGATTACTTAGGAATAGATAACAACAAGTTTTCATATACATTTGCATTGTAAGGATTAGTTTTTCCGCAAAGTTTTAAAATAAAAGAAAAGTTTTTATTTTTGTTTATTTTAAAATATCCTTACAATGGCATTTGTAGAAAAAGGAAAAGATGTTGCTTACATGATTCCATTGATAGCAATATTGGAAATATGAATTTGATTCTTTCATTTGTGGTAGCGTCTAAATTTACCAAATAAAGAAAGATTCTCATCACCCAAGTTTCAGTTGGATAGAAACTTGGAATCATGCAAGTTGTATAGTATGATGAATGAGAACTTTCGAGCATTGGAAAATTAAGACTAACTGCTTGTTCACATGGATGTGTGAGTCAAGAGAAGGACTAAGGGATCAAGTACACTTTCTTGTGCACTTGTCAAATTCCACCACAAAAGATGGATAAGAATATTCGTCATGATTTACTAAGGTTTAGTAAATATGATTATACTTACAAGCTTAAGTATAATTCTGAAGCATTGGAAAAATTTTCAATGTATGACAGAACGAATAAGAAGAATCAAATTAGGCAGAAGGATAAAAGTTTCTCAAATATGAAAAGATGGGAGAGTACTTTAGTATCATGTTTTAAGATCATCTTAATGATTTTGAGACCTTATGACAATTCATCCTCTAAGTACATTCTGATAGTTAAGAAGAGGAGTTATGAATTGTTGAAGTGGTTAAATCAAGAAGATGATTCATACTTCATTCCAAAACAATTCATAGAGTTATACTCTAAGATTGTAAATTGAGTGACATTTCTTAAAGAAGGTTTAAAACACTCGTCAAATGTAAGAGTAAAAGTTTTATACTCTTGTACATTTGAAATTGGTAAGTTGTGATGTTTTGGATAAAACAAAGACAAACTAAGGCTAATTGTGTTAAGTGTCTATCTTGATTAGCATCCACATTATCTCTTGAATATTGGCAAAAAAGTCTTATAGGTCAAGGAGACAGTGGGAGTCTAAAAGATCATGAAAGGCTTTCAAGAAGTAATCAAGAATAAAACCTGTATTTCATCGCTAGCACACATCTAGAGGTTTATAACATATCGTGCTGACATTTCTGTGCACATTCCAGTTAAGTTGGCTATACATTTGAGTTCTACATGTTCTTAATTGTTTGTATAGCTACTTGGAAGCAATGACAGGCCTTTGAGCTGCCAGGTGGCAAGAAGTTAAGATTGCACAAGTTCAATCCATATGAGTTAGGATTTGTCACCAACCTAGTCCTGTGATTATGGTTTTGACAAATTCACATGGATAGGAACACTTACACCATAAAATCTAAGTGCATAAGGTTTCTCTTTGATTCATGAAAATGATGGTAAGGAAACTCTTTCACTAAGTAGATTTTAAGTAGATAGCAATTGTGATATTTGCAGTTCTCAAAGTCGTTAGTGGAGCGTGCGTGGTTAACCGGCACACTAACATTGACTTATGAGAAATGGCAAAAGGTCTAAACAATTTAGACTATAATTACGGCATCCCTTTTCATAGTTCTGAAATTGTTTAGACACACATGTGAGCTATCTAAGAGAGGTGTATGATATTGATAAAGTCTTATCAAGGCAATCTAGTATCAGAAATCTGAACTTTGGTAAGAAAGTCAATAAAGTATTGATTTCTAGAAGTCCAGTTGCTTTCTGGGTACATGTCAAAGCTAGTGGGAGCATAAGTGTTATGCTATTAATCATCATGTTAGTGGGAGCATGATAATTATGATAAAGGTTTCAAGTTAGCAATGTTAATTATAGAAAAACAAAAGGTCTTAATTGGGAAAAAGTTGTTTTGTTATTATTAAGGGAGAGGATATTATACTTCATCTCAAATCTAAAAGCATAGATTGAGGTTTTAATCGTATTTAGTCAAGAATATATATGAATTTCATGTTAAAATGGCTCAACATAAGGAAATTCTATATATGGGTCCATTATTTGCGTTCTAAAATTCGATTATGATTACGGCATGCCTTTTCACAATCTGAATTATGAGAACTTGGCAAATAGAAATGGAAATATTATAGCAAAAGACTGGTTTAGTCTTTCTGTGAGACATCATGAATCGTGTCCTATATACTTCGGATATAGGATCGATTACATGTGCTATATTCATCCTTTCTAAAAAATTTCCAAATGCCCGGGGCATTAAAAAGGGAAAAGGTCTAGAATTGGATATGACTAAAATGATTAAGCAATTGTTGAAGACAATCTAAGGTTTACCAAGGATTGGTTGCTCAAGGACAGTTGGAAGTATAGTGTTGACTTTGGAAGGACCATATTGACATAGTCTGAAAAGAGGCAACTCTTGTTCGGAAGTGATAGTCAAAATGGAATATGGAAATGTTTCAAAGTTAGAAAGTATTCAATCTGTAAGATTAGGAAACTTAATGCAAGAAGGATGTTTCCAAGGAGTTGATCTCCTTTGGAATACATTGTAATGATTGTTGTCAAGTCTTTGTGAATTTGTGCATAATCATTACAAGAGGATCAATGCATATAAGTTTACAATCTAACAGATTTCAGTAAATGGCATGAATTTGGAATTCTTGCATTTGCAGTTAGGAAATGGGACTGTGAAATGAGAATCATTGAAGTTATGTTCAACTGGTCTATTTCGCAAAGTAAAGATCATAGACAAACATAGTATGTATACTTGGTGTGTGGCATGACTAGTGTTTAGAAAACATAGTGTACATGCTTGGAGCATGGTACAACTAGTGTTTTAATTCAAGTATAAAGTTGATAAAACTGAAACAATGAATAATGAGTAATCAATATGGTGATAAATAAAAGTGTTTATTTACATTCATAGGGTTTGATACCATATCTGATTCATTTATTCTTGTGTTTCACTTTGCATGTTTTGACTTCCAGAATAAACTAGGTTATTCTTTCGGAATGACTAAGTTATTCAAACCATCCACAGTTGGTCATATGTTGGAAGTAGATATGAATCAAGACTGTCATGGGTTGGCTTGTAGAGGTCTAAGATGTTGGACAAAGGGCTACAACACTCATGAGTGCTCATAAGTTCTGAGTATTGGATTCAACCCGCGCTCATTGGAATCACTTCATGGATTTTATCATGAGTGATCATGAGACGATAATATCTTATATTCTTCAAACCTAGAGATATGAGTTGTTACTATGAGTTGGTTGTACATTGATTGCATGAAAACGCATTCGGTAACTTGGTGTTATAAAACGTGCCTTTGTGTATGATTCAACAAGTAATAGAACAAGCCATATGAGTTGAAGTTTATCCATTCCTTTTACCTTCGGGATAAAAGCGATATCTGTGGGCCCCTCGATGATTTAATGATGACACATGTGAGTGCTTGGCCAAGCCAGGACTGATTTGATTTGTTAAATCAGTCAGTCATCATGAATCGGAAATCGGGAAACAACAAATGGACAGAGAGAATGATTATTATCCATGTCTCAGTCCATATGATATCTAGAATGGAGGAATATATGATCCCTTATCTGATGGACAAGTTCATTGACAAAAGATCAGAGTTCGACGGCAGCTTTAAGGGCTACGATTGCCAGTTAGGTTTTGAAGTCATACTCAATAATAGTTTTAGACTTATCCAAGTGGGAGACTGTTGGATTAATGTCTAAGTCCATAACTATATTTGGTATGTACTTGACCCGACCCGGCATGGTCCATTTGGGTTGCACTTCACCAACACAATTTATATGGATAGTCTTTTGAGAATAGTATATTTATGATTTATATTAATATATTATAAGTTCTAATATATTAATATATAATCATATTATTTAATTAGTATTGATCAAGAATTAATTTATAATTAATTAAGTGATCAAAATGAACTAATTAAATATGGACTCTTATATATATGGAATGGGCCAAGTTCATTTAGGTTGGGCTAAGCTTTCATGGATAGTCCATGGAGTGTTTAACCCATTGATCATATGAAATGAAAGGTCATGGGTTCAACCCTAGTTTCCATACTATATAAAGATGTCCTTGGTTGGTGAAATTGGCACTAGTGTGGTACACTAAGAAGGGCTAGCCGATTTCACTAGAGAGAACCAAGTATCCATATTCTCTAAAGTCTTCCAAGGTGTTTTGGTGATTTGTGATTCCATTTGAGGTTTCCACACTATTGGGGCTAAGCTCTTAAAGCTTGAAGACATCAAGCTACATCAAAAGGTACGTCATCTAACTAGTACTTTGTAGTATAAGAACTTCATAATATGCTAGTTAGAATTAAAGCCTAGGAAAGTTCTTATTTGCATGTATAATAGAGAAAACATAGATCCAAGGTTTATAGGGTTGTATGTACACCATATGAGTGTTAGAATGCTCAAAACCCAACAGAACCTCCGATAGTAGCCTGCCAAACCCAGAAAACTCCTGATCTTGGATGTGGACCTTGGCACCTCCCACTGCATAACTGCATCAATCTTGCCCGGGTCAACCAAAATCCCATTCTGGTTAACGAGGTGTCCCAAAAACTGGAACTCTCATAACCAGAAATCACATTCGAAGAATTTGGCATAAAGCCTATCCATCCTCAACACCCCAAGAATCTCCCGATGATGCTCCTCGTGTTGTTTCCTAGACCTCGAGTACACCAAAATATCATCGATGAACACGATCACCGACCGATCCAACATGGGCCTACACACCCGGTTCATGAGGTCCATCAATACTGCTGGTGTATTGGTGAGCCCGAAAGGCATCACCACGAAGTCGTAATGCTCATAACGAGTCCGAAAGGCCATCTTCTGGAAATCCTCTTTGCAGACTCTCATTTGATGACACCCAGATCTCAAATCAATCTTGGAAAACCAAGATGCTCCCTGCAACTGATCAAACAAATTGTTGATCCTCTGTAGTGGATAACAGTTCTTGACCGTCAACTTGTTCAACTCCCGGGAGTCGATGCACATCCGGTGTGAACCATCCTTCTTCTTCATAAAAAAAACCGATGCCCCCCACAGCGAGCTAATGAAACCCTTTCCCAACAACTCCTGGAGCTGCAAGCATAACTCCTGCATCTCTGGCGATGCAAGGCGATATGGTGACTTGGCAATAGGTGCCACCCCTGGAAGCAGATCGATCCGGAACTCTGCCTGTCACTCAGGAGGCACACCAGACAATTCCTCGAAGAAAACATCCGAGAACTCACATACCACTGGAACATCAGAAATAGAAATCGGCCTCTCAGTAACAACCCGCATATCCACCACATACGCTAAAAAGCCCATGCATCCTTGCTTTAGACTCTGCCTTGCCCTAGCGGCAGAGCAGAAAGCTGATCCCATTCTAGTCCCCTCACCATAGACCGTAAGCACTCCCCCACTAGGGTCTCATATCGTCACCATCTGACGCTCGCAGTCAATCATGGGTCCAAACCGGCTCAACCAATCCATCCCTACTATGACAAAGACATCTCCCATCGCTATCGGTACCAGATCTATCGGAAACTCAACACCAAAAATCTCCAAAACACATCCCCGAAATACATCAGTGGCAAAAACTGCATGCTCATTAGCTATAGAAACCCTCAGTGGTCAACTCAAAGCCTCGCATCTAACACTGTGACATCCCCAAAAACTCGGCCAGAAAAGACCGTTTTTCATTTATGCTTTAAAAATATTTTCAGAGTAAATCCTTTTGATTTGAAAGAGTTGCAGAATTTGTTCCCAAAAACAAAACATGATAAAACAATGTTTACCAAAGCATTTCATAAAAGAAATGTATTTTCATTATAATCAAAACTCGGGGTGTCATGTTCCGATACAGACCAATAAGCATAAACGATAACATTACAAGTCATTCAACAAATATATATACAAATACAGACTTGTAAACAAAACAACCGATGGTTCATCCATCTCATGCCCTTGCGCCACTTCCTGTAATACAAATAAAACTGAGTGGGTCAGGCTTGGGAGCCTGGTGAGCATATAGGGTTTTCAACCCACAATAAATAATCATATTTAATTTTCACCAACCAACAATAACCCAATTACCCATTCCCGTTATTCTCACTTTATGTCCCTAAAACAACTAACACAAGGGACCTAGTCTAAGAATATTTCATCGGGGCGACAACACATGCTTCGGGGGTACCTCAGCAATATAAGTCAAATAAGGCAACCATGAGGGGGATGGAGTACAGCAAATGAACACCCGAGTTCATTAACACCTACAGGTGGCAAACCTGCTAATGTTTCCACAAGACTGTCTAGAATAGCCCGTGGTCGTCATCTAAACTCCGCTAGATGACTAAATCAAACAACAACGAGGCCTCTCATCTGTTTATTACACACCAACTATCTACCCATGTTCTACCCAACATATTAGTAGATAAAATATACATTTTTGTACATAGTTTAAAAACCTGCATAGCATGCTTTAATCAACACATATTCCACATAACAGATGAGGCACACACACACATAACACATATCTCATAGAGAATAAATCATATCTATGAGATAGAAGAGAGTGAATATACATTCACACATATAACCACAATATACCATACACATAGCACGTATTTTATAGAAAATACTTAATATTTATGTGTTAGAAGAAGGTAACTACACACTCACACTTATAAACAACAATATACTTAATACACTTGAACCAAACTTTTATTATCATGTTTATGAAAGGTAGTATACACTCACTTGATCAGAAGATGATCGGACAGCACTACGACTTGCAGAAGTAGTAATCCTCAGCAGATCTGGATGATCTTCACAAAAATCGAACTTCTCGCGGGCAGAGCTTCGGCTCGGGAACCGCACTTCTCGGGATCTTCGGGATCTCGGGACTTGCCTCGGGGCTCGAGAATAATACCGGGGCTTCGGGATATTTCTGGCACGCAAAACGATGCAAAACGGGAGAGAGAAGAGAAGAAATTGGCAAAAGACTCGGCTGCCTTCGGTTCCTATTTATAGGAGGCTGGAGCCTCGGAGTACGCGGGGCGTACTGCAGTACGCAGCGCGTAATGCTTCCGAAATCGTCACTGCATGCGTCATCCGAAATGTCGACACTCTTCGGAGTACGCGGGGCGTACGTCGGATCGGACTGGTGACTCGTCTTCGGATAATGCCGGATTAAAAGATTAAAAATAAATAAAATTTATTTAATAAACTTCGGAAATTCATATCTTCTTCATACGAACTCCGTTTTCGACGTTCTTTATATCTACGCGAAGGTGAGACCACGCTCTACAACTTTCGTTTAGACTCCGCCGGCTAATTTCGAATTTATTTTTATTATTTATTTTTAGTAGGTCACGACAGAAAAACTTCGTTATAAATTCATAACTTCCTCGTTTGACGTCCGTTCTCGCCTAACATTTTATCGCTTCGATACCAACAACGAGACCTTCGATCCTCGTTTAGATTGCTTCGGCTAAAAACCGCTCGATCTCAAATCGAGTATTTCGGGCTGCACATCGCTAAGCCGAAACTTCGATAAATCATAACTTCTTCATACGAAGTCAGATTTGGGCGTTCTATATATATTCGGAAACCTCGTTTCAACTACTACAACATTATTCAAAGATATTAAGTTTATTTTACACTTAAATTTGACGCTTATTTTTATTCTTAATTAATCAGACCACATAATTAAGCAATTAAGCACAAAACACATAATACTCAAATAATACATTCTTATTATTTCAAAACGGGTTATAGAGGTTAACCTAGACTATTACGTTGCTAAAAATGGCAAGCCCGGAAACACAGGCATTACAAACACTAATGTGACGACCAAAAGATAAAGACACGAAGGATCGATTCGCACCCGAATCAAATAACACCAAGGAAGGCACAAAATTCACAAGAA
Organism: Lactuca sativa; assembly: GCF_002870075.4. NCBI lineage: Eukaryota > Viridiplantae > Streptophyta > Magnoliopsida > Asterales > Asteraceae > Lactuca > Lactuca sativa. The sequence goes on from NC_056628.2 coordinate 36,927,169, forward strand.
AAGTACCTATATAAAACACAATATAAGCATAAAAAAATAATCACAATATCATAAATAAGGAGATACATACCAACAACAACGCTAGTTGTTGTGCGGACCTCCTCCGCAGTCAGCTGGAAGGCTCTCCCATGAGCTCTCGGAGCCTCGGCCTTCCCCGGTCGGCCATCAGGAACGCGCAAATCGGCAGGAGCAGAAGCCTGGGCTGATCCCTGAGTGAGCTGAGGACACTCGGCCTTCCAGTGACCAATCTGGTTGCACTGAAAGCAAACCAAAAATCCCTTGGGGCAGTCCTTCACCATATGCCCCTCCTTGCCGTATTTGTAGCAAATCCATGCTCGGCAAGATCCCTCATGACTCTTGTCGTACTTGCTACAAGTGTGGCCCCTCTGGCCTCCTGCTCTTGTATCAGCGGGTGTGGCCCGCTTGGTCGCCGGCTGCGACTGTACTGGTCTCATGTCTCTACCTTGAGTCTCTCGTTCCTCTCTAGACTAAATATCCAACTCAATCTCCCTCCTCCTAGCATTGGTCTATAGCTCAACTAATGGCTGATATGATGATTTTGCCACGAACTCCCGAATATCTCGCCTCAAAATGGTCAAGTACTAGCTCACACATGCCTGCTCCGTAGACACGTGCTCAGGGCAGAACAACGCCCTCTCATTGAAAATCCTTGTAATCTCTATCATTGTTTTTGTCTTCTGTTTGAGATACAGAAACTCTTGGGCCAATCGTTCCCTATCCACTTGGGGAACGTACTCATCTTGGAATAATTGAGTGAACCTTTCCCGAGTAACTGTTGCATGGTCTGCAGGAGAGTAATCATTCGTCACAAACCTCAACTAGTCCTTCGCTCCTAAGCGAAGCTGGTTCAGCGCATATTGGACCTTTAGGTCCTCCGGGAATTAACAAGTATAAAAGCATCCCTCGATATCAGAAATCAATCTCGTAGCAGTAATTGGATCTTGGATCTTGTCGAACTCTAGTGTCTTCGTGTTTCTGAACTCTCAGAGCAACAATGAATCACCCCCTCTGGCCTCGAAGCTGCAAGGGCTGCAGCGGTTGCGGCAGCGCCAGCCTTCGTGACAGCAGCATAACGCTTGTCAAAAGTCTCAATCAACATGGTCTTAATAGACCCGAACATCTTTGGAATGACCTTTCTGATAGCTGCGGCCACCTCCTCAGCAATGATCCTACGGATCTCTTCGTTACTGGTACCCCCAACCACCCCCCTCGAGGGTTGCTGCGGGTAATCACCATAGTCTCTCTGAAACACAAACACAGAAATCATATGGGACTGGCTAACATGCACACACAATTACCCACCCCTACATGCTTCTTAGTATCCTAAGGTTCTTACTTGGATCGTGTACAGATCCGGTGTTTTCAGTAGTATGGGCCCAATACTACCTTCCACACCAACCTGTAGTTAACCCAAGTCCTCCTCCCAGGATCCTAATTCACAAGTACTCTATCCCTCACGGATATGAAACTACTCTCTCAGTAGATTCCTCAAATGAACATCTAAGTATCCCTCCTAGATTACTCTTTGACTTAAAACTATCTCTCAAAGATTTCCTGCCAGGTACCCCTACTCACCACACACACAAAGCAAATAGTAGATAATGTCAATCAATAGCATTCTCCTAAGCTAAGGCATCATGAATCAGGTAACTCTAGCTCTAAATTCCTGAAATACCTAGCCTACGATCTAGCATGCAACTCTAGTATCTTATCTCATAAGAATATAAATAAGTAAGGGTATTTTGGGAAATCACCATTCGGGCTCTGGCTGATTGTACACACTGTTTCATCTCATTTCCTCTTAAAATCTTTTGCTCGTTTAGAAAATCATTTCTTTTTAGATTTTTTTTTCAAATCCTTAGTTTAAGTCTAGACATACCCGAGGGTACAGCCGAATCCTTCAAACCAAGGCTCTGATACCAACTTGTAACACTCTAAATTTTCAAATAAATTTTCATTTTTAATTCCACACAAAACACAGTTTAATATCTCTCATACTCAATTTATAGATGTTTCAAAGCACAAACATAAAAATTGTTTGTCACATATCCCAAAATCCTCAAAATATAAATCAACAAGTTGGTGTGTACAATGATGTCGGCACCTTCCCACGATACTGAGATGTACCTGAAACACATTTCACACAACATTGTAAGCACAAAGCTTAGTGAGTTCCCTAAAATACCATACACAAATAATTAGCCTCTCATGGCTATATCGCGATAAGGACCCTCCGGTCATGTGTCTCGTGGAAGACCCTTCGGTCTCACGGCTTAGGTTGGACCCTCCAGTCCTATATCTCAATGAAAACCCTCCGGTCTCAGGACTCAGTTGGACCCTCTGGTCCTATCTCAATAAATACACGAAATAATATATAGCATAAATCACAAAGACAAAATGCATAATATCACATATCTCAGTATCAGCACATAAGACCCTCCGGTCAGTAACACAAATAAGACCCTTCGGTCGCATAGTAATTACCACTCATGTAATTATAGTTAGAAGACTCACCTCGTAAGTAAAGCAAGTATGTCTCGCACTCAAACTGTCAGTCTAGACTCCGCCTTCAAATGGCTGCTACAACTGAATGGATGTCGGATCTATAGACTCCTTCTTATTCCAAGCTCTTCACTCTAGGAGTCGGGATGTTACAAGAGGACACTTATGAATCTAGGCACAAAAATCGTAATCCAAATTGCTAGAAGGATTTTATGTTCTTTTGAAGAAAAGAGGGCTAATAGTTGCGTATAGCTTCTCAAAGAGAAGAGTCGTTTATATAATAAACGAGATTTAGGGTTTGCTTCTTAGGGTTCAATGTCATGGGTTGCTTTTAAAGCAAGTCAGAGAAATCCAGAATTTAATAAGGAAATCAATGGTTTTCAAAACTGATGAATTTCGTCAGCTTTACCCCTTGGACCCCGCTAGGGGCGCTGCCCCTTTGAAAACCCCAAACCCCCGACTTGTCGTCGAACATGCTTCTAATTCGATCTTATACATGTGTGCACCCGCACATACCCGTGCATATATTACAGAACAAATTATGAAGCCTCTTAGCTCACATGTTAGTTCCTATTACATAAAATGACATTGTGATACTAACATCACTAACAAGGATCGCGTAAAGTAGTAGAATAACAAAAGTGGAAGTGAGATTAGAAATGATTATATGTTTAGAAATACCCAACATGCTATAGGTTAGAATACTCCAGGTGGGAGGATGATTCAAAGGTGGTCGAGGCAGCTACAAACTGGATGAGTGGATCTAGAAGGGAGTATGATGGAGTAGTATTTTGAATTAGAAAGGGATGACGTTTGGTTTTAGGAAAGCATGTGAGTCAAAATTATTTGGAAAATTTTGGCAAAGGGCAAAACGTTCCCATTAAATAAGATGTGGCCGTTATAATTACATTTTGGTTTGTTAGGCATTAACAACTAAAACACGATGATTGTGGAGGAGGAGGGTGATAACCAAGTAACACACAGTCACACACGATGTTTATCAGGGTTGGAGTTTGTTTATAGTGATAGCGGGAAATAATGGTTAAGATAAAGACCCGAAAACTTGTATGTGTATAGCACTGTAATCGACCATATGAGATGGTTGGAGAGAAATTGTTTAAGAGGTTAGATCAGAGAAATTGTAAGATCATAAATATTATTCACCTTTCAATGTGTGTTTTATATACAAATAACAAACGTATCTATCATGGAAGTAACCTATCTATAGGATAATAGAAAAAGTACATATAAGGTGCAAAGTGAGCAACAAGATATATTTATTTATAACAAATATATCCCAAAATCGTTACATATGAAAGTTTTACAATTCGTCTATAAAACTAAAATCAATTTATTTCGACATGAAAATTAAATAAAACAAATTTAAATAATATATTAAATAAAATAATATTAATTTGTATGTGTGCAAAGGTTTGGAGCTGTGTAAGAATTCTCTTTTTCCAACAATTTATTTGGCTCGTGGGGTCATGGACCAATGTTTATGCTCAGATTTTGACCGATAAAAACAAACCTAGAGACAAATATATAAAGTTGGATTGAAAGTTATTTATAGTTATGATAAAATTCGTTAGATTAACATTTATCACTTACATTAAGTTTTGAATCAAATAAACTAATATAGATAATCATCAATAACGATTCAATAGAATGCTATTATTTACATCAAATTGTTCTCTTTTCATCTTCTTTATTCCAAATTGATAGTGAAATGACAACTAAATCACACAGTCCATGTGACTTTTTATCATCGTACAAGATATAAATCATTCATGTTATTATCAACTTATCGGAGTTTTCATTGATCAAATCAATATGGTTATAAAACAGATAATATATAATCACTCATACAGTAAGTTTAATATTAAACTTGACAAGTGTTGTGAATATGGCCAATAAAAATATTACACACGAATACAAAATAAAAATTTCTTTGTTCTTCTAGAGGGATTTGGATGTTGAACAACCTTTTGTGGCCCCATCTCAACACACCCTATAGAAAAAAAGGACTAAGTAAAAAAGTACCCTTAACTTCAAAGCCAAAAAAGACCATGTGACCTTAAGTTGAATAGGGTAGATGCCCCAATTAATCTCCTATTTCCAGCATTCAGGTGTCAATGAATGGTCCCTTTTGTTGTCCCAACAATAGTTATAAACCAGGTAGTGGCTGTGGACCCATTTCATGGCCATGTGTTGTCTCCGGCTAAGGCCACCAGACCGCCCCGGAGAGGCGGTAACAGGGTGGCACCGTGGTGCTGAGTAGGCTGAGCAACCTGTTGCCTTGAAATTGGTGAACCTTCCGACAAACGGTTGATATCTGTAATCAGCTTTGTATTTACCATCTTCAGTAGCCCATGAAGAAGCGTCCCATATGGAGCCATATAACCACATTGGCCTTAATGGAAACGTTGCACTGCTTTTCCTTGGATACCTTCTTATCGGCACATCATCCACAAAAAATCTAGAAAAAATGTATAGAAAGAATTAGATTTAATTAGAACAAAATCATAGGATGCTCCTTGAAGGTTAAACAACATTCTTGTCAATAACATAGGTAACTTTTTAAACCACTTTTTTTTTTTATATAAAATCTATCCTTTTTGAATAATGAAACAAGATCCAAAGACAAACAAGTACGGATTTTTTTTATCAACAACTCTCAATAGAATGTTTTACAACTTGTATAAGTATATCAACTCAAACCCACTAGTTAAAAACAATATATAGGTTTTTCTTTTTCAAATGTATCATTTGATTTGACGTATACTTTATTCAATTTAAAATAATAAGTAATAGATTTTCATAATAAATACAATATAAAAAACCTTACATTAAATCGTTTGGGCTCCACAAGATAGCATAGTGATGAAAATTTTTGGTGGGGTCAAACCATAAATGAAACTTCATTTCTCTCCCAATAATCTTTCCATCTCCACTCCCCCGGATATACACATTTGTTTGTAAGGTGTATGGCTTTCCAAATGTTGTTCCAAGGAATTCTATGTCAACCTCATCATGAAACCCTGGGTGCGCTTCATTGTTGGAAAGCTATAATAAAATTTAGAAAACTTATTATTTGATTAGACCAAAATGATATTATTACATCTTGCAATGAGTTTAATATTAAAACTTAAAATGTTATTTTTTAATACTTAATTAGATCACATAAAAATAAAAATTCTTGTGTTTATTGTGATAATTCATTGGGTGTCTAAAATGTCTATTGATATAGACAACTGTAATTTATAATCAATAAATTCTATTTTTCCGTAATGTTTAGTTAATAATGGGCAAAATATTTGAACAAACCGTTATATAATACTATTATAAAACAATGCATTGATTGAAGGAGAATCTAATCAAGAAGATGAATCAATATTGTGCTTAAAGACATTAGACATGTACTATTTTGAGTGGCTCCCTCGCCATAATGCATATTCAAAACTTCATAAAGATAATGATAAGTGTCTACTTTGTAACATCATGGTGTAATAATAAACAAGTTTACGTAAAAAAATATATTATATTTTATTTACATGCTAAAAGAAATAAAAATCTAACGTTTCTTTAGTAAAGGCACTATCTAAAAGATTTGCTGAAAGCATAGAACATTTCTACTTTAAATAAACATAATCTATTTGTTTTACAGTATTCCGCAAGGTGCACAAAGAAATGTTATTTTCTCTTGACACATTGTAAATTAAAAAATATTTTAAAAAAAATCCAAACCCATTATCTATTTAGTACGTATAGAATCTACAAACCCTAAGGACACATTTCCAAACATGATTTTTACTTATTTCAACCATGCAATACGATTTCTTATCCATATATAAAGATATACCACACAGTCCTTTAAATCGTACTTTTTTTTATCAGTTATATTTGATGTAGGCTGTATTAATCGAATCTATTTGATATTTGGGTGGATTTAGATTAAGGGAAAAAGTCGAGGATGTGACATATTGTCGATAAGTTGAAAATTATTGGCGGAAAGGACATTAGGTACGTTCATGGAACTAAGTGAGGTACTATGAGCTTGAAAGCTTGTACTAATTAATGTCAATCATTGACACATTGCTTAATGCTCACATAGAATGCTGTTATGACTCCTGCGGTGTAACCGGGTTGAAGTTTGATGGATGCTCCAAAATACCCGGATCGGAAGGGTTTTACCGACTTGAACCCGCTTCCTGTAATCAAGAAAACGTTCAAGATCCACGTAAACTTCACTTCTTTCATGTAAGTTGTTAAAGTTGGAAGCTTTGGAGCATTTTTGAAAAAGGGGTTTAAACTTTAAAGTTATTGTTTGAGAGAAATAAAGGTACCTGATGTACGATCGAGCCAGATGTCAAGCGCATTGTTGTGAACGCTTTGGTGGTTAGGACCCCAGAGGTTTCTGAAGCCTTGGTTAAAAGTCATGGACCTGAACTTTGAACTAGGGTAGAACCCAGGTGAAGGTGGCCAGTAGCCAGCATTGCTCACCGATGCTTCAGTGAGTATGAAGACAAGTGATAAAAAGACTAAATAACCCATTAAACGAGAGAGAGAGAGAGAGAGAGAGAGAGAGAGAGAGAGAGAGAGAGAGTAATGAGAAAGAGTGATGTGAAGGTGTATAAATGGAGAGAGAGGTGACGGGATTGTGGGGGTGGGTGGGTGAGTCGGTGGGGTAGTGGTGCATGAGAGGAATGTGAAGGGTAATAGTAATACAATAATAATAATTGTATATATTTATTTATTTATTTTATTTTCTTGAAAGAGTGTACAACATCTATTAGTTTAGTTTCAATCTATATTTTTCTTCTCAAATGAGATTTAAACGTTCAATCTTTGACTGAGATGATCTATCTGTTAACTGTAATACTCACAATATCGTTATGAAGATTTCAGAGCAATTGAGCTTCATCAACAATCTATGAGATCGATTTCATCTGTTGATCATTAATTCACATCCATTTGAATTTTGATGGATATTTCAGCAATCGGTATATAAATTCACAAATCCATATTTAGAAAACTTTCGGTGATGACTTATTTTTATTTGAACTGAGTTTCTCACTAATACAAAATGTATTTAATCATACGATGGGTGTTCTTATATATGCATCTAAAACTGTTTGTACCTCTCCATCTTCTTGATTGACTTCCCTCTTTTAATGGATTTTCTTGTCGTTCAAAAAATAAAATTATAACATGTTCGTGGAAATTATGTCTAATATATACCCTGGAAAATGGAAATCATATATTGGAAATTGTTTAAGGGTGCGATTCTCGTTTATGATTCGTTTTTGTTTAACGGTTTGGCCTATGTTTAATGGTACCATTGTTTAATGGTTCTAAAAATATACGGTGTGGGTCACAACGAGAAACAAATTGGATGAGTTGGCACACGAAAACGGCGTCACGACGCGGGGAACACCGCCCCCCAACTCGTTGAAGCTAGTTATGGCGGATTTCGTGAGCGTTAAGACGGATTTCAACGCATAAAAATTCGAGGGTTTTCTTCACTCGACCGTTTGAAAACGGTCAAAATTAAATAATAATAAAAAATTTACCTTTTATCCTTATTATAAATACTACTTTTAAGCCTTTTCTCTCATTCTCTCTATATATTATATACATATCTTTTTTTAAAAATTTAAAAATGGAGCAAAACTCAAACACCCCCCTCCATCATCAAACCCAAACACAACCTCGCCTCTCAGATTCGCGAGTTATGAAAATAATTTCAATATGTTATTGTCACAAGGCTCACCACAATTCTCATACCAAGGCGTCGCTTTCAATCCCGCTTCACCGCCACTACAATTTCCCAACTCACCTTACCTTCAACATAATTAATTTGGTCAAACCCCAAATTTACAACAAAAATCTTTTCCCTACTTTTGCTTCGATGCGACAAACAAGCAACCAACCATCGCCTACGACACAACAATCGGTTGAAGTGGAAGCGGGAGGTAGTAGGAGAGGGAAATAGAAAGCAAAATCGAAAGGAAAATCGATAGCGGTGGAAACAGAAAATGCAGACATTCCACAATGGTGGGCACCGGAGGAGGAATACGCTTTGACGGCGGCTTGGTGTGCTACTTCAAAAAATGAAGTTCGCGGAAATAGAATGAAAAAAAGAGCTTATTGGGGGGGGGGGGGGGGGGGGGGGCGGTGCTCGACAAGTTTCACGCTATTTTAAAGAAAACTTCGTATCGCAACAATGACATGTTGAGCAGCAAATGGGGTCAAATAACTAAGTGGTGCAACAAATTCAACGGTATTTACAACGGGCTTGAGGCGCAACAACAAACCAACGACTTCAATTAGTTCAAATCTGCTAAGGAACAATATCGGGTTGAAATGGGTCATGTTTTCGACTTTGAAAAATCATGGGAATTGTTGCGAGCGGATCCAAAGTGGAATAAAACATATACATTATAGGAGATTCAATCCAAAAGGTCTCGCAATTCTAGCTCGGTCGACGTGTCAGACGCACGAACTAACATTGACCTAATCGCCGACGACGATAAGATCCCGGATGATATCCAAGAGATATCCCCACCACCACGACCGCCCGGACGCGACAAAGCGAGACGCGTTGCAAGACATGCGGAGGAGGTGGAGACGAGAGCAAAAGAGGCGGCGGACATGAGAGCGAAATTTGACGAGCACAATTTATTAATAAAAGAAAAAAATGAGTTGAAACATCGTCATTTGGAGTTCCTGGAAAGACAGACATAGGAGAAGCAGAGGCAAAAAGAGAGTGAACTACTGACACATTAGTTGTCAATTCTTCAGACGAGCGATGAGGGTTTGGCGTCTGCTGATCTAGCGGTGCTACAAACGATGAAAGAATAAATTAGGAAGAAATATTTAGGTTAATTAGGATTGTTATGTGGTTTTAGTAATAATTTGAATGATATTTTAGTTATGATTTTAGGTTTAAAATTATATTTTTTTTAATTGTAATCATAATTTTAGATTTAAAATATTATGTCTTTTTTTGTTTTTAAAATTTTATGTTTTATAAAAAATATATTCATGTTAGTGAAAAAAAAAACGAAAAGGAAAAAAAAAACCCAATTTAAAAAAAAATAAAAAATAAAACATATTTATTTTTAAAAAGTTGGTGTTGTATATTGTTGTTCATTTCCACACTTGGTGTTATAATACCATTTGCTTATATGACATGAAATGTGAAGTGACATAACTTGGTGTTACAGATTTCGGTGCGAATTTATAACCACGTAGTTAAATATGTCTGCTTTTTATGCGATATATTTTTGTTTGGGTTCCTACCACACTAATTAATAATTTGAATTGTCTCATCAAATGCTTTTTATACTATAGTGTCTTTTTGACGACCTTCTCGAATATCCTTATTTTTGGTTCCAACTATGCTTCTTTTTTGCACCAAATCTTATTGTTCTCGTCATTTTTTCTGCATAAAAATATAAAACATACTTTTATTAAAACGAAAAACTATTTTTAATGGCAAATTGAATCCACTCATAAACTACTCCTAACCATTATTATATCTTATATATATATATATATATATATATATATATATATATATATATATATATATATATATATATATATATATATATATATATATATATATATATATATTCAGATATATCCCAGGCCAGACTTTAACATTTGTTCTCAAGAAAAGAGGACAACACTTAATACACCTAAAATAAACGATTTTTGGTAAAAAAAAAAAAAAAAAAAAACTATTATAGTAACAACTAGTTTTATTATTAAGCTAATGGAAAAAGATCTATAATGGGTACATAATATTCATGTTGTACACATTTAGTAGATATTGTTTTTTCTTGACTAATTAGTCATTTAACTTGTTGCTTTATACACATCTAGTCTTTATGATCGGTTTCTTTAAGTTATGACCGACTACTACATGTTAAGTTCTCCGTTTGTACACATTTAGTCATTAATGTTTTTTTTTCAAAATAAATCATTGTTGTTTTTGTAGATATTTAGTCTTTATGATCGAGTTTTTAGGTTTTACTCATATGACATCCTACATAGGACATTATTTAGTGAGTGTTGGATCTATATGTACAAGAATCATTATGGAATGATATTGTTAATAATATATGATCCTATAAGTTCACACCTTTATCAAGTTGACATATTTTGTATATTTATTATTAATGTGATTATTAATTAATAATATCGATTTTTGTATTTTAATTAGGGAATAATTATTATTTTATGAAAATAATAATTATAAGAGAGTATTACTAGTTATTATTTCATATTGTGTGAATTAATAAGTCATGCATAATATTTTGGCGTAGTTGGATTCTTTTGTTTTTTTACCTAAAGATAAAGTTGATATTTTATAAACTTGAAGTTTATAAAAAATAAAGAATCTTTCTTTTTTAATTAGTCATAGCCTAAAGCCCGAAACATATAATCATGGAGGTTGTCCATACTTTTGTCTCTCATGCTTCTAAAGGCTAGCCATTACTTTAGAGTATTTTAATGGTTAGGTCTTACTTTTCATGGGTTATATAAGAGATGGATGAGGCTTGCATTTTGGCTAGAGTGAAGCTCTTCTTCTTCCTCTGTTTTCTCTCTAGAAACGTGGGTTCTTCTTCTCTTCTTCCTCTTTCTCTTAAGAAGTTAGTTTAGTGATTAGAAGCCCTCTTGAGTTGTCTCCTTTAGTGCTTATTTGAGTTAAGCACTTAAAGGTTTAAGACTCTCAAGAATACAAGAAGGAACTAGCATTCCAAGTGCCTTACTCTTGATGGTGGATACTTGTAGAGAAGATCATACACTTTGATCTTTTGTTATCTTCATCAACACCTCAAAACCAAGTGGGTTAAAAGGCTTCAAATGTTATCTATAAAATATTCTATGGTTGTTTTTTATTTCATTTTAACCTCTATAAATGGATCCATGATGGTTTAGTTTTGTTATGAACTAAAAATAAACTTGTTATTTTTAAAGTCTTCTATTACTGGTTTTTAAGAAAAACAAACTTTTATTTCGTATCAAAACCCAACAGTGGTATTAGAGTCATCTTTTATATGTTAGAATGATTTTTTATGTTTGATAATCTTTTGTTTTTGGAAAACAAGCATGGATTTCTTTTGGTTAAAAAAAATCCACATTTGTCTTCTTTGTCAACTTCTTGGTTAAAATTGTTTATTTTTATATATAACCATTTTTCATTCATTTTGGTTATATAAAAATTGTCTTAAAAAACAACGAGTTGTTTGTTGTAATATTTGATGTGTTGTTGTGTATAAACAAGCCATTTGGACCTTTGTGTTGTGTTTGGTTGATATTTATTTATTCATAAGATGTAATAGATAAATAGGTAATTTTCATTAGTTGATTTGTTGTAATAAATTAGTTAGACTAGTTGTATTCCTTTTAAATGTAACAAGATGAAGAAATGACCTCCTTAAAGATGACTTAACCATTTAAGACCATAATCCCAACCACAAGCTTTCACTTTTGGTTTTGGGTTTAATTATAGTCTTAATGGTTTAAGTGTTGCAACTTTCACAACATGAAAATTTGAAGTCCTTTTGCAAGCAAGAGTTGACTTGGCAAGTGGGAGTTTGACGACCTTTTGAAGTGACCATTAAGTCCTTTAGGAAAGACTTAATAATTCTTGTGATGACTCGCATAAATTATTACTAAACATGGCTTGGTTTATACACATTATAATGCATGCTTGTGATGTTTATTTTATGTTAAATATATGTTATGTTTTATGTCTAAAAATGGTTTTTACATGTTTTTATATGTCAAATAACATTTTTTATAAGATAATATCACTTGGAGTTTGAGTAAAAATATTTAAAAGATAACATAAGATGTTTATAAACGGATATTTATAAAAACGTTTTACCGGTTATCGGCTACCGGTTAAAAACTCATTTTTTTGTTGAAAATAGTTTTATTGTAAAACTTATAAATATCCAACTTTAAAATATTTGAAATGGTTTAAAAGACGTTTAAACATTATATAAACTTCATGTCTTTATAATAAATAATGATTTTTTAAAAAAAGACTAAAATCAGTTTATAGCGTTATAACTGCAAATAATAAAACTAGGGATTATTTTTTGCACCAAAACTTAATATATGATATTGGTGTCTTTAAACATAACACAACATGTTGATATTATGTTTTATGGATGCTAAATGAGATTTAAAACATAAGTATCATCACCCAAGTTTTGGTTTATCAAAATATAACTTTTATCATAAGATGCACAAAAATGAGTTTATAAAATAAAATGAGTTTATTCTGTAAATTCATGAAGTCATTATTTTTGATTGTTAAAAGGAGATTTAAAATAGTGATTTAACTATAAAATATAGTTTTATTAAGACTATTGTCGGTTCTTAAAACCAATCTACGACTAAACTTTAAAATACCAGATTTTAGTTTATAATTGATCGCGTTTAATGTCAAATAAAATGAAATTTTATTTGACACCTAAAGAACCTCATTAAAGTGATATGAATTTTACAAAAGGGTACATGAATTGTTGGATGCATGTAATATTCATGAGATCATGTTTTTATAAACTATAATTGTAAAACATATATATAAAGTCTTATTTACAAAACTTCAAATCTATGCAATCCATCTATAATTCACTTGAGATTTTTTTTTCAGTTCATATGGATTTTAGGGTCACCTTATTCATTTGAGTTGTCAAAAATAGTCAAGGTGTTTTTGTATTTGCTTATGGGATAAAGGTCACCTAACTATTTGTGAAATACAACTCACATGTTTTTTAATTGGATGATTTGATCAATTTCTTATGTGATAAAGGTTGTCTAAGCATAAGAGTTTTGAGGCATAGATGGGATAAACATGTCAAGCTAAACAATAGTTGTTTCGGATCCCATAATCTAGGAGTTACATATCGTATGAAATTGGTAATCGCTACCTACCAAGTTTGATTAAGTTTATGGGATAAACATATTCTGGAAAGTATGGGACTCAGACTCAACAAATTAAGTGCTTTATGGTAGTATTAGCCTGCCAATCCGCCATGGTGCGGTCATCGACTGACCACTGTGCGGTGGTCATTTGAGTTGCATCAATATTGTTTGGACCGAACCACGACACGATCAAGGGAGTGTCATGGTGAAGTGGACCGTTGACCGTTCACTTTTTGACCAGTTTGACTTTTGTTCAAATGTTAGTAAAAGTGCAACTCATCGCTTTAAGTAAGGACAAAATGGTCTTTTTTCATCATGATAAGGACTATGAGAGGAAAGACTTGTTTAGTGGAAAAAGTTAAGTAATGTGCCTTGATATTGCCATATTTATACCTATTTTTAGGCAATATTTAAGTACATTTTTATTAATAAGTTGGTAATTTGTTTAGAATAATGGTACTTATGAGATTAAATGTTATTTGCAGCAAAAAAAAAGACATTTTGAAAAAAAGGGACTAAAAGCATTAAAGAAAGAAACTTTTGACCATTACCAATAGAGGGGACTTTTGGCTAGAGAGAGGAGTTCCAGAAGGCAATTTTGAGTAGAGAAAAGTTCTGGGAAGAGGCTTTCAACACCAAAAGAGTGAAGGTCCATAATTTAGTTTATTTAATCGTTAACTAGGAACATGTTTCATATCACTTTGATTTGTGTTAGTATGTTAGTTGCTATTATGAGCAGCTGAATCTAGCTACTCTTGTTTAGCTAGATGAAGCTTCCAACTTATGAATAGTTTAATTTTTATGGATTTATTTAGTTGGTAAATTGCTTGTGTTTGATTTGTATTCACCTAGCATGTTTGTGGTTGTTTCTCTATTTGCTTGATTACATGTTCTGTGTAGCTTAGTGACCATTAACTACATGAACTTGTTTACCTAATGATTTAGTGAACATTGAATTGTTAGAGTTAGGATTGACCAATCTTAGTTAGTAATTAGAATAAATAAACTTAGCTGTGCTAGAGAACGTGGATTGTGACTATAATTGCGTTTGATAATAAATCTTACATAGCATATTTATATTGATAATTGATTCTGTGTTCAACTGTGTGTGACCATACATAGTTTGACATGAATTAGTTAATTATTGGTAAAGTTAGAACTAAATTACTAATACAATTAAAACCAACTCGATAATCCATAATCATTAGCTAGCCATAAGGAAGAAGTGGATTCAAACTAGACAAGAGTGTGTTTTTACTAATTGAATTTGATTTAAGTTCGTTTGGTCTTGTAAAATTTGATAAAACCCTCTATAAACTTGTTAATAATTAGGTTAATTTGATAGCAAATAGATTAGTTTGTAACACCGTTCCCTGTGATCGACACCCGACTTACCCAAGCTATACTGTAATCCGACTAGGTATACTGCCTATAAGTGCATAGTTAGTTTAAGTTTGTTAGGTTATAAATATTAAAATTAGTGGGTACTTTTGAGCACATCAAGTTATTGGCGCTGTTGCCGGGGAACGGCAACGTTTATTAGTTTATTTAGTTGTATTAGATTAATCGACCCTTTTTTGTGGAATAAAATCTGCAAAAAGGTTAATTGGTTATTTATTTTTGTTTATTAGCTTAGCTTAGTTGATTAGCATATAACAAAAAAATTTGTTTTCTGTTTCTGTCACAGAATTCACGACGTGAGTTTTATAAACTCACGACATGAAAGCTGCGATTTTCAGTTTTTAGTATTTTCTTATTTTAGTTCAGTTTTACGTTTTTAGTTTAGCGAGTTGCAGGAGTTCATGATCAGAGGATCTACTACACCTTTGGTGCCACCAATTGAAGATCCAGAAGCTGCACTTCACAAGAAGACTGATAAGAAAACGCCACTGCAAGAATTAAAGTCAGCATTTTCAAGGAAGTCAGGAAAGAAGACAGGAGAGTCGAGTTCATCCTCAAGGCACAAGAGCAATTTTGAACAATTGGATCAAATACCCGTCCAAACCGAATCCGAATACGATACCGAGCCGGAATTTGAAGAACATACGAGCGAAACCGAGAACGAGCCGAGGAACAAGATGGCAGCAATTGAAGAGATGTCCATGGGAGCTTACAAGAAGCGGATCCGAGAAGATGTGGGTCCCGGTTTAGTCCAACCCGCAATACCTACCACTACCACATTCGAGTTGAAGGGGCACATCTTGACTGCACTGAAGGATATCCCATTTTTTGGGAAAGATCATGAGGATGCTTTTAAGCATCTAGATGAAGTCAACGACATTGCGGATTACTTCAATGTCCCAAATGTCAACAGAAACACTGTCTTGCTTAGGATGCTTCCCATCACTTTCAAAGGAGCTGCTAAGGAGTGGTTAAAATCACTTCCACCGGGTATAATTACCACTTGGGCTCAAATGAGTGAGCAATTCCTGGACTAGTTTTGCCCGCCATCCAAGATAGCCAAACTCATGAAGGCAATAGCGAACTTTGAGCAACAGCCAGGGGAGTCATTATACGAAGCATGGGAGCGGTACAAGGGCTTGCTCAGAAATTGCCCTCAACATGATCTAAATGTGCAACAAGAGATGTCAATATTCTATGATGGGGTCAACGTTATGACGAGACAACTCCTTGACTCTCAAGGACCTTTGACAAAGAAAAATCCAAGGGAGGTCAAGGAGCTGATTGAAGAATTCGCGAAGCACTCTCGCGGATACCACAACCCTAGGCAAGATGGAATCAAAGGCGGTGGAGGGGCCCAAACTTAAGAAATAGCAGCTGTGATGGCTATGCTGAATAATTTGGATCGAATGATAACACAAATGGACCAGTCAATATGTGACATCCCCAAAATCACGGCCAGAAAAGACCGGTTTGTTTATGCTTTGTTTAAAAATCAGAGTTACATTTTAAATGAAAGTGTTGCGGAATTTGTCCCAAAACAAAAATATGATAAAGATTTATCAAAAGCATTTCCATAGAAATGTATTTCATTAAAAGACTCAGGATGTCATGTTCGTACAGATCAAAAGCATAAACAGTACAATATAAGCCTTACTACATTATTTCATATCTACAGGCCTATATCCGTAATCCCTCGTCCAAAACATCACACCTATGCTCATGCGCCACTACCTGTAATACAAGAAACTGAGTGGGTCAGGCTTGGGAGCCTGGTGAGCACATAGGGTTCTCAACCCACAATAAATAAGTTTATTAATTTCATCGATCAACAATAACCCGATTACCCGTTCCCGTTATCCTCACTTTACGTCCCTAAACACCTATCATAAGGGACCTAGCCTAAGGATCATCATCGGGACGGACACTACTGCTAAGGGGATTCCTCAGCAACAAATGTCCTAAAGGCAACCATGTGGGGGATGGAGTACACCGGTGAACACATCGTTCACAAACACCTACAGGTTGCGAGCCTGCTAGTGTTCCACTGGACTGTCTAGAAGAGTCCGTGGTCGTCATCCATACTCCGCTAGATGACAGAAACAACAACATCAACATCGAGGCCTTTCATCATTTTATCACACATCAGCTATTACATCTACCCATGTTTTACCCCAACATTTTCGTAGATATAAAATACATATACAGTTTAAATCATTGAAAACATGTATAACAATGTTCATCCAGCATAGATAGCAAGTATTCAGATAATATGCACACATAGCACGTAATTTATATAAAATACTTCATATCTATGTGTAAGCTGAAAGTAACTATGCACTCACCTGGTAAGGTGGTGACTCGGCACTCGGACAGCACTTCGTTACTTCTTAAAACAATTTTTCCTTGACCAAAACCTAGTATTAATACCACTAGAGTTTAGTTTTAACGTTAATCGCGACTAATTAATAGGCTAGCTATTATTACTATTATATAAGCGTTAAATAACACTCAATATAACTCATAATAATAGCCCGGATAATTATTTTAAGGTCCTAATAATGTTACTATAATTAAATAAAAGCTATATTAAATATAGTATAGGCGTAACTCACTTACAATGGGTTTTTATTAAAAACCGGACTTCGCTGGAGCAGCGTTTCCGAGCCGAAAGCTTTTCTTCTCGGAGCCGTCGGGCGCTCCGGGGCTTTCTTCTCTTGATAGGGAGGTTCCCTAGACTTGGGAGGGGTTTAGGGAGGCTAGAGAGAAGTTAGAGAGAGAAAGAGAGGCTTATGGTGTGAAGAAAATATGAGGAGTTCACCCTTGTATTTATAGGAGTTTTATAGTAAAGTAGTCTCTAAGTTTCGTCCGTAACTTTTGCATACGAGCTCCGTTTTTGTCTGTCTTTTTACCATTGAGTTCCTATTAATGAGATCTTCAACTTTCATTTAGACCTCGTTAGCTAATTCTCATTCTATCTCGGATTTACAAAACTGTATCGAATTCGCCGCGCTCGAAAAGTAGAGACTAAGCTTCGTCCATAACTTTCGCATACGAGTTCCGTTTTTGTCTGTCTTTTTACCGTTGAGTTCCTATTAATGAGATCTTCAACTCTCATTTAGACCTCGTTGGCTAATTCTCATTCTATCTCGGATTTACAAAACTGTATCGAATTCGCCGCGCTCGAAAAGTAGGGACTAAGCTTCGTCCATAACTTTCGCATACGAGTTCCGTTTTTGTCTGTCTTTTTACTGTTGAGTTCCTATTAATGAGATCTTCAACTCTCATTTAGACCTCGTTGGCTAATTCTCATTCTATCTCGGATTTACAAAACTGTATCGAATTCGCCGCGCTCGAAAAGTAGGGACTAAGCTTCGTCCATATCTTTCGCATACGAGCTCTATTATCAACGTTCTTTATATCCACGCGTTGGTATTTACGAGTACTACAACTTTCATTTAGATCCCGTTGGCTAAAAATCGACCGATCTAAAATTCAGATTTCGGGCTGTGCACTACTATGCTAAATCTTAGAAAAATCATAACTTCCTCATACGAAGTCAGATTTGGGCATTCTTTTTATCGATGTTCTTAGTTTAACATATTCTACGACTTTCGTTTAGATCACTAAGGCTAAATCTCACTCTATCATAAATTCACTATTCACGCTTCCCGGTATCGTGCCGGTTCTGTCGTGAAACTTCGACGGGTCATAACTTCTTCGTTATAACTCGGATTTCGGCGTTCCTTATATGCACGGAAACCTTGAGAGATATTCTACAACTTTATGTAGAGATATCGGGATTATCTCACACTTTAATTTTGACGCTCATTTTTATTCTTTATTAATTATACATTTATAATTAAATAATAAACACATATAATTCACATAATACTCAAATATTTCATCCATATTACTTCAAAAAGAGTTACAAGAGTTGACCTAGACTATTACATTGACAAAAATGCTTAGCCCTGAAACCCGGGCGTTACAATTCTCTCCCCCTTAGGATGATTCCGTCCCGGAATCATGCATCACCAAACAGATGTGGATAGCGACTCATCATGTCATCCTCTGTTTCCCAAGTGAGATTCGGCCCATTCGAATGTTTCCATCGGACTAGCACCAAGTCGACCATCTTGCGTCGTAACTTCTTAGTCTTACGGTCAACAATTGCCTCAAGCTCTTCGATCATCCTTTTATTTTCATCCATCCTTAACTCTGAGATTGGAATTATGTCGGGAACATCTCCCGTGAATTTCCTCAAATAACACACATGGAAGGTGTTATGAATACCATTGATTTCTTCGGGCAATTCCAGCTTGTAAGCTTGGTTCCCTATCTTCTGAAGAACTTTGAACGGTCCAATAAACCTTGGACTCAACTTTCCCCGTTTCCCAAATCGTATAAGTCCCTTCCACGGTGAGACTTTAAGCAAAACGGAATCCCCAACTTCGAAAGTTATCGGTCGTCTTTTCTTGTCAGCATAGCTCTTCTGACGATCCTGGGCTGCTAACATCCTTTCCCTAATCACCTTCAACTTCTCAGCAGTCTCATGGACTATCTCGGGGCCCATAAACTGCTTCTCTCCGGATTCAAGCCAACAAGACGGCGTACGACACTTCTGCCCATACAAGGCTTGATAAGGAGCCATCTTGATGCTCGAGTGAAAACTATTGTTGTAGGAAAATTCTACCAGAGGTAAGTGCTCGTCCCAATTCCCTTGGAATTCGAGGGTACATGCTCTCAACATATCTTCCAGCGTCTGAATCATTCTTTCGCTCTGACCATCAGTTTGCGGATGGTAAGCAGTACTCAAACACAACTTTGTACCTAACTCCTCTTGTAGACTCCTCCAAAACCTTGACGTGAAACGACTATCACGATCTGATACAATCGTAAGAGGGACACCGTGAAGTCTTACAATTTCCTTCACGTAAGCATTTGCGAGCTTATCCATAGACCACTTCTCGTTGGCTGCTATGAAGTGTGCACTCTTGGTGAAACGATCCACGACTACCCAAATCATGTCGTGACCGTTCTTTGTCCTGGGCAGTTTAGTCACAAAATCCATGGTGATGTCTTCCCATTTACCCATGGGTACAGGTAAGGGTTCTAAACTCCCATACGGTTTCTGATGTTGTGCCTTAACCCTCGCACATGTTACGCACTCGGCCACATACTTCGCAACATCGAGCTTCATCGTCGGCCACCAGTAGTAGGGTTTTAGGTCCCTATACATTTTAGTGCTACCGGGATGAATCGAGTACATGGTCTTGTGTGCTTCTTCCATTAGAAGATCTCTTATTCCTCCCGTCTTAGGTACCCAAATTCGATCTTGGAATGCCTTCAGTCCATGACTGTTTGTACCGAACACTAACGTTCTTCCCAAACGTTCTTCCTTTCGGTCATTTTTCTCTAAAGCTTCTTCTTGAGCTTTCCTGATGCTTTCCACAATCGTCGAGACGACTTCAATTCTTAACGCTCTTGGCCTTTTCCTTTCAAGATTGACTTTCCGACTGAGAGCATCAGCAACAATATTTGCTTTACCTGGGTGGTAAAGTATCTCACAGTTGTAGTCCTTGAGAAGTTCTAGCCAACGTCGTTGCCTCATGTTCAACTCCTTCTGATTAAAGAGGTACTGGAGACTCTTATGATCAGTGAAGAGCTTGCACTTCGTGCCGTAGAGGTAATGCCTCCATATCTTTAAGGCAAATACTACCGCTGCCAACTCCAGATCATGAGTGGGGTAGTTCTTTTCGTGCTCTTTCAATTGTCGAGATGCGTATGCTATCACCTTTTCTCTTTGGGTCAGAACACAACCCAACCCGACTCCAGAAGCATCACTATAAACCGCGAAATCTTCGACTCCATCGGGTAGAGAAAGTATCGGTGCTTCACATAACTTCTTCTTTAGTTTCTCGAATGCCTCATCGTGTTTCTCACTCCAGGTATATGTAGCTCCTTTATGAGTCAAAGCTGTTAATGGAGCAGCTATCGAAGAAAAGCCTTGGATAAATCGTCGATAATATCCGGCTAATCCTAGGAAGCTTCGAATTTCCGTGGGACTTTTCGGACGTTCCCACTTCATCACAGCCTCGATCTTTGCGGGGTCAACCATTATTCCCTCCTGGTTAACAACATGACCCAAGAATTGGACTTCCCGTATCCAAAAGTCGCATTTGGAGAACTTTGCAAAAAGCTTCTCCTTCTTCAACACTTCTAATACTTCCCGTAGATGCTTTCCATGCTCCTCTTGGCTTTTTGAGTAGATGAGAATGTCGTCGATGAACACTATCACGGATTTATCGAGGAATGGTTTACAAACCCTATTCATCAAATCCATGAATGCTGCGGGAGCATTGGTTAGCCCGAATGACATAACCAAGAACTCGTAGTGTCCATATCTCGTTCTGAATGCAGTCTTCTCAATATCCTGCTTTCTCACCTTTAGCTGATGATATCCTGACCTAAGATCGATCTTTGAGAAGTAGCTCGAACCTTGTAGCTGATCGAATAGGTCATCAATCCTCGGCAATGGATACTTGTTCTTCACCGTTGCCTTATTCATCTCTCGGTAGTCTATGCACATCCTCATGCTTCCGTCCTTCTTCTTTACGAATAACACCGGAGCTCCCCAGGGTGATGAACTAGGTCGAATAAAACCGTTGTCCAACAGCTCCTGAAGTTGCGTCATGAGCTCCTTCATCTCCGTCGGTGCTAATCGGTAAGGTGCCTTTGCTATCGGTGTTGTTCCTGGTAACAAGTCTATACGAAACTCCACTTGTCTATCAGGTGGTAATCCGGGAAGGTCTTCGGGAAAGACTTCCGGATAATCACACACAACCGGTATATTCTGCACCTCTTTCTTCTCCTTCTTGGCATCGATTACGAATGCCAAGTACGATGCGCACCCTTTGGACAAACATTTCCTGGCTTTCATCAGGGAGATGATTCCAAAATTCACTCTGCGTTTATCCCCGTACACTATAAATGATTCCTTTCCGGGTGGGTTCACCTTTACTATCTTCTTTCGGCATTGAATCTCAGCATCGTTAGCGCTAAGCCAATCCATACCCAAAACGATGTCGAAACCGTTTAACTCTATGGGTAATAGCTCTTCGTGGAATTCGTTTCCGTTTAGGTCAATGACGATGTTCCTAATACGATTACTAACAGGTACGAATTTGCCACTGGCAACTTCTACAATCAGGGCATTATCTAGTTTTTCTACAGGCAATGCTAATTTCCCACCAAATTTATGCGACACAAAGGAGTAGTTGGCTCCGGAATCAAATAGTATATTTGCAGGCAAACCATTTACAAGAAAGGTACCTGAAGCGACGTCTGCTGCCTCCTTTGCAGCCTCGAGCGTCATCTGGAAGGCTCTTGCCTTCGGCTTCGGTGGTATGTTGGGTCTTCCTGTCTCCTTCTTCTTCGGGCAGTCCTTCAAAATGTGCCCTTCTTCATTACACCCATAACATGCCTTCTGGTTGAGGGTGCATTCATTAGCATAGTGCCCAGGCTTTCTGCATTTGAAACAAGTGACCCCTCCGTCACACTTTCCTTGGTGCTTCTTCTTGCATTTGTCGCACCATTTTGCTTCGACTCCTCCTCCTCTCGAACCAGACTTCGAGAATTTACTCCTCTTGCTAGACCTTGAAGATCCATCTAACATCCTTTTCTCTCATATCTCATATCTCTACAGACCTTCTCCCTTAACTAGGTCGCTACATTCTTGGCTGCTCTAACGGTTGTCTTCAAAGTAGTTGCCATTTTGACCATTGGGCCAAAGTCTGCTGACAATCCATTAGCAAACCTCTCTATCTTTGAGAGTTCGATAGGCACCAAGCCGAAGTTTGAGACGAGAATATTAAGATAGGGAAATCTTTACTTACGATAAACGTTTAAATCCTCCTCGAAACATTTACATGCTAGTTCTAATATCGTAGTCGTACGTTTAGAATCCTAAACACATAAGGTTTCCAGATCCGGTCGGCAACAGACCATAGATCCGAAGAAATAACAGCATATCATGCACAAAGCATTTAGCACATAAAAGCATTTTAGGCACAATTCCTAAAATAAGCTAGTGCTCACACCTCACAATCATCGCTTAGCATTCTAAGTTTAAGTCTAGAAATCCTACAAATTCCTAGTTCGCTTAAACTAGTGCTCTGATACCAACTGTGACATCCCCAAAATCACGGCCAGAAAAGACCGGTTTGTTTATGCTTTGTTTAAAAATCAGAGTTACATTTTAAATGAAAGTGTTGCGGAATTTGTCCCAAAACAAAAATATGATAAAGATTTATCAAAAGCATTTCCATAGAAATGTATTTCATTAAAAGACTCAGGATGTCATGTTCGTACAGATCAAAAGCATAAACAGTACAATATAAGCCTTACTACATTATTTCATATCTACAGGCCTATATCCGTAATCCCTCGTCCAAAACATCACACCTATGCTCATGCGCCACTACCTGTAATACAAGAAACTGAGTGGGTCAGGCTTGGGAGCCTGGTGAGCACATAGGGTTCTCAACCCACAATAAATAAGTTTATTAATTTCATCGATCAACAATAACCCGATTACCCGTTCCCGTTATCCTCACTTTACGTCCCTAAACACCTATCATAAGGGACCTAGCCTAAGGATCATCATCGGGACGGACACTACTGCTAAGGGGATTCCTCAGCAACAAATGTCCTAAAGGCAACCATGTGGGGGATGGAGTACACCGGTGAACACATCGTTCACAAACACCTACAGGTTGCGAGCCTGCTAGTGTTCCACTGGACTGTCTAGAAGAGTCCGTGGTCGTCATCCATACTCCGCTAGATGACAGAAACAACAACATCAACATCGAGGCCTTTCATCATTTTATCACACATCAGCTATTACATCTACCCATGTTTTACCCCAACATTTTCGTAGATATAAAATACATATACAGTTTAAATCATTGAAAACATGTATAACAATGTTCATCCAGCATAGATAGCAAGTATTCAGATAATATGCACACATAGCACGTAATTTATATAAAATACTTCATATCTATGTGTAAGCTGAAAGTAACTATGCACTCACCTGGTAAGGTGGTGACTCGGCACTCGGACAGCACTTCGTTACTTCTTAAAACAATTTTTCCTTGACCAAAACCTAGTATTAATACCACTAGAGTTTAGTTTTAACGTTAATCGCGACTAATTAATAGGCTAGCTATTATTACTATTATATAAGCGTTAAATAACACTCAATATAACTCATAATAATAGCCCGGATAATTATTTTAAGGTCCTAATAATGTTACTATAATTAAATAAAAGCTATATTAAATATAGTATAGGCGTAACTCACTTACAATGGGTTTTTATTAAAAACCGGACTTCGCTGGAGCAGCGTTTCCGAGCCGAAAGCTTTTCTTCTCGGAGCCGTCGGGCGCTCCGGGGCTTTCTTCTCTTGATAGGGAGGTTCCCTAGACTTGGGAGGGGTTTAGGGAGGCTAGAGAGAAGTTAGAGAGAGAAAGAGAGGCTTATGGTGTGAAGAAAATATGAGGAGTTCACCCTTGTATTTATAGGAGTTTTATAGTAAAGTAGTCTCTAAGTTTCGTCCGTAACTTTTGCATACGAGCTCCGTTTTTGTCTGTCTTTTTACCATTGAGTTCCTATTAATGAGATCTTCAACTTTCATTTAGACCTCGTTAGCTAATTCTCATTCTATCTCGGATTTACAAAACTGTATCGAATTCGCCGCGCTCGAAAAGTAGAGACTAAGCTTCGTCCATAACTTTCGCATACGAGTTCCGTTTTTGTCTGTCTTTTTACCGTTGAGTTCCTATTAATGAGATCTTCAACTCTCATTTAGACCTCGTTGGCTAATTCTCATTCTATCTCGGATTTACAAAACTGTATCGAATTCGCCGCGCTCGAAAAGTAGGGACTAAGCTTCGTCCATAACTTTCGCATACGAGTTCCGTTTTTGTCTGTCTTTTTACTGTTGAGTTCCTATTAATGAGATCTTCAACTCTCATTTAGACCTCGTTGGCTAATTCTCATTCTATCTCGGATTTACAAAACTGTATCGAATTCGCCGCGCTCGAAAAGTAGGGACTAAGCTTCGTCCATATCTTTCGCATACGAGCTCTATTATCAACGTTCTTTATATCCACGCGTTGGTATTTACGAGTACTACAACTTTCATTTAGATCCCGTTGGCTAAAAATCGACCGATCTAAAATTCAGATTTCGGGCTGTGCACTACTATGCTAAATCTTAGAAAAATCATAACTTCCTCATACGAAGTCAGATTTGGGCATTCTTTTTATCGATGTTCTTAGTTTAACATATTCTACGACTTTCGTTTAGATCACTAAGGCTAAATCTCACTCTATCATAAATTCACTATTCACGCTTCCCGGTATCGTGCCGGTTCTGTCGTGAAACTTCGACGGGTCATAACTTCTTCGTTATAACTCGGATTTCGGCGTTCCTTATATGCACGGAAACCTTGAGAGATATTCTACAACTTTATGTAGAGATATCGGGATTATCTCACACTTTAATTTTGACGCTCATTTTTATTCTTTATTAATTATACATTTATAATTAAATAATAAACACATATAATTCACATAATACTCAAATATTTCATCTTTATTACTTCAAAAAGAGTTACAAGAGTTGACCTAGACTATTACATTGACAAAAATGCTTAGCCCTGAAACCCGGGCGTTACACAATACATGCCATAAGAGTGGGTTGCGAGAGATGTAGTGGTCCACACTTGACCAAGGACTGCAATTTAGATGAGTTTGGGATCAGAAAAGCTCAAGTGTGCTACTCGAGTGGAGATAAGTTTGATGAGGAATGGAGGAAACCAAATAAGGAGTGGTTGCCATATGAAGAGTATAAGAAGCAAAAAGAAGAGAAGTATAGGCAGACAGGTCGAGGCTTCTATCAAAAGGGGCAGCCACTAGCTGAGAAGAAACCCGATCTAGAGACCATGTTGATGAAGTTTATGGAAGCTTCGGAAAAGAGACACGATGCCACCGATTCTGCTATTATTGAACAGCAAACTTTAATAAAGAATCAGCAAGCCTCCATCCATAACCTTGAAGTACAAGTTGGTCAACTTGCCACTCTAGTTCATGAGAAGTTTTCCCCGAAACGAAGACCCAATCTCATGTAATGGCCATAGACACTGAAGAAGAAGCCATCTCTGAGTTCCTAGAGGCATTGGAAGAAGAACCATAGCAACTCGATCCAAAGTTGAAAGAGCCCAAGCTCGAAAATCATGAAGCTGCTGAATTCTAGAATTCACGACGTGGGCCCGTCATGAACAGAAAAATTCTGTAGTTGGTTCGGTTAATTATCAGCCGCCTTTGCCTTTTCCTTCCCAAGCTACCCTTAGTCTACTGGAAAGAGAGCATAGAGAGTTTGTTAAGCATGTGAAGGGGATCCCGATTAATACTCCCTTTGTCGAGTCCTTATCCAAAATTCTCGAGCATCAGAAATTACTGCAAGATTTGATAGACACTCACAAGCAATTAAAGAAGCATTCTAAGGTGATTCTAAGTGAACAAAGCTCAAAAGCTGTGTTGGGAGAGACACGGAAGAAGATGGGAGATCCTGGACGCCTCACTCTTCCGTGTGAATTTTGCAACAAAATGAAGGTTAATGCTTTAGCCGATTCTAGGGCTAGCATTAATTTGATGCCTTATTCATTTTATCAGAAGTTAGAAATTCAGAAGATGAAGGCTATAGGAATGACTATTCACATGGCAAACCGTTCAGTGACACAACCCCGGGGCATCGTGGAGGATATTTTGGTGAAAATTGGAAAATTTGTTTTTCCAATAGATTTTGTAGTTTTGGATATTAAGGAAGATCCCGATGTTCCAATTATCCTTGGTCGTCCATTGCTTAACACTGCTGGAGCTTTGGTTGATATTCACGAGTGTAAGCTCACCTTGAGGGTTGGTGATGAAAAAGAAGTTTTTGGGATATAAGATGGCTTTCCAAAGGAACATGTTCAAGAAGAGGTGTTCACAATCAATAAAGATAATGAACTAGAAGAACTGGAAAAGATTATGGAAGAAGAGATCAAGGTAGTTCATCAAGTCAAAAGAACAAAACCTAGAGCATTTGTTCCATTTTTGGTTGAAGTCATTGCTTACAAGGGTCCACCTTCTTGGGTAAGCAAGGATGAGGAGATGACAAGTGATGAAGAGGAGGTCACTTCAAGGGTGACAAAGCCGGTGGTGAAAGAGAAAGAGGATGCTCGGGAGGCAACCCGAGTTTGGTTTGCAAAATTTTTTTTCTCTCTTTCTTTTCTTTTCTATTTTGCATTTTAGTCTTAAAAAAACATAGATCATGTCATCCAACTCTATTAGAACATAATTAAACAATGAATGTAAGAACTCTAAAATGGAAGTAGTAATAATTGAGAATTTAGTTTAAAGTCAAAATTGAATTAGTATAAATTTTCTCTTCCAGACTTTATTCACGACGTGAATCGTGAATGGACCAGATAAATACTCAATGATATAGTTTAGCCCATTAGACTAAGAGGCCCAAGAACAATCCGTGAGTGTATGGCCAGTTTTAGTCCAGATGACATTCACGACGTGAATCTTTATGAATTCACGACGTGAATCTTTATGAACTCACGACGTGAGTTTTCAATTACACGAGACCACAGACTAAAGCCATAAACAAACTAGTTGACCCTATTTGTTTATACCGCACAAAGTAGAAGCGAAAATTGGTCCCCCCCCCTTGGTCCCCATTGCTGCAATTTTAGCCGACAAATCTACACGTTTTCTTTGTGCTTACATACTACTTCCATCAAAGGTAACAATTTCTAATTATTAAGCTTCATTTTTCTTTAATAGTTGAAATTAGGGCTAGGGTTTGTTCATATGTTAAATTGTATGAAATAGCTCTAAGATTTGTAAATTACCCTTGGAATGTAGTTGATTAATGGTTGAAAATGCTATAGGAGTAAACCCCAAGCAATATCATGGCCAATTCATACAGAAACCTGAACGAATTTTCGAATCTGTCTACGAACTCACGAAGTGAATTCTTAGAAATTCACGACGTGAATTCTGAACTGAGAAGTTTCTTTGTTTTTTTATTATTTCTAAATTGGTGGGTTGTTGTTTTGGCTGTGTTGGTTCCCTGTTTTGCAGAAATGACACCTAGAAGAGACTTACCTCTTGGAATTGCAAGCTTACACCCATTTTACGAGTTTCCAACCACTACACCCCAGGAAATTTACACGCGATGGAATACTCGGTTGGGATGGCTCTACAATCGAGAACTTGTTGTTGCTCCCACTATTCAGTAGGCGAGGTTGAGGGAGGTTGGCTTGGTTGATATGATGTACCAATATCTCACAAAAATCTTTTTGGGGGACGGATTCCAATTCATATGCAAAGGGTGGTTCAACCTTTTTAACATCTAGGAGCGTGTGTACAAGGAGCTATGCGTGGAGTTCTTTTCCACGGTCACATTTCATGACAATGTCAGAGATCCCACTTTTCCCCATGCTTTGGTGTTCCGGTTAGGCGGGGAGTATCGGGAGTGCAGTCTAGTGGAGTTTTCTCGCCGTATGGGGTTCTATGAAGCTCATGAGACCATCACTCATGAGTTTATTTTGTTTTTGAGGGATGCCACGTGGGTCTATGCTGATGGAGTTTCGGGGCCACAGTTTTGGAGTAACATTGCCACTGGAGTGTTTAATTCCGGTGTATCGCCCGAGAGTAGCATCAAAAGCCCGATACACCGCCTCATCCATCGTTTAATCAATTTGACCATTCATCAGAAACGCCACGGTGATAAAGTTACTAAAAGTAACTTGTTCTTTTTATGGTGCATCCTGCAACCGGGTGTTTGCTGCAATATCCCATATTTCTTGGCCCGGTATTTGGCGGACTATGCGACAGGCGCTTGTCCTGGAAGCCCCATTTGTGGAGGGCATTTTTTTACTCGATTGGCCCGCTCTTATGGCCTCCTTGTTCCTGCAATTACTCGTTCCCTAACATGTATTGAGGGGAATGAGTTTAGCATGGGGTATCTGGAAACAATGAGGGTGGTGAAAAATAATGGCACACATTGGGGAATCCTTGGCGATGATGATGATGATGATGAGGAGCTGGCCAACCATCCTACGCCAGAACCGAGACCAAGGCGCAGGAACGTGAGAGGAAGGGGAGACCGCGGGCAGCCAATACACCCACCTGCTTCCATGATTAGTACGCCTTTTTGGGAGTGACATGGCTGGTTATTTTTACCAGTTATCGTTGAGTGTCAATTAGATCGGTGGCACTATGGAGAATGTTGTCCGACATCTTGGGGTGGAGCAGCCGCCTCATTTAGGGTATCATTACCCGATTTGCCCACGATGGACGGAGTATGGCGGACGAGGAGGTGATGGAGCTGGAACTAGTGGAGCACATAATGATGAGGAGGATGATTGATTGTTGTTTATTTTTATTGGTTTTAGTTTGTTTTTATTATGCTTTATTTGTTGGGATTGAAAGAACTATTTGAATATTATGTTACTTTTATTCTTCGTTGGTGGTTGTTTCTCAGAAATTGCTAGGAGCGCCTAGAAAGGATAGCGAGGTATAAGTGCGTACTTCTTTAGCCGGGAGTGTTTAAAGCCGAGAGTCAAAACCCATATTTTCAAAATAAGTGTGGGGTGAGTCAAGAGAGTGGAAAGTCAGCGAAAGAGTCAAAAACTGGTGAATTTAGAAGAGTCTTAATACATTAAGACATTGGATTAAATTGTGCACATTAGAAGAAGATTTGGCAACGTTTTTCTGTCTGCCCAGTTTTCACGACGTGAACTTTTCTTATTCACACGTGAGTCAGTTATCAGGAGGTTCTCAGAATACGCGTAATTACGATTTCACGTCGTGAATTGTCTTAAACTCACGTCGTGAATCTGAGATTTTTACAAGTTCAAGACGCTTGACATATTAGTATTCCATAGGTTGATACTATTCTTCTTATCATTATTCTCGAGATTATTTTGGCTCATTTTTACTACCATAC
The DNA here is from genome assembly GCF_002870075.4 of Lactuca sativa. Lineage (NCBI taxonomy): Eukaryota > Viridiplantae > Streptophyta > Magnoliopsida > Asterales > Asteraceae > Lactuca > Lactuca sativa. The sequence continues at coordinate 36,957,118 of NC_056628.2, forward strand.
AATGTGGGGTATTCTTTCCCACATTTTTCGTTCTATTTTGGAGATTTACACCACATTTGAAGACGATTGAAGGCTTGATTTCATGTTTTGCCGGTACATTCCTTATTTCGTGAGTTCAAGATCCAAGTTTCTATTTCTCAGGAGTCCATATTCAGCATGCACGTTTTCCACACTTTTGGAGATGTTTACGCCACTATCCCAGGGGAGTCTGTTCCTTTTTCTCCCTTTTCTTTAGTTTTGATTTATTCTATGCATACAATGAGGGCATTGTATGAAATAAGTGTGGGGTAGGGGTAGAAAAAGTAAATTGCTAGATAATGATAGAATTTGATAGTAAAAATTTAAAATTTGAAAATTGAAATTTTTAATAATTGAATCTAGTAATAATAATTTGAACTGTAGTTGCTAGTGTTATGTGGGATGATCTGATAAAAGTTCAAATGTTTAGTTGAGCCAATACACGTTATAGTGCATTTGTGGCCTCCCTTATTTTAGTGAAATCATGGAACAAAAACATAACCCTGCTTGGTTTGAGGGTTGCAATATGTTTAGCAGCCTAAACCTGAAATGTATCCAGGAAAATTATTATCATTAACCAATAAAGGTTGAGGTTGAGCGCCTCTCCTTAAGCATGTAGGTTTTGAGTGAAAAAAGTGAGGTACATGTAAAAAAAGAGAGAATTTCAAGAAAAGTTTGAAGAAGTTTGGAGCAATTAAAGTGAAGATCAAAAGATCAAAATTCCAAGAAATTCAAAAAGTTGAAGATACCAAAAATCAAACAACAAGGTGGTGAATTCAAAGAAATTAAAGATTAAATTATCAAGGAAGTAAAGAATTCCAAAAGAGCTCCATAGTGGTATCATAGATTGTAATTCTAGATTATGTATGCTTAGGTTGCTCAACTAAAAATACCTTGAGGATAGGAGGTTTTCTGCGGATGGATTCGAAGGGTTGCATTAAATGAGCATTGTTCGGAAAAAGTGGGCAAGTGTTTATGAAGATTGTGAGTATTTAAAGTATGGGGGGTACTTTAGAAAAATTTTAGACACAAATGCATGCGTTGAGATCTTGGCATAATGGCTGAGCTGGAGTCGGATTGTTCGATGTGATGTTAGTAACTAAGGGTTAAGTTTAAATTTGCTTGAGGGCAAGCAAAGTCTAAGTGTGGGGTATTTTGATATTGCCATATTTATACCTATTTTTAGGCAATATTTAAGTACATTTTTATTAATAAGTTGGTAATTTTTTTAGAATAATGGTACTTATGAGCTTAAATTTTATTTGCAGCCAAAAAGAAGACATTTTCAAGAAAAAAAATCTGGAAAAAAAGCGTTCTCACATCGTGGGAACTTGAAGATTCACGACGTGAGAGTTGGTTCTAGAAGATATGTACACGGGTGAAGGAATCCTTGACGGGCACAGTTATCTGAAACTCACGACGTGAATATCTTATTATTCACGACGTGAATTTGTGAAAATCGGCAACTATATAAACCCTTGACCATTACGAATAGAGGGGACTTTTGGCTAGAGAGAGGAGTTCCAGAAGGCGATTTTGACAAAAGAAAAGTTCTGGGAAGAAGCTTTCAACACCAAAAGAGTGAAGGTCTATAATTTAGTTTATTTAATCGTTAACTAGGAACATGTTTCATATCACTTTGATTTGCGTTAGTATGTTAGTTGCTATTATGAGCAGCTGAATCTAGCTACTCTTGTTTAGCTAGATGAAACTTCCAACTTATGAATAGTTTAATTTTTATGGATTTATTTATTTGGTAAATTGCTTGTGTTTGATTTGTATTCACCTAGCATGTTTGTGGTTGTTTCTCTATTTGCTTGATTACATGTTCTGTGTAGCTTAGTGACCATTAACTGCATGAACTTGTTTACCTAATGTTTTAGTGAACATTGAATTGTTAGAGCTAGGATTGACCAATCTTAGTTAGTAATTAGAATAAATAAACTTAGCTGTGCTAGAGAACGTGGATTGTGACTTTAATTGCGTTTGATAATAAATCTTACATAGCATATTTATATTGATAATTGATTCTGTGTTAAACTGTGTGTGACCATACATAGTTTGACATGAATTAGTTAATTATTGGTAAAGTTAGAACTAAATTACTAATACAATTAAAACCAACTCGATAATCCATAATCATTAGCTAGCCATAAGGAAAAAGTGGATTCAAACTAGACAAGAGTGTGTTTTTACTTATTGAATTTGATTTAAGTTCGTCTGATCTTGTAAAATCAGATAAAAACCCTCTATAAACTTGTTAATAATTAGGTAAATTTGATAGCAAATAGATTAATTAGTACCACCATTCCCTGTGATCTACACCCGACTTACCCAAGCTATACTGTAATCCGACTAGGTACACTGCCTGTAAGTGCATAGTTAGTTTAAGTTTGTTAGGTTATAAATATTAAAATTAGTGGTTACTTTTGTGCACATAATGCCTTAGTTTCTAAATGAGGGTTAAGTGTTGTGTAGAAGTTCGAGGCAGTCTCAGTTCCACCTAGCTTGTTGAGTGGATTAGCTTGTCAGTCACCCAAGTGAGTTCTCACAAACTTAATTATTATGTGGATCATATGTTTTGTGTCATCCAAACTCGAGATAGATCTATCGGTGGGGATCTTGTAGAATCAAGACCATGATAGACCTCTCAGAAGGAAGTGGTCAATACCAGGTCACTAGAGATAGACCGCTCAAAGGGAATCTAATGATTATGGTCAGTTATGTTAGCATTATTATAGTTTTATGTGTTTAGTTATGTGTGTGTACAGTTATATGTGTTTAGTTATATGTAAGTTTCAGAATGTATATCACTTATATATTGATTAAGTGTTGTGATTGCTCACTAAGCTTTAATCTTACATGTAACACCAAGTTTCTAGGTATATACTTCTTTTGTTGATATGGTTTTCTAGCTCTAGGATGGAATTTTGTTGGCCATAACGTAAGCATGAGGGTGTCAGGACATAGTGGTGCCTGAGGAAAATATGCATATCATTTGGGTTTCTTGACGTGATGGAATATCGGTCACAACGTGACAACCTCCTTCATGCAAAACCCTAATTTCGGGGTTTGTCCCCTATTTAAGGGAAGTGAGAGCTAAGGTTTGCACTCCCTCAGCACACATCACCTCCCTTTCACCCTGAAGGATACCCCTTCCTCTATTTTTTTCATTTAAGATATTTTGGTGTTTTGAAGAAGAAGATGAAGCTCTTAGTGCCTTGATCTAGCAAGCGAGCCTCCTCACCTTATACTTGCTCATATTCTACACTTTTGTAATTCCTCAAGATCCAAGCCTTGTATTTACTTCTTCTAGATCTAGGCTTCTTGTCCCTTTTCTCAATGATTGTGAGAGTTTGAATGGGTAAGTTCCATAAAGTTGGCAACTTTACGGATCCTCGGGGTCCCTTTGGAGTTATATATTCTAGATCTAGAGTTCTATGGTGTATTTGGTCTCATGCATAAGTTTGAGTTAATTTCCTCCATATTTTGACCTAGGTTGGAAGAGACATGCATTGAACATGCATGTCCACAAAACACTGATTTTATAATCCATTAGGTGTAGGAAATCTCTCTGGAAAGTATGGATAAGTAGCCTTAGTGATTAAGAGATTAATTCATTAAGAAGGCTAGAGTAATTCTCATGGCGTGAAGGTTAGCCTTCACGACATGAGAAAAGAGCAGTTTCCGCGATTGTTTTGTCTTGGTGCCATGACGACGTGTTAGAAGCTCGGCCACGACATGGCAACCGATTAGGAGAGTTTTTGACCATTGACTTTGACTTTGACTAAGTTTGAACTTAGGTCAATTTTAGGGTTTTAGGTTGTAGTTCAAGGATTGGTCCCCGATTGTTGTATATCTGGCCTGTAGTACTAGTTTTTGATGTGTGAGAGCTGTATTGTTATGTGCTAGACTGCAAGGTGCATTTTCTAACTATACTTTGTACTGCAGTATGTATCTGTGTGCGTAGAATGGTGGTATGTTGTAGTGATCTGTTAGATTAGTAGATCTGTATGATTACTTGTATTGTTGGCTATTGTCTATTTGTTTGTTAATGTTCATATATCGACATATTGTTGTTGGTTGGGTTGAGGCGGTCCTGCTTTGTGTTGGAAGCCAAGACACCCATGCGGTCCAGTGTACTATAGGCCTTATGAGGCGGTCCAGTCAGACTGTAGGCCCAAGGGAGCGGTCCAACTACTGTAGGCCTTGCGAGGTGGTTCAGTAAACTATAGGCTCGATAGAGTGGTCCAAGCATCCTTTAGGCCTTACGAGGCAGTCTAGGAAGATTGTAGGCTCATGTGTGCTTGCATTTTATGTGTATTGTTATGTGGGATATTTTGGGGGAACTTACTAAGCTTTGGCTTATAGTTGTGGATTTAAATGTATTCAAGTACCTTAGATGATCGGGGTAAGACAAAGGCGTGATTGTACACATCCTCTCGGTGATTTATGTTTTTGAGAAATGATATTGATACTATGATTTTATGGTTTTACCTTGAAAATAATGTTTGATATTTCTATAGATTATATGAAAATGTCTTTTAAAAATGAAAAATTTCACTGTGGTTTTTAGGATGTTATAAGTTGGTATCAGAGCCCTGGTTTGAGAGATTTGGATGAACACTTGTGTGATTCCAGACTCAAACTATGGATCTGCAAAAACATTTTTCAAAAAAATAATTTCTAAATAACTAAAGGACAGGATGTGATGTGTACAATCGACCAGAGCTCAAGAAAAAGCTAGTCCCGAAGATACCCACACTTGTTATGTGTATATTTGTGATATGTTAGAACTGCATGCTAGTTTATAGGCTAGGGATCTTCAGGAATTGCATGATAGAATTGTAACGTCCCAAAAATTAAGACCAAAAATTTTGATTTTATATTAATAAAACCATTATTCATAACAATGTCATCAAACCATAGTGAAATCAAAGTATATCAAATAACATCCAAAAACATCCGAGTCATGTGAAGTGCGGAACAATGTAGTGTGTGTAATGCGGTCATCCTGAGCTCTTCCTCTTCGAACCAGAAGTACCTGAAACAAAAACCGAAAACCATAAGCACAAAGCTTAGTGAGTTCCCCAAAATACGACATACCATACATATCAAACATATAATAGGCCCCGCCTGTCATAGGGCCACGCCCGACATCAAGCCTCGCTCAGAACAAATATGTCAGTCATCAGGCCCCGCCTGAAATTGGGCCCCGCCCGGTATACATACAAACACATAAAAACATACACAAATCACAAAGATAAATAACATACAATATAATCATCAAGCCCCGCTAGCTATCGGCCCCGCCCGGTAAACATATCAGAAAACATACATGTATATTCACGCAGACAACTAGCATCCTAATCATAATAAACCTTGGTTTGACATTGGTGCCTTCGTCCCGCTAAACACAGTGAGGAAAATCACCTCAAGATGTTGAATCTCTCAAATAAAATCTTGGTGCTGGTACGGAAAATCCCTCCGCTAACACCATCAAATAATATCCAATTAATAATTGGATCTCGACCCATAATCAAGAATGTAAATTACTTGTCCAACATCCAAGGAAAAAAGACTATTTTACCATTTTCTTACTTGACCCAAAACCATGGCCCAACCCATTTGCTCAAAAGGCCCAAATTCCTAAATAACATCCCAAGGCCCAATATGGCCAAACTTCCTAATTAGGCCCCAAAACCATCATGGACCTAATTCCAAGGAAGCCCGTAGTCTATCCATTGCCTAAAGTCAGAATTCCAGTGATCCAACAAGGCCTAAACCCTAAAAGTCCAAAATATGGCCCAAACTCGTCAAATTCAACTGATGGTCAAACTGCTGAGTATGTTAGATGTACTCAGACTTACGCTTAGCATACTCCTTCTGAGGCCAGTACGCACAACGTATGAGCTGAGCATCACTTGCATACTCCGCAGACAACCAATCTAACCCATTAAGCACTTAATCGGTTAATCTATCAAGCCAAAGTCTCATATATGATCCTAAATGGTGACTTAACACGTAAAGTTGGCAACTTTTCTCCCTTGCATGACTTAATAAGATGCAAAACTCAAAAAGAACCATATTAAGGATCCTAACATATGCATGGACCAATCTAGCTCATAAAGGTTGCATTTTTATGGACAAAGGACCCCAAAGCTATTAAGATCTAACATCCATGGCTTCTGGAGTAGACCATAATCTTAAATATGGCTTAAAAGACCTAAAAATGCACAAATAACACCCTAAGTTGGATATAGCATGAAGAACCATCAAGATGAGAGCATTTTACCTCAAATGGCTTGCTAAGATGAAGATAACTCTGGATCTAAAGGCTCAAGCCACTCCCAAGAAACCTTCAAGTGTTCTTCTTCTACTTCACCAAAAACACCACCAAAACTCACTTTCAAGCTCAACTCTCACAAATGACAATTAGAATTTTGATCTTAGGGTATAAAGAGATGGAGGTTATTCAATAGAAGGTCCAAGGATGGCTTAAGTTGTGTAGATAAGGCTCCAACCCTAAAAATTAAGGGTTTCTCATGTATTACGTACTCCATGTGTACTCCCACGTACGCCCTGCATACGTGGGTGAATCTGTGATCCATCGATGAGCTAGTACGCTAAGCGTACTAATAGAGTACGCCCCCGTACTAGCTAGTGACTAAAAATTATAGAACTTTTACATAAGAGTTAAAAAGAAACATACCCATAATCTCGAATGTTACAATTCTCCTCCCTACTTAAATCAGACTTCATCCTCGAAGTCCGTTGCCCCAAATAACTCTGGGTAGTGCTCCCTCATCTCATCCTCCGGCTCCCACATCCATTCTGACCCTTGCGGTGCTGCCACTGATCTTTCACCAACTCAACAACCTTGTTCCTCATGGTTTTCGTCTTACTGGCAAGAATCCCCACCGGTATCTCGATATAATTCAGGCAATCATCCACCTGAATATCCTCCAATGGAACCACCGCAAAATCATCCACTAAAAATTTATGCAATTGAGAGGCGTGAAACATGTTATGGATCTGATTAAGCTCCTCGGGAAGATCCAAGTGATAAGCAACCCGACCCACCCGGGTCAAAACCCTAAAAGGACCGATGTACCTGGGGCCCAACTTGCCCCTCTTCCTGAATTAGATGACACATTTCCAATGCGACACCTTCAGGAGAACCATATCCCCAACCTGGAACTCAAGATCTGATCGGCGCTTGTCGGCATACCTCTTCTGCCGACTCTATGTTGTCTGGAGTCTACCTCGAACCTGCTGAATCAACTCGGTAGTCTTGAGCACCACTTTGGTACTCTCTGTGACTCGCTGACCAACCTTACCCCAACATATTAGGGTCCTGCATTTCTTCCCATAGAGAATCTCAAACAGAGGTTGATCGATGTTGGCGTGATAACTATTATTATACGAGAACTCCACCAAAGGGAGATACGTATCCCAACTCCCATCAAAATTCAATACACATGCCTGAAGCATATCCTCCAAGGTCTGGATAGTCCGCTTGCTCTATCCGTCTATTTTCAAATGGAAAGTTACGATGAAATGCAGACGAGTACCCAACTCCTCATGGAACCTCTTTTAAAATCTAGAAGTAAATCGGGTGTCCATGTCTGAAACCTCAGAAACCAGCATCCCATGTCGTGCCACAACCTCCCTAATGTATATGTAGGCCATCTTCTCCATAGAGATACTCAGCTGAATCAGAATAAAATGTCTGCTCTTGGTCAATCGATCCATGATTACCCAAATCGAATCTACTTTGCGCGTTGTCCGAGGCAACTTCGTAATGAAATCGATGGTGAACTCCTCCAATTTCCATACGGGAGTGTCTAACGCCTGAATCTTGTCATAGGCTGCTAATGTTCGGCCTTGACTTTCCTACAAGTAAAGCACCTCTCCACATACCAGCTACATCCCTCTTCATACAGAGCCACCAATAATCAGGATGGAGATCTCTATACCTTTTCGTCGCCTCGAGATGAATGGAGAATCGTGATTTGTGCGCCTCCTCCCTCAGAACCTGACGCAAACCACCTCAATAAGGAACACCCTCCGATGGAGAGTCAATAACCTCTGGTTATCATAATCAAAGGAAGCCACCAGATCCAACAAGCACTCACTCTTCCTGTGCTCATCCTTCGTAGCCTCAACCTAAGCCTCTCGAATCTGCTCCAAAATTGGAGTAATCACTGTCATCCTCGTACAAATATCCTGGATTGGAGTAGCAACCACCTTGCGATTGAGAGCATTAGCCACCACATTATCCTTCCCCGTATGGTAAAGTATCTCACAATCATAATCCTTCACCACATCCAACCACCGGCATTGCCTCATGTTCAAATTCGGCTGATCCATCAACTACATCAGGCTATTTTGATCTGTGTAAATAGCACAGTGGACCCAATGGAGGTAATGACACCAAATATTGAGGGAGAAAACCACATCCCCCATCTCTAAATGATGCGTCAGATAAGTCGCCTCGTGAGCCTTCAGCTGCCTCGAAACGTTCGCAATCATGCGACCCCTCTGCATTAGAACTGCACCGAAATCCATGATCCACACATCACAATATACCATGAAATCCTCAACGTCCTCTGAAAAGGTCAAAATCAGTACTTCACACAATCTCTATCACAGAGTCTCAAAAGCTTCCTGTTGCTCATGCCCCCAGCGAGAAGTTACAATCTTCTTTGTCAACCGAGTCATAGGAATCGCTATTATGGAGAAATCTTGAATGAACCTCCGATAGTAACCTGGAAACCCAAGTAAACTCTGAATATCAGATGGAGACCTCAGAAATGCCCATATCATCACAGCCTCAACCTTGGCCCAATCGACCAAAATATCGTTCTGGTTGACTAGGTTCCCCTCAAACTGCACCTTGCACAACCAGAACTCACACTTGGAGAACTTCGAATATTGTCTCTTCTTCTTCAGAGTCTCCAATACCTCCTTCAAGTGCTCCTCATGTAGCTCCTAGGTCTTGGAGTAGACCAAGATGTCATCAATGAATACAATCACTGACCGCTCCAACATCGGCCTATATACGCGGTTCATGATACCCATTAACGCGGCTGGAGCATTAGTGAGCCCAAAGGGTATCACCATGAACTCGTAAAGACCATAACGAGTCCGGAAGGCTGCCTTCTGCAAATCCTCCTCTTTGACCCTCATCTGATGATAACCTAAACATAGATCAATCCTAGAAAACCAAGATGCACCGTGAACCTGGTCAAAGAAATCATCAATCATTGGCAATAGATAACGGTTCTCCACTATTAGATTATTCAACTCCTGGTAGTCAATACACATCCAATGCGAAAACTCCTGTACCTGTGTAGACACCTCTTGCAACTCTAGAAGAGCTAAACGATATAAGGCTTTGGCTATCGGAGCTGAACCCAGAACCAAGTCAATCCACTACTAGAAAAGCAGCCTTTTACGACGCTCATTGCGCGTCATAAAATGCTCAAACGGTGCGCAAATGCGCATCAAGGAAGGCCCTGTCATAAAGAGAGACGACGCGCTTTTGCTACACGCATTTATGACGTGCGGTTATGACACGCAATGCGTATTAAGGAAGGCCCTATCATAAGGAAGACGACACACATTTGCGTGTCGTAACCTTATGACGCGCGTGTTTATGACACACAATGCGTATCAAGGAAGCCCCTATCAAGAAAGACCATGTTATAAATGAAGACGACACACATTTTTGCATATCGTAATTTTAATTTTTTTTTAAAAATATTTATAGATTTACTTATTTTAAAATTAAATTTGCATTTCATGTCTCATAATAGAAAAATATATATTTATATATTTAATAATTTTTAAATTAAATTTGCATTTAATCTCTCATAATAGAAATAAAATACCATATACAAAAAATACAATCCATTGCATAATATAAAATAAAATTTCATAGTCAAAAAATAAAATAAATTGCACAAATTATAATATGTGTGTAATTGTATCCTTCATCAGCCTCCATGTCCAAAGTCGGATCTACCTTCCTAATCTGTATGTATAACAAAGACACATGTGTTAAACTTGTTACCATATATTAACATCTGATCGTATGGACTCGAGTGTTAAACTTGTTACCAGTAAACCTGCTATTGCCAACCCATAAGGACCTAATATGAAACAATGGGCATAGTTTGTTGGAGTTTTTCCCTTTATAACAAATATCAGGCATTATTTTAGCAGCAGGTGATTGAACATGATATGAAACTAACCTGCTTGGATGTTGTGCTTGTAGCAGGTGCATTTGATGTCTCTATTGGCCTAGGGAAAACAAATGTTACCAAGATTCCCTTTTGGTAAAATTGAAATAATAAGTGTGATTATCATAATTATAAACTTTTTGATTTTTTATTTAAACATTATACCCTTTCCAAAGAAGAGTTGGGAGTTTGTTTCTATTCTAGATTAAATAAAACATCTAATTAATGAAATGAAATGACCATTTTACCCTTTCCAAAGAATAGTTGGGAGGAAAGAAAAAAAGAAGGGAAAACAGGCATAGAATTAGTGTTTTAATACATTAAGCCTGAATTTTTGGCTTAACCCATCAAATCATTATGTGTAGAATAAATCAAGATTAAGTTCTTAACCTATTAAGCCCATTAAGTAAAAAAAGCAACCCCTTAATCTAATAATTTATATAGTATGTAAACGGATGTTTCTTTTTCACTTCTTGTATCTGATAATATATTAATATATACCTATGTATTAATAATTTGGATATAATGAACAATTTGTATCTGATAATATACTAATATATACCTATGTATTAATAACTCGGAAGATAACCAGTCACCCAATAGATAGTTGAGTTGTTTTCGCATTTCCTAGATCTTTTTTGTGAACCCAACAATTTCAAGCATACCCCATGACAACATTGTGGTGGTGAATGCCATAGAAAACCTGCATGTGATACTACATAAGTAAATCAAACTGAAATAGTGTCCAACATACATAAAACATCTACCATAGAGTGTTGTACCTAAAAGATAATTCTTAATAAGTCAGAAGTTGGCACTTGCACTAACAAAATCAGCAGAAGTCTAAATTCGGATCTTTAAAGGCACACAATCACGAATATACCTTCTGTTCACAGCTCTAGCTGAACCAAGCCTGTAAATTATATAAAAACCAAAGATTGTCATTATCAAAATAAGGTGTGAGTTTTGACTTTTGAGGTCAAAAGTCAAAATAATGCTGCTAAAGATCAATGGTCTGAAATATGATCTGTTTGACCAAGCACTAAAATAAACAAAAGAAAAATATTGTGCAACAGCCATGACACCAATCACAATCCTAGAAACTGTTGCAGCAGCTCCTAAGCTTGTTGAATAGTCATCTATTGTTGCCAAAATTTTGTAATAAAATAATAAATATACAACAAAATATACAAAATTTATGTTCATAATATTTGGAACGGGAAACAAAGAAAAATAATAATCAGTTGCAGCTTGTTATACCTTCTTACATGCAGTTATTGGATCATCTGAATAAAATGGAGGTTATCCAACAAGCATCTCATACATTATTACACCTAGTGACCACCTGCAATAATAGTAACAGTTAAAAACAATCATGAAATAAAAGAAAATGACAAAAATATCCTTAGCAAATAGTAATACAACACTAACAGCAAATAGTGATACAACACTAAAAAAATCAGACCAACAATCGTGAAGTCCATATCATGTAGTAAAAAAGAAAGTGTATTACAGGGGCTAAAAAAATCAGACCAACAAATAATATTAGAAGATTTCAGTAAACGTGGGTATGGGACCCCAATCGCCACGTCAGCAGTCCACGTGGTCCCCGCCACAGCAGTAGCTCCTCCTCCTCCAGTGGCGGTGACAGTGATGAGTCAGCAAGGTGGTGCTTGTTCTTATGGTTCAGCAATGATGAGTAGTGCATACAAATTCTAACATAAAAATTAATGGCTTCTTTTAATTAATCATAAAAATTTATCCATTGGATTCCATTATACGTTATCTAGTATGGCTTATTTTAATTAATCATTGTATATTAACAAGGGTAAAATATGAATTTAGCAAAGAAGAATTGATCATTGTGAATTAATACAGTAAAATAATCTTCATATAAAATAGACAATGACAAGGAATGCTATACTATAAGATGACCACAATTCACCAATGGTCTTATACTATAGTACTGTTTTTACTCTTTTGGATTTTATGGCACTTCTACTGTTATTGGCTTGCTTGATCTTCCTAGATCTCTCTTTTTCCACGTTATACTCATATAGGATTTAATACTTATAAAAACAAGAGTAGCAGCGCTGGGTAGAGGTGCTGTCGCCACTGGTTTTAAACACTTCCTTGCTCTCACTGAAGCCGCAAAAGACCAAACTGATGGTCCTTTCAGAAAACTCTTCATAACAATGAAATCAGATGTATTTTTTTATTACTATTTTTGACATGATAATGAAAACTTAATTACATTTTACTTTTATCTTTTACATGTGCACTAGACTTTTTGTTAGATTAAATACAATTTACTACATTTTGTGTATACCATACCTACAAGTTTATTTCTTCTAACTCATCAAACATGGAACAAAAGGAAAGGCATCACGTTCTCGTTTTTATTAATAAGGCTTACCAAAAAAGCAATTTTCCCAGAAAGTAATTTGTCCCCTGTTCTACTTCCGTTCTCCCCTGTTAATCTGTATTTTTTCATCTTCTGTACCTTGGTAATTTCCAAATTGTATTCTTACAGGAGCTAGTCGCACTCTAGGGCTTGTATTACTGAAACTCAAAGGCCTAGAAGATAAAGTGTAAATTATCGAATTGATCCTCACAGACATCAATATTTGAATTAGGAAAACTTAAAGTAAAATTCTGATTTTACAAATAGGACTTTTAATGCTTCTTCACCATCTAGTATTGGGATATGTACAAGGTTAATTATCTTTCAGGCTGATAGGGAAATGAAACAAATTGGAAGATTCCATATGAAAGATATTGAAACTTACTTCTATTACTCCAGACAACAATATCACATGTGATTTATGCTCTTTAATCTGAATGTTGTCATTGGATAAATCAAAATGGTCTCTACAAGAAACACTCCCAGTTGCAATTATAAAATAGAGATGAAAAATAAAGATGAGTGACACAAAAGATAAGATCACTTGGAAAAAATGTCTCATATTCTAGTTCAAATAGTATGATAAAAAGAGATTTCTTATACCATTCAAAGTTTGATTTTGTAAGCAGTTTCTTCACTACAAAAGTTTATAGCATCAAACAGTTCATCTACCACTCTTGGTAATAGTCCCTTGTTAAGGTTGTCAGCTTCCAAAATGTTGGCTCCCTGTTAAAAAAGTCAAATATGGACTTCATTTAAAACAAGTGTTATTGAAACATTGTATTTTACTGAAATACACATCACCTCCATAGTAAAAGTCTTCCCTGCTCCTGCCTGTTAAAGTGCACAAGAGAATTCATTAATATCATATTAAAGGTGAGGGATCTCTTTCAAACTTATTTGAACAATAGAGAAAGCTAATGATAAAGCATATAACAAGAAAAAAGGCTTCATTGCAGTTCTTATTTAGCTTCTTTAACAGTGATACAATCACAGAACAGATTATTAGAGCTGATTGAAAAAGGTAATAGAAATAACCAGATTTGCATATTCATCATTGATATTCAACATTATTCATTCTAAAAGTGTTTCTGAAGGAAAGAAAAAAGGTTCACTTGCACCTTTTTACAAACACTTGAATGGTTTTGTAACATAACCAAAAGTCACATGCAATTAAGTTTGCTAAGTTGAATTTGTTCCCTTTAAAATAAGTACATGTATGATCATTCACTCTTACCAAAGGTGGCCATCTAGGTGACGTTGGAGAAAATTGCTTTTAACAGCCTGCAAAAAAATTTCAAGTTTTTACCACTTATGTTAATAAAATCATCAGTAAAACTTCAATGTTTGCAAAGAATAGAAAAACAACAAATCGGTAGGGAATGGGGGTTGTAAAAAGAGAAGCTTCTGATGGATCACAATGAAGTTGAAAAGCCCTAACATTCATAGTTGGGTGATATTACATTTATCTCACTAATAAATTTTTTACCACTGTTAAATTTTGTTTTGAGAGAATCGTGAAAGAAATTAAACCCTAAATAAATGCAAGCCTACATGGGTTTACAGAAAGGATTAAAATACCTGGAAAAAAGTACAAAGCATAAGAACGCTTACTCTCCAACGCCATCGTCTTCTTTCGTTGTTGCATAATGTTATTAGGGTTTCATCTGCAATTTATTCTTGAACAACTTCTACTTCCTTAAATTTATACACATCGAAGTTGTCAGGTGAGGGCTATGCGGTAAGAAGAGGCAGTGAGGGTTGGAGAGGGTGGAGATGGGTGAGGGGCGAAGATGAACGAGGGGATATGTGAGAGAACTAATGGAAAAGAAGTAGAAGATAAGCTCGTGAGTAGTTTTAGTAGGTGGAGTAATATAGAGGGGAAGCAGATTTGGGACACAGTGGTCGGTGCTGATGAGTCTCAATGGTCGGCGATTAGAGGTGAGCCTTCGGTCGCCAACGAGGTGAGGTGAGACAGAACAAGGTAAGGAGAGGCTAATCAAGTCATCAATTACAAAGTGATCGTGTGGAAGGGGTGGTGGGTAGAATCATGCATATAAAGGCGCTGAAGAAGGTCGATGGCAGAGGAAGGTGCTGAAAAAGATGCGACGTTGGCGTAGGGTTGAAGATGGAAGAGGGTCGACGACCAGGAAAGAGCACAAAGTGGTGGTCGGAGTGTGAGGGGAGTAGTTAGCGGTCGATGTGGGGGAGGGGAAAGAAGTATCTCCGATTATGTTTTAGGGTAAAAAGGGAGGTGAAAGCGGGCTTTTCTAATTTTTGGGTTTTTCCTTTTCCCGCTTGTTACTAAAGAGCATGTTTCATTAAAAATTATAAAGCGACATGTTTAGATGTCACACATTTTATAACAAGTGCCCTCCGTGTTTTTTTTTCTAACACTAATTTTAGGGAACGCCAAAATTGGGCGTCCTAAATCCTTAAAATTTCTAGAGAGCTGACATTATTTTTAGATCACACGCTTTTGCGTATCGTAAATCACCGAGTGTCATAAATTGTGCGTCATTAAAGGTCTGTTTTCTAGTAGTGATCCTAAAATCCACCTTCCTCTCCGGAGGCACCCCATGTAATTCCTCCAGGACCACATCCAAGTATTCCCGAACAACCAGCACATCATCCACAGTCACCTTACCCTTGTCCCAGGTATCCATAACATAGGCAACATATCCGGAACAACCCTGATGAAGATAGTGTCTGGCCCTAGCTACTAAAGATAAAATAGGCCCTCACCGAGCACTCTCCCCCTGAACCACTAACTCTCCCCTACTTGGGGTCCGAATGCATACCAACTGATGCCCACAATCAATCACCGCTCTATTGGGGCTCAACTAGTCCATCTCTACAATAACCTTGTTCCCTCGCAAAGGAATGGGTACCAAATCAATCAGATATTATTCGATGAACATCTCAAGAAGACAACCCCGATGAACCACCGATACCTGAACAAATCGATCATCCGTAATCTCAACCTCTAAAGGAAAATCCAACTCCCCCGTAGCTGTAACAAACCTCTTAATAACAAGCGATACATAAGATCGGGTAGCACTAGAAACAAACAATATCAATGCAGAGATACCATTCACGAGGAAGGATTCTAAAATAAAACACACAAACATAAGCAGACAATCAATACAAATAAAGACATAAGTAGAAGATACATACATGTCACCACATCAGGTGCTGTGCGAGCCTCCTCGGCTGTCAGCTGAAAAGACTTGCTCCTCGCAATAGGTGCATCCGCCTTGCCCTGGCGGCCATCAGTAATCCGTAGTGTCGTTGGAGCGGGTGCTACCATTGGTCCTGCTACTCCCAAACTCGGACAATTGGCCTTTTTATGGCCCATATGATTGCAATAAAAGAAAATCATATCAGATATCGTGGTTGTGGTGCTAGTAGAAGTACAATCCCTGCTAATATAACCCGTTCAACCGCACTTAAAGCAGCCAGAACCACCCACCCTGTACGCCCCATCGTGCTTACTTGCCGCACTTGCTACAGTAGCTCCGGCCCTGCTGTCCTCTCGATCTTCAATCAAAAACCTTGGATCTCTTGCCCGCACTCTCTGAACCCTAAACCTGATCCGAATTTCTCTTCCTCTCTATCTCCAAATCAATCTCTCGTTCCCTGGACCTCGTTATCATAATCATCCGGTGTCTTACAACTAGATCAGCTCACCAACTGCCTGATATCATTACTCAAAATCTTATGGTATCTCGCCTTCTTCATCTCCTCATCTACCACATACTGCGGAACCAACAACGCCCTCTCGCGAAACATAGCGGTAATTTAAGCCACCATCTCAGGAGTCTTGTGGAGATCCTGAAACTCTCGCACCAACTACTAGAACTTAATCATAGGTGCGAACTCGGCCCAAAATCTCATCACAAAATCCTCCCAAGTCATCGACTCAATCGCCTCGCCTACCAAGGCAAGTCCTACCTCCTCCTAGGCTCCTACCAGTCTCCGGCTCTGTCTTTTAGAAGACTAGAAACAAGTCTTGTGAAGACATAAATTTGTGGTTTATACTTTGCTTCTCAAGGCTTTTAGATTTCTCAGTTTAGGACCGAAATCTCTATGATCTTGGTGGTACTTGGACCGAAATCACCATGTGATTTTGGTGGGCTTAATGATGTTTTCGGTTAGGTTGGGCTTTAGTAATTAGGTATTAGTATATAACGTGTTATTTTCATCCAGGAATATAGTTAGTCAATTAGAGAGTTAGTCATTCGGTTTTATCAGAGACAGATTTAGAGAGCATTAAGGGTTAGAGAGAAATTGTTTGATCATATGTACCTGACTGTTAATCAATAATAGTGTGCATTGAAGATTGATGTTTGTGTTCTTGATTCGTATTTATTGTTTTGTGTTTATCACTTGATTAGGTTTCCGCACTAATCTCGTGTTTTATATTGATACCAAAATCGGGGTTTTACAATTGGTATCAAAGCCTTAAAACCGACTTACGTCCGTTTTGGTATCAATTGCTTTCGAAACAATAATTTGTTTGTGGTGTTTTTGGGTTGTTTTGGGAAAAATGATTTTGTTGTTCATCGTGTTCTTAGTGTTCTTCACTAAATTTGGAGGATATTTTGATTGAGATAATTTTTGGTAAATTGTTGAATTTATGACTCTTCCGATAAAGAAACTCCATCAAAGACTTTGATTACGGCTAGGTCTTAGTGTTTTCGACGACTACATGGTGTTTTCGGTAAAAAGAATTGGGGTTCTCGTTACGAAGGAGTTGTCGGCTAAGAAATATCAGTCTCGGTCAACTGTTTTTGATTCTCAGGGATCTAGGTCAAACTGGTTGAGTTTCAAGGTTTTCAATCAAAGGGCATTTATCTTGGTCTTCGGTCAAGATCAAATTGCACAATCAGATTTTTACCGTTGATGAATAATAAGCTCTTACAACAGTTCAATCACCACTTTTAGTACCAAAGAGGTAAGAGAAACCTCATGCTCTCAGTACCGTGAAGATAAAATAAATAAATACCGTGAACAAAATGAATTATTAGTTAGAGAGGTTTTTGACCTTAAAAATGAAATATATGACATTAAGAAAGTCAATAAACCGCTTAAAAAAAAAACTAGAAGCACAAATTAAAATTTTAAACAGGGTGAAAGAAGAATATAGCACCAAATGTGTTCACTATCATTTTGCCAAAGAGAAAATTGCAAACTTAACTGCCGAACTTGATGCATTAAAGGTTAAATTTAAGGATGCTGACTTAAATTTTAAGAAATTCGATGTGTCAAGTGAGATGGTTGAGTCTATGATTGAAAAACAATTAAAGTGGAAGAGTAACCAGAAAGAGTGTCTGGGGTATCATAGTGTACCACCTCCTTTAAATGATAACTATACTTCGGCCTCTGAAACCATAGAGACAGAAAAATTTATTCAACATGGTCAGCCTACTATAACTGTTTCAGTTAAGACTGAACAATCCAACAAAACTGAGAATATTGAGGTGAACGATACTAATGTTTCTACTTCATGTGCAGAGAAAGTAACAGTGCAAGACGGGTGCGAGAAAAACAAAGATAATTCTAGTTTTAATGAAAACTCTTCAAAAACTAACATTTTATCGTCTGTTGCTTCAAAAGCTTGTGATAACGCTGCTAACAATTTTAAGCCACATAAAGTTGTGAAAAAATTTGTTAAATGTGCTTTTACTTGTGGAAATTCAGTTGGACAGGGACCATGTTCTGAACATATTCCTTTTTTTAAAAAAAAACCTACTTTAATTGTGGAATTCTTGGTCACATTTCCAGAAATTGTCCAAATCATGCATATATTCCCTATTATGCCCAAGGTAGGCAGAATGTATCTCGAGGAAGATCTTTCAAGAGAAACTCCTCAAGATCACGTGATGGTGACTGGAATACTGCCAAGACCAAAAATCATACTCTTGAGAACAAAATGGTAATGTCTGACAAGAGATCTGATTTGAGAAATAGTTCAGTCAAACCAAGATCGGTAAGGTCGAAGTCGTCTCAGCGATCGATCTCAAGCTCCAAAACAAGTGCTGAAGCATCCATCCGATTAAACAAGAAATGGTTAAACCTGAATATAGATGGGTACCAAAAGTTCCCACTCCCAAATCACGTAAAAATTCTAACATCTCTTCATTTTATGTGTTTGATAAACATGATATGACTTGGGAACGCATATCACGCGTAGATGTAAAAGGTCAACCCAATTTCAAAATGGACTGGGTTCCCCAAAACCAATTAATACTGCACTCTGTGTCAGAGCAGCTATAGAGGAATATCATCAGACTTCGGTATGTTGATAGTGGTTATTCCAAGTACATGATATGAGACATCATTCATCTGCATGACATTCAAAATTTTAATGGAGAGCATGTGTCCACTGTGGGAAAGGAAAAGGAAAGATCACAAATGGGAAATACATCAATTGCTGAATTACGGCTTGATTTTTTTGACACTCCTATCTTCTGTGATAATGATGATGCTATTCAAATTGTTAAAAATCCATTTCAACATTCTAAAACCAAGAACATAGATATTAAAGTTCATTTTATATGAGACTATTTTGAGCGTAAACTTGTTCATTTGGAACAAATCCACATTGATAACAATGTGGCCGATTTGTTTACAAAACCTTTTGGAAAAGCTCGTTTTGATGTACTTGTGAGTTTTCTTAAAATGATTCATTTTGAAGACTGGCAGTTTTTTTTGTACATTTTGTATTTTATTTTTGTTTTCGTTAAATTGTTCATATTTTTTTTTTCTTTCTCCTCTATGTACAAATTTAGCAGGGGAATTAAAACCAAACAAAAATCATAAAATTCCAAAATTCCAAAATTCCAAAATTGTGTTTATTTCTGTTTTTATTTCATTTTCAGACAAATCAAAAATCCAAAAATATTGTATTGTTTTTTAGTGTATTTTAATTTTTGTTTTATTCCTAGTTATTTTTATTTTGATTTTTATTTCTAAAAGTTATTTTTCTTGAAACGTGGATGATCAAGGAGAAGAGACTTGGAAAGGAATTGACGGACATTACACCTCACACTACTTTTACAAGGAATTGACGGCTTGCGGATCTAAACTATTTAAGTTTCTTGATCTCGTTGTTACAAATTGCTCTGGATGTCCGAGCTTAATTGTTTTGGTTAATCCAATGCAGCCGAAAGGCAGGTACTTACTCTCAATAAGCGAGAGAAGATGAGAACGTTTTATGTTCAATTCGGTTTTTGCATTATCTTCCTAAGAACTGTTATATTTAAGGAATTGAAGGCATGAAACTATATTAATTGTCATTCCATATCCTGTTAAGACAGGTGTCGCCTTTTATAGGCTGACCATATTCATTCAACGAGAAATGGTTGGGAGTTACGTCTCCATGTCGGTCTTGTCAGTTCATGTAACCTAAGAACTATCATGACACCAGGGCGATTCACCCAACCAGAAAATAGATATCACTGAACATCCTGCCCAGGGTCTTGACATTCTTTTTATCATGCAAAACTGCGAAGACTCAAATGTATTCTCAGATACTTTCTCCACAGGTAAGGAATTAACAGTATTGACACTAGGGCGATGCACCTCGCAAGGCACGATTATCACTGAATGTCCCGCCAAGGGCCTTGACCTTGTGTCATGCTAAACTGGGGAAATATATCTTCGGATACATTTGTCGCAGGAATGGTTTTGTGAGTTATTCCTCATTAAATCTCACTGGCACGAGAATGGTACTCTCAGCTTACATTCAGAAACCATTGAACGTCTCGCCAAGGGCCAAGTTAACTTGTTAACTTGAAAAACTATATTAAGATCTTTGATCGAGGATATGCTGGGACTAACATCAAAAATAGCCACAAGTAGTTCTCCGATACTCAAAAAATTGCAGTGTGTTCCTCCGTGTTCACACAGATACTGCGAGTAGTCTCCCTCTGAGCGAAGGTTGGGTCCTTGAACAATTGTGGTGAGAAGGGTCTTTATGACTCTGTGATCCACATGGACTTTTAGTCATGGTTACTTTTCAAGACGCATCTATGATCGATGAAGAATATTCATTCAAAGGAATAAGAAGTGAAGATTATTTTTCAACACACAACCTTTCGACCCCAAAAGCAAGGTGAAGTTGTATTTGAAGTTATGTGATGAATTCTATTGAAGCCTCCTCAATAAATTTGCTACTATTTATGAACCTGCTAAAGTGATCAAGAAGCATCGAACTCTATGTAATTATCAAGGAAGAAATTTAAAGCTGAACATGCTGATCTTGAAGAACCAATACAAGAAGCCTCTTCACCCAGTGTGTATTAAAAGTCAAATTTTGAAGGAAGTCCAACTACTAAAGATGAAGTTATTTATGTTGAAGATTCATATGTACATCTTGTAGTCAAGTCGTGAAGAGATCGAGGAAAGATATGAAAGTCAAGATCAAGGAAGACTGAAAAGAAACCAAAGCTATAAACCAAGGGGGAAATTGCTAGGACATAAAATTGTGGTCTATACTTTTCTTCTCAAGGATTTTAGAGTTCTCGGTTTAGGACCGAAATCTCTATGATCTCGAGGGTATTTCGACCGAAATCACCATGTGATTTCGGTGGGCTTAATGATGTTTTCGGTTGGGCTGGGCTTTAGTAATTAGGTATTAGTATATAATGTGTTGTTTTCAGCCGCGAATAAAGCCAGTCAATTAGAGAGTTAGTCATTCAGTTTTATCAAAGACGGATTTAGAGAGCATTAACAGTTAGAGAGAAATCGTTTGATCTTATGTACCCGACTATTAATCAATAACAGTGCGCATTGAAGATTCGTGTTTGTGTTCTTGATTTGTATTTATCACTTGGTTAGGTTTCTGCACTAATCTTGTGTTTTAGATTGATACATAGATCAGCGTTTTACAACTTTGACATTTTCCCCATCGGGACAACTGCTAGTGTAGAAGGCATTAGCGACATCCACTAACCAGCGTCTGCTCACGAGTGGGTCCTTCTACCCGATGAACTCTGGGGATCTACATGCCCAAAACTCAAGGAAAGTCAAAGTGCAAGCTCCCATCATCGCTACCATGTCAAAATGGAACGAGTCCAAATGCTCCTCTAAAACCTCTATGATACCCTCCTTAATCGTACCATAGATCACATGATTCTGCTCGAGTATGCTGCGGGTAATCTTAGACGAAATGAACTCATGCATCTGATCATCTAACTGCAAGCTCCAGAACCAGAGCCTGAAACCTCACCAGCACCAGAACCACTAACCAGTCTTCTTGTAAGGGTCACCATACTGAAAATAGATCATACAAACCATCAAAATACACATATATTTATCGAGGAGTCTCATACTCTACAAGCTTCCTAGTATCATCACAGCTCTCCTTTTCTCGAGTACAGATCCTCTGCTTCCAGTAGTACGGGAGCATACTACCTTCCACCTCTATACGTACGTTCCTCAAGGATTGTCTGGTGTTGGTGACATGTAATTGTATGCGTGAGCTAGTTAGAGGATGTTAAGGGAGTTCCATCTGCAACTGATGGTTGGGAGTAGTGTGGTGGTTGCCCTAGGAAGAGATTTAGTGTTGGGAGTTTTAACAATATGTAACGTAGTATACTCGCTTACTAGCTATCTAAGGTTAATGGAAACTCCTAAAAGCTCAAAGTAAGCAACACTCAAGCATCGAGTAATCGGAACAAGCATAACCTAAATAGTCCATCCTATCACTATCTGATCAGTACTAGCATGCAAGTCTACAAGCTCATACAGTAGACATAAAAATGCATCTATCCTAGCATTCTATCATGCAAATCCTAAGAGATCCTTAGCCCTAACTAGCATGCGACTCACAAATTCACAAACCAAAGCGTATCATAAAACATGTATGGGTATTTTGGGGAAACTTACTTGAGTTAGTCAATTTCATGCACCACAACCCTTTTCTTTTATTAAAAAACCCTTTTATAACGCATTTCTTTTTAAAAAATCTACCAAACCCTCAGTTTGAGTTTAGACACACGATAGTACGCCCGAATCCCTCAAACTAAGGCCTTGATAACGTCCCAAAAATTAAGACCAAAAATTTCTATTTTTGTATTAATAAAACCATTATTCATAACAATATGATTAAACCATAGTGAAATCATAATATATCAAATAACATCCAAAAAATAAGAGTTATGTGAAGTGCAGAACAATGTGGTGTGTGGAATGCATTCATCTCGAGCTCTTCCCCTTCGAACCAGAAGTACCTAAAACATAAACTGAAAACTGTAAGCATAAAGCTTAGTAAGTACCACAAAATACCACATACCATACATATCACACATATAATGGGCCCCGCAGGGCATCGAGCCCTGCTCAAAACGTATTTGCTTATCATCAGGCCCCGGCTAGCATCGGGCCTCGCACTGTATACATACAACCACATCAACACATGCAATAGTCATAAAGATAAATAGCAAACAATATATTCATCAGGCCTTACCGGCATCGGCCCCGCCCGGTAAACATATTAGAAAACATACATGTAGACTCATGCAGACAACTAGCATCCTAATCATAGTAACCATGGGTAGGAATTGGTGCCTTCGAGCCACTAAAAACAATGAGGAAACTCACCTCAAGCTGCTGAATCTCTCAAATAAAATCTCGGTCTGTTGGTCCATAAAATCACCGCGCTATCACCATCATATAATGTAGAATTAATTATTGGATCTCGACCCATAATCAAGAATCTAAATTACATGTCCAACATCCAGCGTAAAACACCATTTTAACCTTTTCTTACTTGGCCCAAAACCAAGGCCCAACCCATTTGCTCAAAAGGCCCAAATTCCTAAATGGCATACCAAGGCCCAATATGGCCAAACTTCCTAATTCGGCCCAAAAACCATTGTGTACCTAATTCCAAGGAAGCCCATAGTCTATACATGGCCCAAATTCAGAAGTCCAATTACCCAACAAGGCCCAAACCCTAAAAGTCCAAAATATAGCCCAAACCCGTCAAAGTCAACCGATGGTCAAAATGCTTAGTACGTTGGGCGTACTTAGTCTTACACTTAGCATACTCTTTCCAGGGCCAGTACGTGCAACATACAAGTTGAGTACATCCTATGTTACTATACATACAACCAATCCAACCTATTAAGTACTTAATCGATTAAGCCATCAAGCCAAACTCTCAGATCTGATCCTAAATGGTGAATCAACACGTAAAGTTGGCTACTTTACTCCCATGCATGACTTAATAAGACCCGAAACTCAAAAAGAAGCACATTACGGATCCTAACACATGCATGGACCAATCTAGCTTATAAATGTTTCATTGTTATGGACAAGGGACCTCAAAGGTGTTAAGATCTAACATCCATGACTTTTGGAGTAGGCCATAATCTCAAATATGGCTTACAAGACCCAAAATGCGCAAATAACACCCTAAGTTGGATATAGCATAAAGAACCATCAAGATGAGAGCTTTTACCTCAAATGGCTTACTAAGATGAAGATGACTCTAGATCTACAAGCTGAAGCCACTCCCAAGCAACCTCCAAGTGTTATTCTTCTTCTAATTCACCAAAAACACCATTAATACTAACTTTGAAGCTCAAATCTCACAAATGACAATTAGGGTTTCGATCTTAGGGTATAGAGAGATGGAGGGTTTTCAATAGAAGGTCCAAGGGTGTCTTAAGTTGTTTGAATAGGGCACAAACCCTAAAAATTAGGGTTTCCCGCTGCTTTGATCCTAAATCAGTCTTAAAGTTAGCTATTATTTTTGTTTTTGTTAAATTTGTTCATAGTTTTCCTCAATGCACAAATTTAAGGCAGAGAATTAAAATTTAAAAAAAAAAATCAAACCAAAATTAGAAAATCCAAAAATATTGTTATTTCTGTTTTATTTCTTTATTAAAAAATCAAAAATCCAAAAATATTTTTGTTTCTGTTTTTTTTTTCAGAAAATATGAAAAATCCAAAAATATTGTGTGCTAAGTTGTTTTTAGTTTTGTTTTTATCTCAAAATTTTCTTTGTCTTGAAAAGTGAATTCAGATGTAGATTAGACTGATGGAGACTGTATCGAGATTTTCTGAGCCAAGGCTTCATCCATGATTGTTGAAGAATATTTATTCAAAGGAACAAGAAATGAAGATTATTCTTTTAACATTCAATCTTTCAACCACATAAGCAAGGTGAAGCTGTACTTGAAGATTATGTGACAGATTGCATTGAAGCCTCCTCAATCAATTTGATGCTATCTATGTACCTACTGAAGTGATCCAGAAGATTTGTTCTCTCTGTTATTCTCTCTGAAGATTTTCAAGCTGAAAGTGCTGTTTTTCAGGAAGCCTCCTCACCCAATGTGCGTTCAAAGTCAAATTTTGAAGAAATGTCCAAATGTTCAAGATGATGTCACTCACTTAGAAGATTCATATGCTCATCTTGAAGTCATGAAGAATTCAAAGATTAATGTTAAAGCCAGGATCATATTGAAGATTGTTAAGAAAAGCAAGCTACAATTTTAGGGGGAGTTTGTTAGGTCAAAGGAAAAGAAAGCTATAAACCAACGGGGAGATTGTTGGGTCAAAAATATGGTTTATACTTATCTTTTCTAAGCATTTATTGTTTTTAGTCTTGGGCGAAAATATTATTGGGTTTATTTCTAGCTTGGACCGAAATCTCATGTGTTTTCGGTCTGGGTATTGAGTTGTGGGCTTGGGTTTTCGGTCCATTTGTATAAATAGTCTTGGAGGGGAAGGGTGTCTAGAGAGCATACATTGTCATATGCATGTGCTAGAGAGATAAAGTAGAGAGAGCAAGTGTGTGTGTATGAATCTTGTGTTGGAGCTTCTTTCTTATCATCAATACATCATAGATTCATCTTGTTGTTGTTCTTCTTCTACTCCATTCTATTTTACATCATCCACTTGATTGGGATTCCGCACCATTAAGTGGATCGGATTGATACTCAAGCTAAATTTTGGGACTTATAGTTGGTATCAAAGCTTGGATCGTATTAATCATTTTGGCAAGATCTGGAGCATTTTTGGATTTTTTTTTCTTAAAGGATTTTACGTTTTTTATTAATTTTTGAAGAACTATTGGGGCTTTGTTCTTGGTGTTCTTCATAAAAATGGCTTTTTGATCGAGTTTTGGAGATAAAAGGGTGAAAAGTCATGTTTTTTGGTCGTTACCAGCGAGGGTGTGGCGGCGGTTTTCAGTCAGCAACTAGGGTTTGCAAGGGTTTGTAGCCGAAATTACATTTGCGGTTCAGCAGTTCGCAAGCAAAAACGACGGTTCGTAGCCGGTTTGTGGTCCGAAGCGTTTACAGCCGAAGAGAGTTTGTGGTCCAAAGCGTTTACAGCCGAAAGTTGTTTGAGGTGCGAGGTCGCGCACGTGTTTGGCCATGGAAGATTTTTTGTTTGCAGGTTTTCCTCTCGCACGTGTTCGACTGTCCTCGTTTGTAGTCTTCGTTTGCGGTCCTCGCGTGTGGTCTAGTTCTCTGTCAGCAGCTTATATAAAAAAATTAAGTGGAAGAAGATTGGAACCCAGGTCTCTCACACGCACAACCCACAGCCTTACCAATCAATCTAGCATGCCAGATGCTTAACATCTTCCTAGATTAGTTCAAGTAGCTTCGCAATTTCGATCCTATTTTCGGATTTTTTACAATTTTGGCCCAAAAATCAGTTTTTCGAATTTTAAAATTTCATTTTCAACCCAAAGCTTTGACTTTTAATTTTTGACTTCCTAAATTGACTTTTGACATTAAAAATTTGACTTTGACTTTCAAGTATTACCTTTGACTTTAAACTTTGACTTTCTCGTTTAACTTTCAAATTTTCAAGTTTAGGTTTTCGGTTTGACTTTTCAAGTTTGCTTTTAAGTTTCACTTTTTAAACTTGCCTTTTAAGGTTGAATTTCAAGGTTTGAAGTCAAATGACATTTTTTGATAAACAATGAGTTCTTCAAACACCAAAGCCAATGAAGTTTCATGTTCTCAATCTTGTGAAGCTGCTATTAAATTTCTTCGAGATCAAATTGATTTATTAAAAAGAGAAAATGAGGACCTTAAGTACGAAGGCTATACTCTTAGGAAATGTCAAAAATCTTTAAAAGCACAACTAGAGGCCAAAACCAAGGACTTTAGGAAACTTCAGGAAGAATACAGTAATTAATGTGTGAATTATGATTATGTTAAGGAACAACTTGCTAAATTGACTGCCGAACTTGATGCATTAAAAGCTAAATATAAAGATGTTGAATTCAACTTTAAGAAATGTGATGTGTCAAGTGAGGTAGTTGCATCAATGATTGAAAGACAATTAACTTTTAAGTATAATCAAAATAAGGGTCTTGGGTATCACAGTGTACCACCTCCTATAAATTACAACTATAACCCAGCCCTTGAGACCAACGAGGAAGAGATACCTACTCAGTATGGCCAATCCCCTGTACCAGCTTCAGTTAAGACTAAACAGTCCGGGCCAACTAAGAGTGTTGAGGTGAAGGATACTAATGATTCTACTTCATGTGCATGTAAAGTAGTGGAAGATGAGAACAAGGAGAACAAAACTAACTCTAGTTCTGTTGATTCTATTGACTGTTAAACTAATGTCTCCTTGAACTACGAATTTGTTGCTTCTAATTCTATTGCATCCAATTAACCTGCTGTTAGTAAATACAGGCCACCAAAAAAGCGAAGCAAACTGCTTGCTGCAAGTGTGCTTTAGGAACAATCAGAGACAAGGCAAGGGCACGCCACCAGGGGTAGGAAGAAACAACTCCTACGTGAAGAAAAAGACATGTTTTCATTGTGGAACACCTGGACACATTGCCAAAAATTGTCCAAATCGCGCATATGTTCCATACTATGCACGAGGATGGCAGAACGTGCCAAGAGGGATATCTTTAAAAAGAAACCCTTCGAGGCCACGTTCAAGCAATGGTGACTGGAACGCGCAAAACACCAAGAATCCAACTCCCAAGGTTAAGAAGGGAATGCCGGCCAAGAAGTCCAATTCAAGATATGCTCCAGTGAAACCAAGACCGGTTAGGTCAAAGTCATCTCGATGATCGACTTCGAGTTCCAAAGCAAGCGATAAGGCACCCAATCGATCGAAAAAGAAATGGGTTAAGCACGACTACAGATGGGTACCGAAAGTTCACACTCCCAAATCTTCAAATGATTCTAACATTTATTCATCTTCTGTTTGTGATAAGCAGTATATGTGATGGGAGAGAGTACCTTGCTTTGATGACAAAGCTCAACCCAATTTCAAAGTGGACTGGGTTCCAAAGACCAACTAATTTCGCACTCTCTGCTGGAGCAGCTATGGAGGCATATCATCAGACTTTGGTTTGTTGATAGTGGCTGTTCCAAGCGCATGATAGGGGACATCTCTCAACTATACAACACTCAGAACTTTAAGTGAGGGTATGTGTCCTTTGCAGGAAAGGAAGAAAGGAAAGGATCACACATGGGGTTTGTGCTTAACAATGTGAAGAGTTTTCAGATCTATTCTGAGATTGAAATATGTGTGCTATTCTCAGACCTTCTGGATGCAAATTCAATTGGTAACTTACAGTTTAAGTTTTCTTCTCGATACTCCTGATTTTTTCTTAAAATGATTCATTTCGAAGACAATCTTTTATTTTATTATAGTTTTTGGCTTTTAGGTATTGTTTGGGAAGTGATATGAAGCTTAGTGCTAAAGGGCATTTTGAAAATCGTATAATGCACTAAAGTTGAATTGTTTAGACTTTATGTTCAATGTGCTAGTAGGCACAAAGGATTCAAAAGGACTAGACGTAGATTGATAATGAAAGGACTTGACAATATGGACTTAGATAGTTCTATTTAGATTGACAATACGACATTCAAGTGGATTGAGCAGTAAGATAAACATGGGAACCTGCAGGATACACTAAAATTCATATGTATCTAGAATTGTGGCTTAACATTTCCTCGATGTATGGACTCATGTCCTTAATTCTGGTACTGAGAGGGCAACTGAGGGGTTCTGATAAAGTGGGTTTGTAGGAAATTATTTTCTTGCTTTCTATCTGTCAGTCATATGTTGCTTCCTTTGCGTGATTAGAACATATCCGACCTGGAATGCAACATATACAACTTTATCTCTATGCATATCCTTATCTATGAAATTCTTTCTATCTATTAGTCATATGTTGTCCCCTCTGCATGACTGGAAGATCCGACCTAGGACACAATATATGCACCCTACTATCTCTCCAACCCTCTATCTATGTTAGTCATATGTTGTTCCCTCTACGTGATTGGAAGACATCCAACCTGGGATACAACATATGCACTTCTATATCTGACTTCTTTCTTAATGACTGAATACTCACCTAAAGTAATGATTTCTTTGGAAGTTCTTGATTACCGGAGTATGTCGGGAAGTGGGGAACACGTTCTAGTATATCTAAAATTAAACTACTTAAAAGGTTGTATGTAGATATCGCTGCTGAATTTAAATGGATAACAATATCCTTGGTCGTCGTCACCTAAATGGTCCATTTAGAAATATAGATCACAATGACTTGTCACTTATAATTTGTCCAATTTGTCAAATATCTTTTGTGTTTAAGTGGACCACAATACCAGTGATTGACCAGATCTCAACATGTAGGTGTGTGTGCTGATAAACAATATTGAATTGCCTGACAACTTTGATCCCAAATCAGTCTTAAAGTTAGCTATTATTTTTGTTTTTGTTAATTTGTTCATATTTTTCCTCTCTGCACAAATTTAGGGGGAGAATTAAATTTTTTTTTAAGAAAATCAAACAAAAATCAGAAAATTAAAAAATCCAAAAATAGTGTTATTTCTGTTTTATTTCTTTTTCAGAAAAATAAAAAATCCAAAAATTGTGTGCTAAGTTTTCTTTTGGTTTTGCTTTTATCTCAAAATTTTCTTTTTCTTGAAAAGAGAATTCAGATGTAGATAAGACTCATGGAGACTGTATCGAGATTTTCTAAGCAAAGGCTTCATCCGTGATTGTCAACGAATTTTCATTCGAAGGAACAAGAAATGAAGATTATTCTTTTAACATTCAATCTTTCAACCCCAGAAGCAAGGTGAAGCAGTACTTGAAGATTATGTGACAAATTGCATCGAATCCTCCTCAATCAATTTGTTGCTATCTATGTACCTACTGAAGTGATCCAAAAGATTCGTTCTCTATGATATTCTCTCTAAAGATTCTCAAGCTGAAAGCGCCAATTTTCAAGAATCTCTACATGAAGCCTCCACACCCAACGTGCGTTTAATGTCAAATTTTGAAAAGAAGCCCAAATGTTCAAGATGAAGTCACTCACGTAGAAGACTTGTTTGTTCATCTTGAAGCTGTGAAGAAATCGAAGATAAACGCTAAAGCCAAGCTTACAAAGTGAAGACTAAGAAGAAATGCAAGCTACAATCCTAGGGGAGTTTGTTGGGTCCAAGGAAAAGAAAACTATAAACCAAGGGGGAGATTGTTGGATCAAAAATATGGTTTATACTTTGCATGCTTTTCTTAGATCTTGTAATTTTCGGTCTAAGGCCGAAAACTCCTTGGGTTTATTTTTAGCTTGGACCGAAAACCCGTGTGTTTTCGGTCTAGCATTTGGGTTTGGGCTTTGGGTTTAGTCCATAGGTATAAATAGGGTGGAGGAGGAGTGTTTTACAAGTCTAGAATAAGGAGGGGGGTTTTCGGTTATGGGAGAATTATTGTTACATTTTGGAGTTCTAGAGAGAGAAATTAGAGAGAAGAAGTGTGTGTGTGTGTGTGTGAATCTTATGTAAGTATGATCATTCATATCATCAATACATCATAGATTCATCAAGTTCTTCTTCTCCTGCTACTCCATTCTATCTTGCATCATCCACTTTCATTGGGATTTTGTACCATTCAAGTGGATCAGATTGATACATCAAGCCAATTTTGGGGACTTACACCTCATTCACGAAACCGATCTATAAGGGGAATTTAAGGAAGCGGCCTATAAAATGATTGCCATTGGGTATCCACTCTTACCCACCGCTCCCTTGATTGGTGGAGGGTCGTTGGACGAAGGGGTTTAATAGGACACTTAGTTCTCATTAATAAGTATAATGGAATAAATAAAGTAACCAAATGTTTTTATTAAATTCTCAATCTTAGTTACTTTAGGAAAATGTGAATTTGATGCTAATCGATGAAATTGCACATTGTACTTTATATAAGTCATTAGTGGAGTGTGTGTGGTGAACCGGCACACTAATATGGACTAATAAAGAGTGGAAAAGGGTGTCTCGTAAATTATTATTAATTAATGGAGCGTATGTCGTTAGCCGGCACATTAATTAGGTGATAAATGACATTGATAGTGCCAAGCTAATTTGCATGGTTATTCACACCTTATTTGTGATCCTCGGTATCCTAGTCACAAATGGAAAGGGCATAATCGAGATTAAACATGCCAATGAATAGTTTGATGAATCTCAAAAGATCTAGGAATTTCATTTAAAACCTAATTCATTTAAATTTCATGTTTTTTCATGGTGAAATTGGTAAATCGTCATTTACCTACCTTTAAATAATTTGCAATTAGGTTACAGTATCCCTCTTTTGAATTGTGAATTATTTAGTTGGATCCTAACCTTAATATTTTATTTGGGTGTTATATTAAGGATTTTTTATCTAATCAAAACTTGTCCATCTTCTTTTTCAGATGTCAACTTCAAACAATGCTTCTAGTTCCTCCAACAACAACAACTCCTCAAACCACTTCTCGTTCTTGAGCATCTGCTCAAAGGTCACCTTTGATGGCACCAATTATAATGATTGGATGCCAAACATTAATATGGCTTTGCACTTCGAGGAAAAGGAATATGTACTCAAAAAAGAGCTGAACGAGATTGATGAAACAACAGCTACTCCTGAAGAAATGGTTGAGTATAGGAGACATTGCAATGATGCTACCAAAGTAGCATGCATCATGCTTGATACTATGACTCTTGAGCTACAAAGTAACTATAAGGATTAATGGTCGTATGAGGAATTGGCTATTGACATAGTCTTGTACTCATTGCCCAACTGTTATGATAAGTTTATAATGACTTATCATTTGAACAAGGAGGAAACCACATTAAGTCAGTTTCAGAGCTTACTGAGAACTGCTGAGAATGGAATCAAGGATAGACTATTGCCTCCACTCCTGCTACTACTGCTCTCGTCTTGGTTATTGGGAAATGGAAGGGAAAGAAGAGGAAATCTCCTTCGAAACAGAATTAGAAGGGAAAGTCCCAAGCATGGTCCTCAAGCAATAGACCAAAAGGAAAAACCAACTCTGATGCTACTCCTGCCTCTGATCTTAAGGAGGCTACTTGCTTTTACTTCCATGACAAGGAGCATTGGAAACGAAGCTTCCCCAAGTACTTGGAAGACATAAAAGATGGCAAGGTTAAGCCAATCTCGGCAAGTATTTACACTATCCTATCTAAGAACTCATCACATTCAAATTCTGGGGTCCATGATGTAGGATGTGGTTTTCACATTTGTTCTGACTTGTAGGGACTAAAAAGAAGTAAGGATGTGGAGCATGGGAAAATGAACCTGATTATGGGCAGTAGGCGATCGTCACCTGTTACTAATATTGGTGTTTATTCTTTAGTGCTTAGTAGTGGATAATGTTTAGATTTGAACAATTGTTACTATTCATCAAAAATGACAAGAAATATTATTTCATTTCAAGGTTTATACAGACAAGGTTTTAGATATTCTTTTGATAATGAGACAGGTTCTATTTATGCTTATAAAAATGGTGTATTTTATTATGAAGAATTATCTTGTGATGGTGTGTATGAAATTGTGATGGTTGTAGACAATTCAGGTAATACTGTTTTGCAAATTGAATCGTCTAATGGTTTAGACAAATCATGCTTGTGGCATTGTCATCTTGGACATGTCAACAAGAAATGCATTGTCCAACTCCAAAAGGATGGAGTGTTGGAATCATTTGACTTAAGGTCAAATGATACATGAGATTCTTGTTTTCTTAGAAAGACCACTAAATCACCTTTCACTGGTTCTTGTGAAAAAGGTGAAGGATTGTTGGATCTCATAAACACAGATGTGTGTAAGCCCTTCAAATCCACCACAAGGGATGCAAATCGATTCTATGTGACTTTCACCTATGATTATAGCAGATATGGATATATCTACTTAATCAAGCACAAGTTTGAAACCTTTGAAAAGTTCAAAGAGTTAAAATATGAGGTTGAGAATCAATTAAGTGGGAAGAACAAGATGCTCAGATCTGATAAAGGTAGTGAGTATCTTAGTATCAAGTTCCATGAATATCTCAAGAAATGTGGAATTGCTTCACAATTAACACCTCTTAGGACACCACAACATAATGGTGTGGCTGACAGGCTTAATCGAACCTTGTTGGACATGGTTCGTTCCATGATGAGTCGGGCTTCACTTCTAATCTCATTATGGGGATATGCCTTAGAGACTGCCACCCACATTCTTAATCTTGTCCCAAAAAGGAAGGTTGCCAAAACACCTCACGAGATGTTGACATGGAAGGTTCCCTCATTGGCACATATCAAGGTTTAGGGTTGTGCAACTTTCTTTAGACGAGAGACTCACGAAAAGCTTGAACCTCGAAGTGAGAGATGTATTTTCATCGGCTACCCACAAAAGTCCTTTGGGTACTTGTTCTACAGACCTAGTGAAAACTTGGTCTTTGTAGCATGAAGGGGAGTCTTTCGCGAGAGAGAGCTCATATGCAACGAGGACAGCAGGAGTACAATTTTTCTTGAAGAAATTCAAGAGTCAAATGATGAAGGAACCTCTAACACTAGCGCTCAACCTAAGGAAGAAACTCTTGTTGAACCAGTTGACGAGCCATTGCCTCTTAGGCGTTCTAGTAGAATTAGCGTTCTGCCTGTGTTGTATGGTTTCCATATAACTGCAGAAGTGATAAGTTTATCAATGATAGCGCACTGGTAAATTCGGATGAAATTGCTAACAACAAGGAAGCAATGGTAGGCCCTGAGTCTGCTAAGTGGAAAGAGGCAATGGACAGCGAGATCAAGTCCATGTATGACAACCAAATATGGAATTTGGTTGACAATGTGCCAGGTCATAAGACCGTTGGGTGCAAATGGATCTTCAAGAAGAAGACCGACATGGATGGAAAGGTACATACTTTCAAGGATCGACTGGTTATGAAGGGCTCTACTCAAACCCCAGGGTTTGACTATGATGAGACCTTCTCACCAGTAGCTAAAATTAAATCAATTAGGGTAATGCTAGCCATAGATGCATTTAATGACTATGAAATTTGGCAGATGGATGTCAAAATTGCTTTCCTTAATGGGAAGTTAGCTCAGGATGTTTACATTAGTCAGCCAGAGGGTTTTATGGATGCTAAGTACCCCAATAGAGTGTGTAAGTATGAGATATCAATCTTTGGATTGAAAGAAACTTCTCATAGATAGAATCTTTGCTTTGATGAGAAAGTCAAAGAGTTTGGCTTCTCTAGAAGTAGGGATGAATCTTATGTGTATGTCAAAGCTAGTGGGAGTATAGTCACCTTCATGGTATTGTATGTTGACGACATACTACTCATAGGAAATGACATTGCAACTTTGCAAGAGGTTAAGTTTTTGCTTGGAAAGTGTTTCACTATGAAGGATCTGGGAGAGGCTGCTTATATTATGGGAATAAGGATTTTGAGGAATACGAGTAGAAGACTAATTAGACTTAGTCAAAGCACGTATTTGGATAAGGTCTTAAAGCGTTTTAGCATGGAAAATTCCAAGAAAGGAGAGCTACCTATCCAAAGCAATACCAAACTAAGTAAGACTCAGAGCACTGATGCTTAGATAGCATAAATGAGTCGAGTTCCATATGCTTCCACCGTTGAATTGATCATGTATGATATTCCATGTAATCGCCCTGACGTAGCTGTTTCTTTGAGCATGGTTAGTCAATATCAGGGAAATCAGGGTGAAGCTCATTGGATACCGGTCAAGAACATGCTTAAGTATCTGTGAAGAACTAAGGATTGGGTCCTTGTGTTTGGTGGCAATGATGACTTAAGAGTTACTGGGTATAGTAACGCCAACTTTCAGACAGACAGAGACAACTTTCATTCTCAATTTGGCTGGGTGTTTACCCTTAATGGAGGAGCTGTAACTTATAAAAGTTCCAAGCAGGAAATGGTGACTGATTCTACCTGTGAATCAGAGTACATTGCAGCAAGAGAAGCATCAAAGGATGCTATATGGTTGAAGAAATTCATCGAAGACCTTGGAGTCGTGCCATCAATAAAGTAGCTAATGGATATTTTCTGTGATAATGAATGAGTGATTGCCTTAACAAAGGAACCAAGAGATCATGGCAGATCTAAACACATCGACAGAAAATACCACTTTATCAGACATAGAGTAAAAGAAGGACACCTCATCGTAAAGAGGGTATCATCTAAAGAGAATCTAGTTGATCCCATCTCAAAGTGTCTAAGTAGGATTAATCAGGTTCAACATGAGAGGAGCATTGGTACGAAGGATGATATTAGTTTTAGTGATTAGATAGACATTTAGAAACTTGTAACAAATAAATGTAAATGACATTTGGTGATTAAATAATGAAGATTTATTTATAAGTATCATTTACTATCTTTTGTCAATTGTTTATCATTGTGTTTCACTTTTGCATGTTTTACTTTCTAAGTAATTAAATTATTCAAATATCCACAGTCGATCATACTTTGGAAGTAAGTAATGAATTAAGACTGTCATGAATTGGGTTGTAGATTCTCTAACTGTTTAGACAATAGTTTGCTACAACTTTCAAGAGTACTTTTGAAATGAGGATTTGAGTATTGGATTAACCTACGCTCAGAGAATTACTTCATGAAATTTATCAAGAGTAATTCTGAGAATATAATATCGTATAATCTTTAAAAGGAGGTATATGAGTTGTTGTTTACGGGTTGGTTGTGCATTGATTGTGCATAAACACATCAATAACTTTTCGTTATCAAACGTATTGTTGTGCATGATTTGATGAGTAAATAGTGTAAACATATAAGTCAATGTTTATCTATTTCTTTTAACCTAACAGGAAAAGCGATATCTTGGGCCCCTTGATGATTTGGTGTTGACTTATGTACCGGGCCCGGTCAGGACCTAATTGTTGTGTTCAATTGTAGTTCCTTGTCATTACAAATATGAAATCGGGAAACAAACTGTTGAACAATGAGAATGATTTTATTCCATGTCATTTGTCCACATGATATCTTGTAGTACAGAGGGTTATATGATCACTTATATTAGTACACGTTACTGACTAGGTTAGAGTTCGACAATGGCCTTGAGAGCTACAATTTGCTAATCAATTTTTGAAGTTATACTTGTAATTATAGTTATTAGACTTATCCAAGTGGGAGACTATTGGATTAGGTGTCTAAGCCCATAACTATAACGGGTATGTACTTGATTTGATATTAGCACAATCCTTTTAGGTTGCCTACATACTAGCAACTAGACAGGATGACCTATTGATAGGGCTATTTAGAAATTAATTAATAATTGTGGTTTTGGTCTCTTGGACCACCCTATAAAGGTTGGACAAAAACTTCTAGGGAGGCCCTAGAATTTTCGTTCAAGGCTTTAGGATGGGGAGTCCATGGGTTGCTTAGGCCTTAAGCTGGAAATTAGGGTTTCCTCCAGCAAACCCTAGCTTTGGCTCTAAGCAACCAACAACTATATAAGGAGCCTCTACCCTATGGATTTTGGCCTATGCATCCAAAACCCTAAGAGGAGTTGAATTCTTGAGCTTCCTTCTCATATCTCCTCTCATCCTCTTGCTTAGTGTGTTTGTGATCCATTACAGGTGGTACACATGTAACACTTGCTCTCAAGTCCAAGATCTTCAAGGACTACATTGTTATTACAATATAACAATCAAGGTATGTATCTAAACCCCAGTTTATTCTTATTTTCAAAAATTATATTTTCCTCCTAGTGTTTCTTGTTTTATTTTCAATGCTTGTATGTCTAATAGAGAAAACATAGATCCAACATATTAGGGTTGCATCCACACATAAGGATTTTTTTCTATGCTCCCATTAGGAATACCCCAGGCCCCTTAACCATTAGGTTGGAATGCCAACATAATTCGAGTCCAATCAACCATGGGGGTTGAATACCCTAGGCCCTTCAACCATCAGGTTGGAATGCCAACATGCTATGGGTCCAGTCATCCTCAGGATGGAAGACCCTAGGTCCTCAACCATCGGGTTGGAATGCCTCATCCTGTTGGCTTACGCACAAAGTAGTGAAGCATCAGCCACCGACCAAACATGTGTACATATAACAGATAATCATATAATAGTCTATAGCCAGTTAAACATATCTATAGATCACTAAGCATAGCAACATCCTATCTACCACGATACCGATCTAACAGATCACAATAGCACGATAGCATGCATAACAAGATATCAATCCAATGGGCCGACATTGGTGCCTTCGACCAGCAATAATAGTGAGGAAAACTCACCTTACAAGCTGAATAGAACTAATAAGGTCTGACTCTGAATCTCAGCTCTCTACTCAATGCCTACATCTACCAAGTAACCAATTCCATCAAAATCCCAACAATACCCAAAATACCCTCAAAATTCAAACTTGGTCAAACTTGGCCAAACTCAGAGTCAACTGGTCAAAGTCCATGAACCCACCGAGTCAACCCAGCCGAGTTAACTTAACATGGGTTGATCCATGCGAGTACGTCGGGCATACTCTGGAGGTACGCTAAGAGTACACGAGGCTTCACAGAGAACCACCATTCGGGTGGTTGACTTGGCATGTGGGGTGTACACCAGGCTACGCGAGGCGTACCCTGGTAGACCCAACTTCATCATTAAGTGCTTAATGGCTTTAGGACATGAACTCAAACTTTAGATCCAAGGTCCAGAGGCATACTAGGGTCATAAAGTTCCCAACTTTATGATTTTTCACGTCTAAAAGTCCTTAATGCAAGGTCCTAATCCATTAAGACCTTTTACAAGAAACATGGAGCCAAACTAGCTAAAGGGACCTCATTTTTATGGCTTAGGACCCTTCCTAAGGTCTGAAAGGACAGCCCAAATCGTCCAAAACTAAACACGCATAAGAATCGGACTTTTGAGACAAGAAGAACAACATAAAGCTACCAAAATGAGATCCAAGAAAACAAAGCATCAAGGTGAAGAATTTTTTTCCTTATGGAGCTTCCCACGGAGGTAATGATCCAAGATTCACAAGCTTCCTTCAACTTCTAAGCTCCTTGATGTAACTCCTTCTTCTTCATGCACACCAAGAACACGCTTTTAGCTCAAAAACACTCTTAAAGGACTAGGGTTTGCCAAAAATTACTCAAGGGCTTTAGAGGTTGAAAAGGTGGGAGTAAATGAGCGATATGGATGCTTAAATACCCCTTAAACCCTAAAACTTAGGGTTTCATTTGGACATAAGTACGCCCAACATACAAATCTGTACGCCCAACGTACTAGGGCAATCACATGTATGCTTAGCGTACACCTCCTTAATCATATTACAATCTTGCCACTAGGGCTTCTCATGGACACTTCCTTCCAATCCAAGTACCAAAATGACATAATTTAAAACCAAGGGATGAATTTGTAAATACCTGAAAACCGGGGTGTTAAAACTCTCCCCCACTTGAACTACACTTTGTCCTCAAATTCTGGTGCAAAGAAAAAATTTGGATAATACTCCCGTCTCTCAGCCTCTGGCTCCTAGGTCCACTTAGAGCCCCTCCGATGATACCATCGTACCATTACCAAAGGTACTTCCTTATTATGCAAAACCTTTACCTTCCTTTCCAAAATAGCTACTGGCCTCTCAACATAGTTCGGGAGCTCATCAACCTGAATATCATCCAAAGAAACCACTACATCCTCATCCACTACGCACTTTCACAGCTGCAAAACATGTTGTGAATTTGACTGAGGTCCTCAGGAAGATCCAATCTGTAAGCAACCTTGCCAACCCTGGCAATAACCTGAAATGACCTAATATAACGTGGACCTTGTTTCCCCCTCTTCCTGAAGTGAATCACACCTTTCCAAGGTGAGACTTTCAGTAACACCGTGTCGCCATCCTTATATTCCAACTCGGATCGGCGCCATAGCTCTACTGCCGACTCTGAGCAGTCTGCAATCTCTGCCTGATCTACTGAATCATCTCCATAGTCTAAACGACCACCTCGGTGTGCCCCATAACCCAGTGACCAATGTCACCCCAACAAACCAGGGTACGACATCTCCGCCCATACAAGAGCTCAGAAGGAAGAGCACCAATGCTAGAGTGAAATATGTTATTGTAGGAAAACTCCGCAAGAGGAAGACAGGAGCCCAATCTCCCACCAAAATCGATGACATAGGCCCGTAACATATCCTCAATGGTTTGAATCGTCCGCTCACTCTGGCCGTCGGTATGCAGATGATAAGTTGTGCTAAAGTGCAACCTCGTGCCCAACTCTTCATGGAACTTCTACCAAAAACGGGAGGTGAACTGAACATCACGGTCTGACACATTGGAGACCAGAACCCCATGGAAAGCAACAATCTTGCGAATATACACATCGGCCAACTTCTCGGCCGAAGAACTCTCCCGAATCGCCAGTAAGTGGGCACTCTTGGTCAAAATATCCACTATGACCTAAATATCATCGAAACCCTTTTCCGTCTTCGACAAATTGGGGATAAAATCCATCGAAATCTACTCCCATTTCCACATGGGAACCTCAGGAGGCTGCATCATTCCATGCGGCCTCTAACACTCACCCTTTTCCATCTTGCAGGTTATGCACCTCTCCACATACCAGGCTATCTCAATCCCTATACACGACCACCAATAGCTCAATCTCAGATCCCGATACATCTTGTGGCCCCCGGATGGAAAGAAAAAAGAGACTTATGAGGCTCCACCAACACAATCTATCTGACCCCACCACACATAGGAACCCATACCCGACCACAACAGGTCAACAATCATGACTATCCGGAATGAATCTGGCGATCTCACCCCTGATCCTCTCTATCTTCTAGTTCTCTTCCCGAACAACTCGGCCTAAGCCTCCCTATTCAATCCCAAAAGCGGAGAATCCACTGATATCCACATACACAATACCCCATCTGAAGACCCATCCGACTTGCGGCTCAAAGCATCCGCCACCACATTCAATTTACCCAGATATTAAAGGATATCACAATCATAATCGTTGACTGCGTCCAGCCACCTGCGCTGCCTCATGTTCAGGTTCGGCTGATCCATAATATGTCACAAACTCTTGTTATCCGTGTAGATAGTACGACGGACCCCATAATGATAATGTCTCCAAATATTGAGGGCAAAAACCACTGCCCCAAAATCCAAATCATGCGTGGGATATTTCGTCTCATGTGGCTTCAGTTACCGCGAAGCATAAGCTATCACCCGTCCTCTCTGAATGAGGACCGCCCCCAAACTAGCAATGGATGCAACATAGAATACCACAAAATCTTCAATTCCCTCTAGGAGGGTCAATAATGGGGCCTCTCATAATCTCTTTCGAAGGGTCTCAAATGTCGACTACTGCTCAGAGCCGCACCAGAAATCCACCCCCTTCCTCATCAAACGAGTGAGGGATACCGTAATCTTGGAGAAATCCTAAATGAACCTCCGATAGTACCCTACCAAACCTAATAAGCTCTTGACATCTAAGGGAGATTTCGGAACCTCCCACTGCATCACATCCTCGATCTTGGCCATATCGACCAATATCCCATCCTGATTAACGAGGTGTCCAAGGAATTGAACCTCTCGTAACCAAAACTCGCACTTCGAGAACTTAGCATAAATTTGTTCTCGCCTCAAAACCCCCAGAATCTCACGAAGATGCTCCTCATGCTCATCTCTAGTCTTGGAATATGCCAAGATATTATCAATAAATACAATAAGTGAACGATCGAGCATCGGCCTGCATACTCGATTCATCAAATCCATAAATATTACAAGTGCATTGGTGAGCCTAAATGGCATCAACAAGAACTCGTAATGCCCATAACGATTCTGGAACGTGGTCTTCTCCACGTCCTCCTCTCTCACCCTGACTTAATGATACCCGGACCTCAGATCTATCTTGGAGAACCAAGATGCACCCTGCAATTGATCAAAGAGGTCATCAATCTGCGGAAGGGGATAACAGTTCTTCACTGTTAACTTGTTCAACTCCCGGTAATCAATACACATCCAATGTGTACCATCCTTCTTCTTGACAAATAGAATTGGCATTCCCCACGGAAAACTGCTCGGACTGATAAATTGCTTGCCTAGAAGCTCCTACAACTGAGATGACAACTCCTAGATCTCAGGCGGCGCAAAGCTGTACGGCACCTGGCATTCGAGGCTACACCTGGCACAAGGTCTATCCTAAACACGAACTACCTCTCAAGAGTCGCATCGGGTAACTTCTCCAGAAACACATTGGCACACTCCATGACAACTGGGACCTCTGAAACTGAAACTTGATCCCTAATATGCGTATCCACCACACAAGCCAAATTACCCGTACACCTATGCTGAATATGCTGTCGAACTCTGGCATCAGAACAAAACCCTGATCCCATCCTGGTGCCCTCTCCATAGAGAACCAGTTCTCCCCCACTTGGGGTTCAAACTACCACGTGCTGGCACTCGCAATCAATCATAACACCGAAACGGCTCATCCAAATACTTTTGGAGATAAGGGAAGTCAAGTATTGAAGGTATTAAGCTCAACCATGGAGGAAATTGAAGTTGAATCAAGAGGATATAACTTTGAGCTTCACCCTTTGGATTAAAGGTA
Source organism: Lactuca sativa (assembly GCF_002870075.4). Classification (NCBI taxonomy): domain Eukaryota; kingdom Viridiplantae; phylum Streptophyta; class Magnoliopsida; order Asterales; family Asteraceae; genus Lactuca; species Lactuca sativa. The sequence goes on from NC_056628.2 coordinate 36,998,668, forward strand.
AATTTCACCCTCTTGATAAGCTTATTTGGAGCTTCCATGGCTAAAATCGGTCAGTGATGTAAAATCTATTTTTGTATGATTCTTATTGAATGAAATCTTAATTTTGTGTTGATATAAGCTTAGTAGACAAGTTGTTGAGCATTATATGATGAAACCATAGGTAATTTCTTGAATTGATGAAGAAGGCCATAAACCACATAAATGGAAATTTTGATATAATTAAATTAAGCTTATGTATTGATGAATTAAGTCATATGGATGACTTATACATGGATTATAATTTTTGCGTCAAAATATGATTTATACTTTGCTTTTCTGGGCAATTGTATTTTTCTGTAATATTTTTGGAGTTTACGGTCATGTTTAGGGTTGAGTTTACGGCCGTAAACACCTAAGGAGTTTACGGCCAGAGAGAAAGGAACGTTTGTGTGGATGAATCTTGTGTAAGGAACTTAATTCATATTATCAATCATTCAAGATTCATATTATTCTTCTTCTCCTTCTCTTCTATTTTATCTGACATCATCCGTTTGATTGGGATTCCGCACCATCAAATGGATCTGATTGATACACGGGCAGATTAGGGACTTACAATTGGTATTAGAGCCAAGTTGTATCAGTCAATTTTGTCAGATTTGGGACATTATTTGATCTTATTTTTGAAATATTTTTGCGTTTTTGGATAGATCTCGCAAAAATAAGGGGAGTTTGTTCTTCGTGTTTTTCATAAAAAAGGGTTTTTGATCGAATTTTGGAGCAAAAAAGTCGAAAAATCGGTGTTTTTTGCGAGGAGTTTGCGGCCGGTGGCTAGGGTTCCGAAGGTTCACGGTCCGAGCTTGCGGCCCGAGGTTCAGGGTCCGAGATTGCGGCCCGAGGTTCACGGTCCGAGATTGCGGCTTGGAGTTTACGGCGTCGGACTCGGCCTCGGTGGTTTACAGCCTCGCTCAGCAGCCTCGTCCTCGCAACCTGCTTCGCTTCGCTTATTTAAAAAAAGGGGGGACTGCAGAGGATCGAACACGCGACCTCTAGTTCCTCCGTTTAGTGCTTTAGCAACTCATCTGGCTTGCTACACGATAAACTCCTTCCGAATTTAATTCATAAAGCGACTTTCTCGGTTCAAATTTCTCATTTTTTACACTTTTAACCCCAAAACTCAATTTCTTTTAATTCTAAATTCTTTTTCATCCAAAATAAAAAAAAATATAATAAAATAATAAATAATAATAATAATAATAATAATAAATTGTTTTTATTTTTTCTTTTATTTTTGACTTTTTATTTCAAATTTTGATTTTGACTTTCAGGTTTGACCTTTGATTTTAAACTTTGACTTTTTCGTTTAACTTTTAAAATTTCAAATTTAACTTTTCGGTTTGACTTTTAAGTTTGACTTTTGAGTTTAATTTTTTAAATTTTTTAAATTTGACTTTTAAGGTTGACTTTAAAAAAAACATTTTAAATTTGACGTTTAATTTTTATCTTAGCTTCTAGTTGTGCTTTTTTAATTGATTTTAAGGTCCACGAGGTAGTTGAAAACATGAAAGAGAGTCGTCAGGATATCTTAAGACAAAATTTCAACATGTTCGATTATATCCCTAGAGAAACCCTGGAAGCTCAGTTGCAGCGATTTACCACACTCACTATTGAGATGAATATTGCTGGGATTTTTTTGACCAAATCTGAGATAAACAAAAGGCTATTGAATTCGCTTCCAAAATTGTGGGATATGAATGTAGCTGTCATCAAGAAGACAAAAGATCTCAATCGTCTTACTATTGCTGAAGTAATTGAAGAGCTTGACGCTTTAAAGAGTTCTGTAAACCTTCCGGTCAATGAAGTGTCATGTTCTCATTCATGTGAAGTTTAATGTTCTCAATCATGTGAAGATACGATTAAATTTCTTCGGGATCAAATTGATTTATTTAAAAGAGAAGTTGAAGACCTGAGATATGAAGGATATCAACTCAGGAAAGGACAGAAACCCCTGAAGGCTGAATTAGAAGCAAAAACGAAGGACTTTAGGAAACTTCAGGAAGAGTATAGCAACAAGTGTGAAAATTATGATTATGTTAAAAGACAACTTGCTGCTGTAATTGAAGAACTTGACGCTTTAAAAATTAAGTGTGGAAAAACTAATGTCAGTTTCAAAAATTATACTGCGTCAAGTCAGACAGTCAAGTCCTTATATGAAACCTAGTTAAAATTCAAAGAAAATCAAAACAAGGGTCTAGGGTATGATAGTGTACCTCCTCCTTATAATCATAACTACACATCCATCCCTATGACACAGGACGAAACTGACAGGGAGCCACATCTTCACTATGGAAAACGAGCTGGATTTGTGTCAGGAGGAGTTATTAAGGTTGAAAATACTAATGTTTCTGCTTCATGTGCAGGTAAAGTAGCATAAGATGAGAACAAGGAGAAAACCATTGAACAAACCAACATCTCCTTGAACTCTGAATTTGCTGCTTCGAACTCAACTACTTCTGATCAACCTACTGTTGAGAAATACATGCCACCAATTCTAGCGAAACAGAGTGCCTCCTACAATTGTGCATGTGGGAAAAATCAGAGACAAGGCAAAGATACGCCAGGGGCAGGAAGAAACAATTTCCCAGTGAAGAAAAGGACTTGTTTTCACTATGGAACACTTGGACACATTGCCAGAAACTGTCCAAATCGCGCATACGTTCCTTACCATGCACAAGGCTGGCAGAACGCACCAAGAGGGAGATACTTCAAAAGAAACCCCTCAAGGTCACGTTCAGACAATAGCGATTGGAACGCGTAGAAGGCCAAGAATCAATTTCACAAGGCCAACAATCAAAATCCCAAGAACAAGAAGGGAATGCTGGCCCAGAAGTCTAGTTCAAGAGATACTCCTGTGAAGCCAAAATCAAAGTCATCTCAACGGCCGACATCAAGTCCCAAAGCAAGTACTGAGCCACCCATCGGATCGAGCAAGAAATGGGTTAAACCCGAATATAGATGGGTACCAAAGGTGAAAACTCCCAAATCTTCAAATGACTCTAATATTTCATTGTCTTCTGTTTGTGACAAGCAGGATATGTCATGGGAGAGAGTACCCTGCAAGGATGAAAAAGGTCGACCCAGTTTCAAAATGGAATGGGTTCCAAAGACCAACTGATCCCGCTCTGTGTCAGAGCAGCTATGGATGCATATCATCAGACTTCGGTTTCTTGGTAGTGGCTGCTCCTAGCATATGATAGGGGACATCTCTCAAATATACATCACTCATAACTTTGTTCGAGAGTTTATGTCCTTTGCGGGAAAGGAAAGAAGGGAAGAAAATAAGAGATCACAAATGGGGTTAGTGCTTAATGATATGAAGAATTTTCGGATCTGTTATGAGATTATGCTTGCTGTTCTCAGACCTTCTGAATGCAGATTCAATCGGTGAATTACGGTTTGCGTTTTCTTCTCTATACTCCTGAGTTTTTCTTAAGCTGATTCGCTTTAAAGACAAATTTTTGTTTTAGGATAGTTTAAATTTGCGCATTTACTTTCGTTTCTCTCCTATGCACAAATTTAGGGGGAGAAATAAAAACAAAAAAAAAATTAAAAAACTTTAAAAAATCCAAAAACATAAAAAAAAAATCAGAAAATCAAAAAATATGTTGGTTATGAAGTGTGCTTGAGGGAGATTTTTTGGGAAGTGATATTATCAAGTGATAACAGACAACCTGAGTCTGCGTAACGTACCCAAAGTTGAAGGGTCTATGCTCTAGTTTGATGCGTCGGTAGGCACAAAAAATTTTAAATGGACTTGACTAGGGAGAGTTGAACTTAGGAAATTTATAGACTTGACAAATCATGACCTAGTTAGATACGTTCAGCCTGACAATACGACGCTCGGATAGGTTGAGCAGGGAGATATATATGGGAATCTACACATCACATTAATTGAACCCGTACTTGGAACCATGGTTTAACTTTTCCTCGATGTGCGGATTCTGTCCTTAATTCCGGTTGGATAGGGCGACTGGTAAATTCCGATAAATTAGATTTGTAGAAAATCATTTTCTTTCTTTCTATCTGTTAGTCATATGTTGTCTCCTTTGCATGACCTCAAATCCGACCTGGTACACAACATATGCAATTCTATTTCTCTACAAGTTATATATATGAAACTCATCTTATATGTTAGTCATATGCTGTCTCCTTTGCGTGACCTCTAATCCAACCTGGTACACAGCATATGCAGCCTTCTTCTTCTCAATCCCTCTGAAGTAATAAGTAATAGAATTCTGAATCTATTATCTCTCTAAATGGTTGTCTGCTCACCCGATATAAGGAGTACTTTGGAAGTTCTTGATGGCTGGGGCATATCAGGAAGCGGGAAACACGTTCCAGTACACTTATAATTGAACTCATACAGATTGTCTATAGATCTCGCTGCTCAATTTAGGTGGACAACAATATCCTTGGTCGTCATCAGATGAATGGTCCTTAAGATATAGTATTTAAAGAATTAGGATCATATGTAAATTTTAGGATTTTAAGTTCACCCTGTCTTGTAACAAATAGTATGTCCTAAATCTGTCATAATTTTTCGTGTTTATGTGGACCATAATACCGACGATCGACCAGACAAAGATGTGAATATGAAAGGTACCGACAAGTGGATTAAGGTTGTCTAAAAACTTTGATCCCAAATCATTCTTAAAGTTAGATATCATTTTATTTTTGTTAAATTTGTTCATAGTTTCTTCTAATTTAAATATTAGGGGAGAATTAAAAAAAATTAATTAAAAACCAAACAAAAATCAGAAAATTAAAAAAATCCAAAAATATTTTTGTGTGCTAAGTTTTCTTTTAGTTTTGTTTTGTCTTGAAAAGTGATTTCAGGTATAGATAAGACTCATGGAGTTTGTGTTGAAGATTTCTGAGCCAAAGCCTCGTCCGTGAGTATCGAAGAATTTGCATTCGAAGGAGCAAGAAATGAAGATTATTCTTTCAACATTCAATCCTTCAACCTCAGAAGCAAGGTGAAGCAGAAATTGAAGATTATGTAACGGATTGCATTGAAGCCTCCTCAATCAGTCTGCTGCTATCGTTGTACCTGCTGAAGTGATCCAAAAAATTTGTTCTCTCTGAAGATTCTCAAGCTAAAATCGCCATCTTTCAAGAATCAATACAAGAAGCCTCCTCACCCAATGTGCGTTCAATGTCAAATTCTAAAGAAAAGCCCAACTGCTCAAGATGAAGTCATTCATTAAAGATTCATCAATTTCATCTTGAAGTCGTGAAGAATTTGAAGATTAATGCTGAAGCCAAGCTCTCATTGAAGATTAACAAGAAGAGTCAGCTACTTTTTAGGGGGAGCTTGTTGGGTCAATTAAGAAAAGAAAGCTATAAACCAAGGGGGGGATTGTTGGGTTAAAATATGGTTTATACTTTGCTTTTCTGGGCAATTGTACTTTTCTGTAATATTTTTGGAGTTTACGGTCATGTTTAGGGTTGAGTTTACGGCCGTAAACACCTTACGGTCGTAAACTCATTTACGGCCCATTTGTTTCCGGCCCATGTTCCCCTAGTATAAATATAGGTATTAGGGTGTGAGGAACAGATTGATGAACCCTAAGGAGTTTACGGCCAGAGAGAAATGAACGTTTGTGTGGATGAATCTTGTGTAAGGAACTTAATTCATATTATCAATACATTCAAGATTCATATTATTCTTTTTCTCCTTCTCTTCTATTTTATCTGACATCATCCGTTTGATTGGGATTTCGCACCATCAAACGGATCTGATTGATACACGGGCAGATTAGGGACTTATAATAATTGATTTTGAAGAAATAACTAAGTCATGCAAAATTGAATTACACTTTATGTTATAGTGCTGAAATTGATAAAACGATGAATATGGTGAGATAAAGTTTATGTCCTAATAAATTAAGACACATAGACAACAAATTTCATTGAGTATAATGGGGTGGTATATAAATGGGGGTTATGAACTAGATGAAAGTATCGAATCAAGTTATGCGTAACTGAGTTGTACCTTGAGTTGTAATACTCAATAAACATGTGTTATTTTGACGATTATGGAGTTTCTAAAACACTAACAACTACGGGACTTATAGAGTTGGAATTTCATTCACATGTAACCTCTCAAGATGAGTAATCATACTTTCTTTCTAGATGATTGATATATAGATAAGTAGTGATTATTGTGTTATGGGAAGAGTATATTATATGAATTATTGCAATTTTATATTGTATAAATTGATTAATTAGTACAATTAAGATATATAGTAGATTATTGCTATATGAATTAATAAGTTGGTCATAGTCTAAAGTGATGATTAAATACGTTGAAACATTTATAACTGAATATAATTGATATGATTATTTACAACATAAAGCTAACATTGAGTATTTTTAAACAATTATAGCTGAATATAACTAATATAACTAAGCATTGTTGATAAGTTATAGCTGGATATAACTTATAAAGCTATCTATATCTAAGAACCATAATTGAGCAATGTTGAAACAATTATAGCCGAATATAACTTGTAGTTGATAGAGTTATAGCTAAATATAAGTGACAACCGAATACTTAACATTGAATATTCCTAATAGCCAAAAAGTTATAGTTGAATATAACTAAGATAATCATTATAACAAAGAATCGATAATTAATTATGGTTGAATAGTTATAGCTGGATGTAATTAATATAGTTGTTATAGAAGAAAAAGTAGTTATTGAGTACAGACGAATATTTTTAGTGAAAAATAATCGGTATATCTGATGAAAGATGAAATGGTAGCTTGAGCAGCTGTAAAGTTATTGATGTATGTTGCTAGCTAAAATAATAACCTTTTGTGGCATTATCATAACCATTTGCTATTAATTAAAAAGAACATTTTCTTGTTGTTAAACTATAACTAAGTAGTGTTATTTGCTAATAGTTGATAATCCAAACGATAGCTTGCGTAGTTGTTAAATCGTTATTTGGAGCTATTAACTGAAATAGCAGTTTGAGTAGTGGTAAACTCATCAATTGGTGAATCTACATGGTAATACTTAATATATATATATATATATATATATATATATATATATATATATATATATATATATATATATATATATATATATATATATATATATATATATATATATATATATATATCTTGAGTTATCCGAAAGGAATTACAAAATTCTAATTGAGTTTCTTTTTATATAATAAATTTCCTAACTATTGTATGTATTCCTAATAGGGTTATTCATTAACCTGTTGTACCTTACCCTATAATTTCTTGATGTGCTATGAGGATCATGTACCCTATAGGAGTATAAAGTTTGTAGTTGATAATTAGTAAGGGAAAATGCCTTAGGAGGGTAACTACTTCTTATCCGTATTCACATATTGACAAGTTCTTCTTTTTTGTACATAATAAAACAACTAACTTGTTTTAACTGTTTAAATTACACCAATATTACCGGCTAATACCTATTTTAACCGGTAACTCAAAGGGAAAATGACTTAGGAGGGTAACTACCTCTTATCCGTGTTCACATATTGGCAACTTCTTATTTTTTGTACATAAGAAAGCAACTAACTTGTTTTAACTTTGTAACATCCCAAAAATCATGACCAAAAATTTCGTTTTTAATTTAATACTAAAACCATAATTGTCAGTTAATTTAATACTCCGGCATTAGACCCCGCCTGACATCGAGCCCCGCTCGGTATACAAATATGTCTCTCTTAGGCCCTGCCTGTCTCTGGGCCTCGCCCGCTAAACACATACAATCATTTAACATGCTAACATATAAAGAAACATACTCTACTGTATCTCTGTCCTAAGAAACATACTCTGCTAATAATAAGATACAGAACTTTGTCTGTACTTAGCTAGTTCCCGCCAGGGCTTCAACAGTGTAAGGTGAGTCTCCTCACTGTGTGAATAGGTCTAAGGCCACAATGCCAGCCCATGTAGTCTATGAGTAGGAAGACCCGGGGGTTAGCCCTAGGCATTGTATGCTAGTATGTTATTCCAGACCAAGGTCCGATGTCGGGCGGGTGCCCGAGGAATGTTTGCATGTTAGATTATACTTGTTGTCTGTGTGATCCTTGTATGTGCTTGGTAGGGAGGTGAGTGTAAGCGAGGTCATGTATCTCATCACTAGCTAAGTATGGACGATGTTCCGTATCTCATTATTAGCAGAGTATGTTTCTTAGGATAGGGATACAGTAGAGTATGTTTCTTTATATGTTAGCATGTTATATGATTGTATGTGTTTAGCGGGCAGGGCCCGGAGACAGGTGGGGCCCAAGAGAGACATATATGTATACCGAGTGGGGCTCGATGCCAGGAGGGGCCTGATGCCGGGCGGGGCCCGATGCCGGAGTATTAAATTAATGGTTTGACAATTATGGTTTTAGTATTAAATTAAAAACGAAATTTTTGGTCATGATTTCTGGGATGTTACACAGTTAAAACAAGTTAGTTGCTTTCTTATGTACAAAAAATAAGAAGTTGCCAATATGTGAACACGAATAAGAGGTAGTTACCCTCCTAAGTCATTTTCCCTTTGAGTTACCGGTTAAAATAGGTATTAGCCGGTAATATTGGTGTAATTTAAACAATTAAAACAAGTTAGTTGCTTTATTATGTACAAAAAAGAAGTTGACAATATGTGAACACAGATAAGAGGTAGTTACCCTCCTAAGTCATCTCCCTAAGTAGTAATGCTCGACTTGGATCTTTGTTTAATTTTTTTGTATACAATTTCATTTTGATAACTTCTTTGGTTAGACTTGCTAACATAAATGTACACCGGGTATTTTATAAATTAGAAATAAAAAATTTTGTTGTACTTTGTGTTAAAAGTCGGGCGGTACACAAATCTAATACATGGTATATTTCTTAAGAGGGTACAAAACAAAAGCTAAAAAATAAATAAACAAGTCTTATTCTGTACATAGTGGAAGAGGCTTTTTGATACAAAATTACATTTAGGGGATGCAACATTCTATTGCACAGGCTTTCAAAGACCATATCACATTGTAGTAATTGAGTTTAAATCTTATCAATATAAAAGGTTTCACTTGTTATTACCAAGTCTAACACAAGCCAAACTTGTCACAATACATGAGTTTAGCTAGGTTGTATCAATTTCATAGAGAAATCAAAATATTAGTGGTTTACGAGTCCTAATTCAATCACTTAGAACCAAACATTGAATCTCTAACTATATAGTAAAAGAAAATTCATCAAAGGTAGAATGTTAGAAAAAATCTACATTTGTGATTTGAAATATGAAAATGAGTTCAATATGATATCCACTTATATGATGAACATAATAGATCCAACATTATAAGTAACCAAATCAATAAATAATTGAATAAAGTTTTTCATATTTTTTCCAAATTAGGTTAACAACTCATAATAATAAGAAAAAAAGCCAATGACATTAATTAACAATGAATTACATTTAACCAAACAAATATGGTGAAGATGAGAGGAGGTCTTGTAGCATGAAGAAGTAGGTGAGGTGTTGCACAACCATCTTCAAATAAGTTTTGATCTCTGCCAATACATCACCATTGACCATTTGGGCGAAGGTGTTGAGCAAAGAAAGAATAAATACTAGATCATGTGGTGTTGGATCGACAACTTGGAGGTTGAAAAAGCGGAATATGATGACGACTAGTAGTGTTCTTAGGGAAAATGTAAACGTAGTGTTTTGTTGTGATCTAAAATTACGTGTTGGAGAAAATATAAAACTGAGAGGTCAAATTTTAATATGAGAGGGAAATAATATATGACAACCCAAGTTGTTCCGTTACATTTCCCCGTTACTGTTAACGGAATATTCCGGTTTATAAAAGTTCCGTTAATTAGAGGTCGTCAATTTAATAAACATTTCATTTGTTTACATTTAATATGCCGTTAAGTCGTGATAAATGGGAATAAAAACACATAACACACATTTCCATTTATTTGGAAAATGTTAAGTTTTATTATTACGACCACTAAATCGGGTGCGACCAAAAGCCCCGTATAATGGCAGTATCGGGTAGATTTCCACTGAGCTCCAACTCCCACCCATATATAAAGGGGAGTAAACTCCATTTGGAGCTTTTCCACCCTCTCTCTCTATACTCTCTCTCTAGACTCGTTTTCGCCCCGAATCCGCAACCAAACGCTTCCAAATTGTAAGTCCGCTTACCCTAACTTATTCTAAACATTATGATTTGTGTTTATAGCCTAAAGATCGGACTTAGAAGCAATGGAAAAGGAGTTTACGGCCTAAGCTCCTCCTTAGGCCGTAAACACCTAAAATGAGGCCAAAATGACCCAAACTTGTCCCCTTAGGCCGTAAACACCTAAAATGAGGCCAAAATGACCCAAACTTGTCCCTAATGGCTTGGAAATAAATTGAGGTATTAGCCTAGGAGTGTTTAAACATTAAAACTCATGGATTTAGGGGATAAAAGAGAGTTTACGGCCCAGGCATATGCCAAGGCCGTAAACACCTCTTAAACATGTCTAAAAGTCCCAAGAACACTCCCAAACCACCCTTAGGCTTCATACATAATTTAGGGACTTAGTATTTTGGGTTTAGACCATTTAAACACAAGGAAATATGGGGTGACTTGGAGTTTACGGCCCAAGCAAGTACCTAGGCCGTAAACTCCCCAAAACACATCCAAATGATAGTTTTAATTCCCCAAAATGGCATCACACTCCATTATAAATTGCTAGGAAGGTATTTAGGGCTTAAAACTTCACTAAATCCAAGGTATGAGAGTTTACGGCCGTAAACTCCCATGGGAGTGGTCCCTAGGCCGTAAACTCCAATATAATGCCCTTAGAAGCCTTAAATCCACTCATGCCTTTTATGAAAAGTACTTAGAATAATTCCATGAGCAAGTAGAAGCCTTAAAACACCCTAGAACCCATCACCATGAGTTTACGGCCGTAAACTCATGGTGAGTAGTCCCTGGGCCGTAAACATGGTATTAAGGGTTTACTCTTGGAGAGTAAACTCCATTCCTTAGCCATGCACACCCTTAGACGCTATCCGGGACACCCAAACACTTAACCAAAGTGTTTTCCGCTCCTGTGAGCGCGTATATTTGTTTAATTAGTATTAAATATGCTAATTGTATGTGAACATATGTTATCATATGTTAAATAGGTCATTGTGTGTGTTCAAGTCCTTGCGTGACACCGAACGCCCAAACGGCACTTTCGTCGGACCTACTTACACCAGGTGAGTTCATACCCCTGAATGAACCTTTTAAATGTTTTTACATGTTTTATAGGGGGGAATACAAGTTAAACATGCCAGTTATCATATCAATCACATGTGATTGATAACCCGCATGCACAAGATTTTACCACATTTTACACTGTTTTACCGAGTAGGACACTATAATGATTTTTACTTGTTTCAAAACTTTTACTTATATTGATTTATCCAAATTCATTCTAAACTGGTTTATGAAAGATTTCCAAGGGTTTTTAAACATATTTTACAAAAGAATACAAACTGTGATTTTTCCCGAGTATGAAAGTTTTTCATCAAAGTATCCTTTTACGACTTATACTTTTACTTGTTAGATACCGCAACTTCACTTTCATATATTTTAAACTCCTACTCGATAATGCTTACACTTCGCGATGCATTTATACCTGTTATCGTCTCTATATCCCTTATACCTATTATCGTCTCTATATCGCTTATACCTGTTATCGTCTCTATCTCGCTTATACCTGTCATCGTCTCTATATCACTTATACCGGGTACGCTTATACTTCGCGACTCGATCTATCCACACTGTATGAATTCACACCATAATGATATGTTTCCACTTAATACACACCCAGCCGTAGTTAGATGTATGCCTGTGCATATATAGATACATATAAGTAATGATAGAGGGACTTAGGAAGGCTCGTCGGCCCTATTTCCTTTTCTTCGTTGAGATGTGGTCTGGTGGGATCGGATGGCCGTCCGAAGGTCGTTTGATTCATTAGTTATATATTATGTATATGAGTATGGACATATAGGAATTCTCTAGTCAGTTCAGTTAAGAGTCTCTACCTCTAGTCTACACTTACATTAGAAACCCACTATTGGGAAGTCTCTACCTCTAGTTCAACACTTACACACTACCCACTATTTGGAAGTCTCTACCCACTATTTGGGATGCATCTTCAGGACACGGCCTTCTCCGTCGTCTAGTTGGTAACCAGAGTCTCCTGTAGGGAGAGCAGACATTGTGTGTATAGATCTATACGGGATTGACAACCCCGCACCCCGATTGCTAGCTATAGTCCTGGCCTACCAAGCCAATGGGTGACAAATGTCACATCTTATAGACGCTTGTAGGGCGTCTGGAACTCTAGTCAGTATGGTTACAAGTATCCCGGGTTACCTTATAATTCATGGCTTTAAGGTAACGATATTCCACCGGTAATCTACACTGTATGCTGGTAACTCATTTTCAGAGTCACACTGTTTTGACCTTACAAGACGTATCTTTCATTTGATACTGTCAGGGGTCTGCTTTCTCTGTTTTGATCTTACAAGACGTATCTTTCATTTGATACTGTCTGTGGTCTGTGTTCACTGTTTTAGACCTTACCAACTGTGCCTTTCATTTGGTACTTTTTGGGGTCTGTGTCTCCACTTGTTAGACTGAACCAGGCGTGTCGTTCGTTCGACACTCTCCTGGAGTCTATGAATTCCTTACCTTAGTCAGCAGTCCTCACTGCTGAGGCATATGATATTCCCTAATATCTCTTGCTTTCTTTAATAATCAAATTCATTATTTTGATAATGATAGTAATTAAGGGAAAACTACTTTTTACCACATAACTCTGACCAGTCTTGGTAGAAGGCTGCTTTTATTAAAGAAAATATAGGATTTTCTGGAAAGAACTCTAATGCACTGTAAACACTTAAACTACTACTTTATAAAGTTATTTGAATAAATGTCACTAAATACTTATGAACTCACCAGCATTTGTAAAAATGTTGATACTCGCTTTTCAAATAACTTGTATTCTCAGGGTAGCATTAGACAAGTACGTCCCAGGAGCTGCTGAAGAAGATAGCTTAGTATCACGCTGTATTTATTCTATTACTTGTATTACTTTGATGGATTGTAATGTAACCATGTAAAACTATTACTATTAATGCAATGTTTTGTTGTACTTTGATTACTATAATGCATGTGTTGTGATACTTGACATGACGTCATCCACCCCAGAACGTTTCCGCCGTTCCGGTTTTGGGGTGTGACATAATACCACGAACATGAAAATTGAAATTTTTAATGAGATGTAGTAGCACATAAAAATAGGTGCCACTAAAAACATAATATAAAGGCATACAAAAGATTAGATCACTAAAAGTTTGTGCCACTAAATATAATTTTGTTTGTAGTGAAATACATAAGATAAGCTAGAATATTACGTTATGCAAAACTAATTACAACACTTTAGTATTAAACATAATCATACATTAATTAGAAAGCCACAATAATAAGTTATAGTTTAAAATATAAAAAAAAATAAAATAAGAATATTATTAAGTAATATGTTTTGTTTCCCAACTAATATATTATATTCTACACTATTACATACAGAAGAACCATGAGATTAACAATTAACATATTTTATTAATAAATATTTTAAATTAATAACAAACATTATCATTATAACAGTCCATTAATAGTTACAAGCACAAAACCATAATATATAACAAGTAATTTACAACATTGTTAGAAAAATCGAACCCCACCACAATCATTGGAGTTAGATTACATGAAGTTTAGATTTCTAGGCTTCAGAAATGATTTTCGGATCTGAATAACCTCTTCAGCTTTCTGAATCTGAACATTATAAGTCTTTTGAACACAATTATTAGGAGTTTGGTAAATCTGAACATCTGGAATAATTGGTTTTCTATAAGGAATCATTCCTTCAAAAACATCATCAGAACAAGAAAAATCTTCTATTTGAGTTCCAATAGAACAAAACTTCTTTATTTTCACTATTTCAAAAGACTTGATTTGCGATTCACTGTTTGAAACACCAGATTCGAAGTTAATGACTTCTGAATCACAAGACTTTGTATGAACATCCCACTCCCCCTCAACAAAAAGCATCTGGAGTTACCTTTTCCTCAAAAACATGAAGAGCATTATGAACTTCACCAAGAACGCCAATAACATCAAGAGCATCTTCCTTTTTCTTTTCAGCTCTTTTCATCTCCGAAATTTGTTGTTTATTTTCTCGATCTAAGAGTTTATGGATAAAACGAAATTGCTGTATGATTTTCTCATTCTTTTGTAACCCACCCATATCAATAAATGAGTATTCAGATATTTTCTTATCAACAAAAAGATTATACAACTCAATAACATCCTTCAATGTCAATTGACCAAGAATGGAGTCAAACAATAAACGATTCATTAGATCTTTAACAAGAAATTGAACTTGAAGAAAGAGAAAGTAGATCTGAAAAGATTTTTAGAGAGAGAAAACAGATCTGAGATGGTTTTTAGAGAGAGAAAATAAATCTGAGATGATTTCTAGAGAGATAAAGTATATCTAAACACAAATACTATGACAAAACATGAAATTCTTCTGCTATTTCACTTCCAAAAAAGGAATCAAGAACAAATTAAGTGAAAAAATATGTAGAAGATAACAGATCCGAATACGATTTTGCAATAATACGAGATATTTGACTTTTTCTTTTCAGAAAACTTATAAAACTTGAAAAACAAGGTGAGATTCACCAAAAAATTTCTCCAAATCTGATCGATTCTTGTAGTAATCGATGAGATCTACAAGAACTTGCTCTGATACCACTTGTTGGGAATAAATTTGAGATGACGAATGCGGAATCTGAAGAACAATCATGAATCAATCACCATAATATGCAAGTAATCTGTCAAAGGTTTTGTGTATATCAATATCGATATGAACGTACAAAGAAAACCCTAATCAGGAAAAAGCTTACATCAAAAGCTAACCTAATGATTATATATAGGGAACATAAAATATTTACCAAAAATATAAAACCCCAAAAAGGCTTCCCTAAATAACCAAAAATGCAAATCCATTTCAATATCTCAAAATACTCAACAATATATATATATATATATATATATATATATATATATATATATATATATATATATATATATATATATATATATATATATATATATATATATAGGGATAGGTTCTATGAAAAATTAATAAGTAAGGCATCAAGTTAAGAACCAATGTGAAAGCGACACATGTTACCATATTGATTAATAGGTAAATCACATGAATGGTCCCTGTGGTTTGGGTAAATTGTAAGTTTCTTCTCTAACTTATTCTTTTTAATTCCAGATCGTCCTTACGAAGAATATGGTTATAAAGCATTATTTAAAGTATTATAAGTAAATATAAAGAGGATCATTTCACGATTCACTGGCTTGGCAACCCTCTTATCTTTGGACACAGGTTGAGATCCTTATGGTTTATAACATTTTCATGTTATCCAGAAATCGGGATCCTACCCCAGTGATTACTTAAGGCTTATAACATTTTCATGTTATCACGAATTTACCCCAGTAACTACTTAAGGCTTATAACATTTTCATGTTATTAAAGATTGGGATTTTTCCCAAGAAATTGCACAAGACCTATACCAGCTTCATGTTATCACATGTTAGGAATGTTCCCCAGAAAATCCGGTCAGACTATAATGTTTTCATGTTACATACCCAATGAATTATATCTCAAGCAGGGATCCTCCCTAGAGTATAACATTAATACGTTATCTATTTTTTCTAAGTCTATAATTTAAACAAGTTATCCTAAGGAGAAATTTCCTTTACAAGATCCAAAATCTTTGGGATCTCTGACAGTAGGGATCCTTACCCTTAAGGATCCTCATCAACCTTTGATGCTTCCTAACGTTGAACCAAAATTCTTTCCTAAGTTGGAATTTACCCTCAGTAAACTCTCAAAGACTTAAGGAGAAACCCGAAGACAATCAGGTTCTATCTTTCCTTAATTTTGAAGTTTTAAAATCAAGAATCCTTAACTTTCTAGGATCCTGAATTAATCGCTAACATATGAACTTTCGGAGTCATTCACTAGTTTCATAGAAGTTCCAAAAGCGTATTAGAAACTTGTAGGAGTTGCAAGTTAATCAATAAACTTGTAAAAGAAACTTTTATATTGCTTAACAAAGCCGATTATATATATATATATATATATATATATATATATATATATATATATATATATATATATATATATATAGGGATAGGTTCTATGAAAAATTAATATGTAAGGCATCAAGTTAAGAACCAATGAGAAAGTGACACATGTTACCATATTGATTAATAGGTAAATCACATGAATGGTCCCTGTGGTTTGGGTAAATTGTAAGTTTCTTCTCTAACTTATTCTTTTTAATTCCAGATCGTCCTTACGAAGAATATGGTTTTAAAGCATTATTTAAAGTATTAGAAGTAAATATAAAGAGGATCATTTCACGATTCAATGGCTTGGCAACCCTCTTATCTTTGAACACAGGTTGAGATCCTTATGGTTTATAACATTTTCATGTTATCCAGAAATCGGGATCCTACCCCAGTGATTACTTAAGGCTTATAATATTTTCATGTTATCACGAATTTACCCCAGTAACTACTTAAGGCTTATAAAATTTTCATGTTATCAAAGATTGGGATTTTTCCCTAGAAATTGCACAAGACCTATACCAGTTTCATGTTGTCACATGTTAGGAATGTTCCCCTGAAAATCCGGTCAGACTATAATGTTTTCATGTTACATACCCAATGAATTATATCTCAAGCAGGGATCCTCCCCAGAATATAACATTAATATGTTATCTATTTTGTCTAAGTCTATAATTTAAACAAGTTATCCTAAGGAGAAATTTCCCTTACAAGATCCAAAATCTTTGGGATCTTTGACAGTAGGGATCCTTACCCTTAAGGATCCTCATCAACCTTTGATGCTTCCTAACGTTGAACCAAAATTCTTTCCTAAGTTGGAATTTACCCTCAGTAAACTCTCAAAGACTTAAGGAGAAACCCGAAGACAATCAGGTTCTATCTTTCCTTAATTTTGAAGTTTTAAAATCAAGAATCCTGAACTTTCTAGGATCCTGAATTAATCGCTGACATATGAACTTTCGGAGTCATTCACTAGTTTCACAGAAGTTCCAAAAGCGTATTAGAAACTTGTAGGAGTTGCAAGTTAATCAATAAACTTGTAAAAGAAAATTTTATATTGCTTAACAAAGCCGATTATTGTTTAACTAATCATCAGTGTTGTAAAACTCGCCGAGTTGGCCAAGTACTCGTCCGAGTACTCGCTACTTGGCCCTTTACCGAGGCGAGTTACAAAATCCGAGTACTCCCTGATCGGCCCCTTGTTGAAGCGAACACCATTGTAAAACTCGGCTAACTCGATGATTAATATATATAGTATACGTAATGATTTATTATTTAACACACACATATGTGATTATTACTACATATATATATATATATATATATATATATATATATATATATATATATATATATATATATATATATCTTAAATTTTCAATAATTATTCACGAAGTGGGACCATTGTGTGTTTTTTTAGTTTTTATGTATTCACATGTATCTAATTTTGTTATATATTTCATTCAACTTATGGTTTTAACTTATGATTTTGACATATATAATTTCCCTAAAAATATTTCTATATGAATTACCGAATCTGAGTACTCCCCGAGTACTCCCGAGTACACCCTACTCGGTAGTCGGCCGAGTAGGTACCGAGTAGCAAGTTCTACAACCATGCTAATCATTATTGATCCATTTGGTTTTTTTAGGATCTGAAACATGCAAAGACCTTAGTATTGCGTTATGCAGGAAACAGAGAAAGAAAAAAAACCAACCATTATATTAAAAAACAAAGAGGCCTATAGCCTTAAAAAAAGCCATGCATTAACATCAAAAGATTATACTGCCCTAATCACCTAAAAGGCCTAGACCTTAACCTGGTCATCATCGGCCTTCTTCTTCTTCTTCTCTTCTTCCTCCCCTCCTGGCCGCACTACAGGATCTTCATCGACGGTGGCAGGCTTGCCCGTTAGCTTGGCTAATGCCTTACGCCATCCTATCACGTCCCAAGATCCTGAATGTTCAAGATCCTCAGCCAACTTGATCTTGGTCTCTAGGATAACCACATCAGCGCTTGCCTTTGCATCCGCTATCACCTCATCAAGGTCTGCAAGGTGCTCCTCCTCTTTCACGGCCTTCTGCTTGCTCAACAGCTCTACTCTATGGAGAAGATCTTTGTTGGTGGCCTTCCATATTTTCTCTTGCTCCTTTAGAGCGTACTCAGCTTTCTCAGCCCGGATCCTAAGATCGTTCGTGCATTGAGAAATATGAGTGGAGACCTGGAAGAAACACAGAGATCAGCAAAGGAAGAAAACAAGTATGAAAAATAAATTCTTTCATGCAGGAAACTTACAGCCTGGGAAAAAGAGGCCAGCTTCCCAAGAACATCCTCAAGAATGAGACCCTCTAGACTGAAATCTGTGTCCCCGAAAGTCTTTCTTTTTAGGGATCCCGGAGTCCTTACAACAAGGTCGAACTGGGCTTTCTTTAAAGGAACCGGAGCAGAAGACTTTTCCTGCTTGATTCTAACCAGGCCACTGGTCATATCATCCTTGAGGTCAGCTAGAGCGAAGCGAGCACTGGGGAGAATGGTCCTGGAACCTGCACATAACATAAGGATCTTAAGGGAACTACTTAAAGCCAGAAAGTAAAAAGATGCGTACATGCACCCATATAAGTTGTGGTAGAAGATCCTTCTTGGAGACTGGATGGTCAAGTTTAAGAGATCTATCTACCTCCGGGAGGGAGAGAAAGCCGACAATCTTATCCTCTAAATCCTTAGCAGTGACACCAAGCTCTCCAAACTTGAAACCTGTAATAGAAAAAACAAAATAAGCATAAGTTTTCAGGATCCCAAAGGAAAATATTGAAATCCTACCCTTCTTAACCCAATCCAGGGGCATGAGATCCCCGTCGGGAATAGAGTCACGTCTCATGAAGAAGTATCTTCCTTTCCAAGCCCCATCGTTATGCTTGGTTTTCTGGATTAAAGGCGACTTGTAAGTTTTGACCTTAAAAAGGAATCGGGAGTTTTCGAAAGTTGTAAGATCGTATACACAGGCCAGCTCAGAGAGCCCTATATCTATGCCTTTCGACTGATTTATCTGATCGAAAGGATCCTCCAAATAAAAGGCATGGCCTGGATATACGAAATCCCAGTGAACTTAAAGAATTTAGAGATTATTCCCATGAAAGGATACATCAAACCCAAAGAGAAGGGGTACTCAGGAAAGTACACCCAAGTGGGAGAGACAAAGTTCGGTTGAATAAGGGGATCAAAGGGTCTGAAAATGACTCTGGAAGGAAAGGCTCCAGTGAGTCTTGGAGACTCGATATTTTCATCACCAAAAGAGTAGGACTCCTCATAAGAGAGGATCCCCTAATCAACGAAATCATCATCGGGGAGGGCCAAAATGCTTTCACGAGACACCACCATTTTTCGACCCATGGTAGAATAAAAGTCTAGAGGAAAAATTACCTTCTAAATCCAAAGACGACACAAGAAAAGCAAAGAAGAATGGATATGAGAACATGAAGATAATCCCTCATATTTATGTTGAGCCGGTTAATATGGATAGGAGAACTTTTCATTGGAATTTAAATCACCTAGTCGTTATGGGTTAAAATTAAAAATTACTATCCCATTTTCTTTTACCTATTTACTTTAAGTTATTCCTTTAATATTTACAGAACTAACCCATATATTTTTAGGAATAACTTGGGGGCAATTGTTGGGACCAGGATCCTCAAATATCCAGGATCCTCAACCATATCAGTATCCCGGTTAATTACCATTATTATTTTTATCAATATTTATAACGGTCATATTTTGTCTATAACTAACACACGTGCAGAAGTAGTCAAGGGAAGACCAATTCTCAACGAATAATCATCTCAACTATGCTAAAGACCCGGAATACTTGGTTAAATAACGTTCATGAAGCTAGTCATAAAGGATCCTAGGAATATCGGACATCTTGTTGGCTAAGCTAGACTATAAATTGACACTTGTAATTTGTACACGACACACTGTTCTTTAGCTCAAGCTTACTCTACGGAATTCTTTACTCATTCATACAAAGAACTCATTGTAATCTTTATTTTATATCAATAAAATCATCAAGGTCGGTGATCATTACCACCTCCCAAGATTTTGTATTGGAGATCCTAGCAAGGATCAAAGGCTTCCGTTGTAAACCATCGTGCCACTTTTCTTTTACTACCTACTATTACACAATCTGAACATCACAACATCTCATTCAATTTGTTGATTAGTACTTGCGTAATTTTTGACCAAAACAATTAGGATAGTTTAAGGAAACATGTTTTGTTGGAAAAATATGTGTATTGTTGTATTGTTTTCCCATTTCCGCCGGTACAATGAAGGCTTTTGCGGCAAAAATAAACAATTGACTGAGAATGATTTCCCTATTCTCAATATATATATATATATATATATATATATATAAAGAGAGAGAGAGAGAGAGAGAGAGAGAGAGAGAGGTGGGACCTATGATAACTAGTCATGACTCATGCAGATAAAAATTTGAAAAGTTAATACAATAAATAGGTACAAATGTCATACATAAGATATTTCTGAAGTTGACTGATCACGAGTTTTAATTCACCTATGAATTTTGATAAAAGTAGAGTGTTCAAGTGGAGGGTTTTCCAAAATATAAATGGTGGATACTTGTGAAAATTAGATTAACATTTGTTTCAACATAATGCCAAAAATGTTATGTTCTAATTTTAAGAATAGTTTTATATTATCTAATAAATTAGTAATGAAACGCCATATACACGTTATAAAAGACTTATTTATTTGATGAGATATGGGGGTTTTTAAAGAAAATATTTTCACGTTCCTTTTATCATTAGATCATTTTTTTTGTTATATTTTTGAGAGTGGATTCGTAAACAACCATTTTTTGTTATATAATATGATTTACGATTTTAAAATTGTACATTATACAAAAAATATATCATGTAATTGTTTTGTATCACAAAACACTTGTTCTGTACAAATAACCCCTCTATATCTTTACGTGGATATATTATGTTTGGTGCGATGTTATTGATAAATATGTAGTATTTATATCAAATTGTTAAAAATTAATCGTGACCCTATAAAATTAGAAAAAAAAAAATGATGAAGGGTGTTAGGTTTATGGTTTTGAAAAATATAAATGACAATATATTTTTTTTAACGGCTGACAAATATATTTTTGAGATAGAAACCATGAACTCCTTGTTAGTAAATCTTGTTTAGACACATTGTTAGTCTAGTAGGCTAGCCAGTAATATTTTATTAATAACATAAATTAAATAACTGAAAATGTTAAACTTTTTTCATTCTCCTTGTGGTACAACTATAAGTGTAATTATGACATCTTGATATTTAATTATAATATAATTTAGTTGAGTCCCAGCATGGAATTTCACTCGCTATTATGTACTGAAAAGGAAAATTTATATTTATGAAAGGAGATGATGGTACATGTGGGTAAATTAAATGTGTCTCCTTGACTCTCTTGGTGTGCGTGTGGGGCATTTGTAGTGTATGATTGTATATGGGCACAATGTAAAATCCTTAAGGAAAGCAATATGCAATATTGTTTTGTCTAGCCTTCAAAGCAACAAAGGTTTTGATTACCCAAAATATTGTGTTTTTCCTTTTATCCTTTTGAAAGTTTTGTGTCTAAGTTTCAATGAAAATAAATGGTTTGTAAGCTACCAAAAGAATAGGAGGTGGGAATATGACGGATATCTACAATCATCAAAAAGAAATTTGATTCATAATTTTACATTAAACTCCTAAAAATTCAGTGTCTTTTTTCTTTTTTTTTCCAAATGACTATGTTTTTCGTTAACGACTAATAACAACCGACAAAATACTAAAAAAAACTATACCAAATTACATAGAAGAAATAAAAAAAAAATAATAAAATAAGAAAAAGTAGGATTTAGTAGTCATCGTGTCCATGAAACTATTAATTTAGTATATCTACGATCTATCAATTAATAAGATTGTTTTCCGCTCTTTATCAAAAAGTTTATCATTTATTGTTTTTTTTTTTCAAAAAACTTAAGTATTCAAAGCCCCAAGTAGACTAAAACGTAATAATGACAACCGCCTTCAAGCATTTCCTTGACACATTATTACTATCGAATGACATACCCAAGAAAGTTATTCACGTACTATAGTATACGGTGGGATATCAATCCCCAACCAATGATCAACCTAATGCTAAATTGAAGATATCAAGTCACATTCATAATCAATGAACATTTTCAATAGACTTTGGTAGCATATTATAAATTGGACACAAAAATGTATTGACATCAATTGCAATTTTGCCACAACTACTATGAAATGGATTTTCAGGTGGTGTGTTATCCCAACTGGGTAGTTTTCTGGAGTTGCGGATTTCATTAACTATGCTGTAATGTCGGACAATTTCCTGAGAAAACGCAAGATCATTACTTTCGTCTTATCTTATCTACTTTCGTGTATATAGATGACGAGAAATAACAAAGTTTTCAACCGGATTTTCTCATCCCCAACGAAGATTGTAGATAACGTCATGTCTTTATTATTTTTATGGGGTAAACATAGAGGTAACTTAGCCCCTAGCAATTGGGTTTATTGGTGTTTTCGCCCCTTTCTTTTCTAGACTTGTAATTATACCTTTCGTCCCTCCCATGTTTTTAACTCCTTGCTAGTCATGGTGAGTGGTTTCTAATTTATTTTTTGTTTCCAAAAAAACAACACCACATCTCATTCCAAAAACTATTCAAAGTATCGTCCACACCTTTTTCATGACAATGAATCTAAGTTTATCCATCTTGTTGGAAGGTTAAAATCTTCTAAATTAATGTTAAACCAAACCCTTTTAGTCATCAGACTTACACCTCACCCTCCAACGACTACTTTAATAGATTTAACAACTAAACTGTAACGTCCCAAAAATCTATAACAAAAAAATCAAAGTATAACGAAAACCAGTGTATGAAAATCAAAGTATAACGAAAATCATCCAGAAATATATAAGAGTCAACATGAGGAAATCAAGGGTGTATACGATGCGATCAACCCGAACCATTCCCCTTGCAACCGAAAGTACCTGAAACATGATAAACATAAACCATAAGCACAAAGCATAGTGAGTTCCCCAAAATACTACATACCACATATATCATGGATACATACATCTATGGGGCCATGCCCGTCATCGGGCCCCGTCCGACAACGGGCCAGGTCAGGCATCGGGCCCCACCCGATACATTCATCAGGCCCCGCCTGGCATCGGGCCCCTCCCAATATATATACATGCATATAGAACACATGAAAGAGTCACAAAGACAACTAGCATACTATAACATAATCCAACGGGTCGACATTTTTAACCCACAAGTATTATAAGGAGAATCACCTCGATCATAAAATAACAAATCTCACACCCGAGTCTGGTGCACAACAACTCCTTACACCGAACATAATTAATACCAACCATAGTTACTATCTAAGGTTAACCCATAATCACAAGGCCCAATAATGTCCCAAGCCCAAACTAGAGAACCCTAGGGCCCAAAAGCTTCAAAATAGCCTAAAGTCAATGGTCCAAACTTCAAAAACTGACCCTCACGTCATGAGTATGATCTCGTACCGGATCCAACTCAGTGGGTCAAGTCAGCATATCAACTCGTCCAATCTTGATTCCAACCACTATCACGTTGTGGCCACTCGGGACCACGTCGTGACCTAAACCAAACAAAGCAGTCGCTGATGCCCACATTCTTAAGAGGAGGCGGGCTCATCCTCACGTCATGAGCGTTGCCTTTGCCAGCTGTGAGCATTAAGATGTTATTCCTTTAAGCCACTACTTAGGACCTTCCAGAGGGTCTTCCCTCACCCAAAGGATAATAAAAATCATAGGTTTTTAGTCATGCATGTCCAATGCATGACTTAAACACTTACTAGGACAAAAGAGGGAAAATAAGGTCAAGACTCACGTCTGGAGTCCAATACCAACTCCAAAACTCAGATCCAAAGCTTATAATACCAAAATTGGCTCAATGATCCATTAAGTTTCCAACTTTATGGATCCCATGCATGCTATCCAACTCAACCAAGCAAAAAAGAGCTTAAAACCTAGATCTAGCATGCAAGAGGTAAAAAGGCCAGAACTTTATGACATACAAAGGTCCGAATGCTATGCAAGAAGGTGAGGGAGAAGCTGGATTGCGAAGAGAATGATCTATAAAAGTCTGATTCCACTTCAATGAGCCAAAAACTACCAAATAAGTTCTTCAAGGACCTCAAGCAAGTCGATATTAGGGTTTTCAGGAGGCTAGAGAGTGAGGGACGCTAAGGATGGCCAATATTAGCCCTCTCATTCCATTAAATACCCAAAATATTGGGGTTTTGATCATCAGGTTGTTCTCATGTCGTGAGACTTCAAAAGATGCAGGTCAAGGTCAACAACCACTCACGATGTGATCATTATGTCTCATGTCATGACCCTCTTCTAAAAACTAGAATTTCAATAATTAATTACCTCAAGCATATGGATGTTACAATTCTACCCCACTTGGATATGACATCGTCCACGTAGTCTGCCACCTCAAATAACTTGAGGTAATGCTCTCACATCTCATCCTACGGCTCCCACGTCCATTCTGAGCCCTTTCGGTGCTGTCATTGCACCTTTATGAGATCTAGAACACTATTTCGTAGAGTCTTCGTCCTCCTGTCAAGGATTTCCATTGGTCTCTATATATAAATCAGGCGATCATCCACCTTAATATCCTCCAATGGAACCACTGCGGAATCATCCACTAAGAACTTTTGCAGCTGAGAACCATGAAAAATGCTATGAATCTGACTAAGCTTTGTTGGAAGATCAAAATGATACACGACCGTGCCCGCTCGGGATAACACCTTGAAGGGATCAATATACATGGGGCCCAACGTGCCCTGCTTCCTGAATCAGATGACACTTTTCCAAGGTGACAACTTCAGGAGCACCATGTCCCTAACCTAAATCTCCAAGTTTGAATGGCTTCTATCTACGTAACTCTTCTATCGGTTCTGAGTTATCTAAAGTCTGTTGTGGACCTGTTGAATCAATTCCGTCATCTTAAGTACCACTTCAGTGCTCCTCATGGCTCGTTGGCCGACCTTTCCCCATCATATCAGGGTCCTACACTTCCTCCCGTAGAGAATCTCAAAAGGAGGTCGATCAATGCTAGCTGATAACTGTTGTTATACAAATATTCCACAAAAGGAAGATACGTATCCCATCTACCGCAAGAATCTAGTACACATGCCCGCAAAATGTCCTCCAATATCTAGATAGTCCGCTCACTCTGACCATCAGTGTGCGGGTGGAAGGTCGTACTGAAATGTAGATGAGTACCTAACTCCTCGTGGAACCTCTTCCGAAACCTAGAAGTAAACCAAACATCCCTATCGAAGACCATAGAAACAGGCACCCCATGTTGTGCCATAACCTCTCGGATGTAGATATTGGCTAGCTTCTCTACCGAAATGCTCTCCTGGATAGGAATAAAATGCACGCTCTTGGTCAATCGATCCATGATGACCCACATCAAATCCACTATGCGCGTTGTCCTAGAGCATCACATCAACTTCTATCCCAAAACTGAATTCTTGGCTCCATAATCAGCTTGTGATTGAAGGATAGAATTAAGTTTGCGATTTAGAATCTTAAACTGTTTCCCTGGCATTAGCATATGGTCAGGTATGTTCTCCTCTTCATAATCAAATTCCAAATCATCAAATGTTCCTCCGAAACCTCCTCCATCTGTTTCATCATCAGAATTTTGCTTTGGTGGATCGGCGTATTGGGATTGAAAAAGCGTAGTGAATGGTTGTTGTAATATGGTATCAAAAGTAGGTGAAGTAGTGGAGGTTGAAATGTGTTAAATAAAAGGTGGAAGTGAAACAAAAGTAGTTGAAATAGGTTCGGAAATAGATGTAGTAGGAATACCTGAGAAGATGGAACAACACTCACAAAACCATGTGCACCCGTATTAGATACGTTTACAGCAATGGTAGAAATTAGAACCTCCTTAGAAACTGATTTGGTTACAACAACTTCGAGTGGCATTGTTAGGCTTGGCATTGAAACACTTGTGAGGATCGGGGAATTCGAAGCCAGAGGTGTGTCAGGAACAACCTCACTATCTAATGACTCATCACGAATCACTAGCTTTCGTTTCTGTGTCTTCTTGGAGATGTGCTTCGCCACATCTTCAGCTCTTCTCTTCTTTGATGATGGTGAAACTGGTGCAGGAATCTCACGAACTTTCACTCATTTTCTATTAAGTTGAGGTTTGTGAATAATAGGAGATTGATCTTCTGATGAAGTTCGTTTCATATAAGATAACTTCCACAACCTTTTTAACACACCATATTTCGAAGAAACCAATTCCTTCGAAGATTCATCAACAACCTTCTCCTTAGGCTTGTCAGTTTCACTTGTAATTCTCTTCTTTGGAGACTTAGTCTTGGTTTGCTGCTTGGGACTTTAGTGAACAACATCATCAACTCCCTTCTTTGATTTCTTCACCTTCTTAGATGACCCTTCATCACTGATTTTCAACAAAATCCCAGTTTCGATTGAAGGGTTAACATTTTTCAAGTATGATACCAATACAAAATTTGTTGGATCAAGTTTCTTTAACATACCATCAGGAATGTGAGCAACATTGGGAAATACTTTTGTATCATCTTCAACAGTCTTTGGAAAATGATACTTCACAAACTCAGCCTTAGCTTCATCCATAGGAACCGGAATTTCTTCTTTTTCATACACCTTCTTGAGAACTAAACTCCAATAACGAGCACATGAAATCCCTTTCACCATGTTCGTGTTTTCCAAGCTTTTAACAAACTCCTTCCATATCTGAGTAGCAAAATCAACATTCAAATCATAATACAATCATGCTATCATAGCATAAACTTCCATTCTTCCCTTGTCAAGCCCTAGACTTCACCCAGTTAAGCAACGAAGATATATCCCAACAAAGAAATTCTAGATGCAAAGTAGACCAGATTTCTTGAAATCACTGATCTTGACCAGTGGTTGTTAATGAGCCATCTCGTTAAACATGAACAAAATCTGAGCACTGGATGGTTGAAAGAATGGAGGTGAATTTGGGATCTCCAAGGTTTGAGTATACGATTTCTTCGTGAGACGAATTCTCTTTTCATTCACCAAATTAAAAGAGATACCATCAGTAGCTTTGTTGTAAGACGTAGTAGAACCAGCCATGGATAACCAGATCATCGAAACTTCAAAGGAGTTGAACATGGTAGTAGCAAGAATAGAATGTTGAAGAGCAACAATCAACATCTTCAACTCCTCAGGGTACATAGAAACATCACCCTCGACCTGATAATTGGTGCTTTGGATCTTCATGATTGGTTACGATACAACTTCTTTAGTAGTTGTAGGTGGAATAGCCGCCATTGATTAGGGTTTTGAGAAATTCTTGATGAACAGAGAAATTAGGGATGTTTGATCTTTTGAGAATTTGAATGATTAACAATAAAAGGAGATAATTAACTTCCTTTTATATGTAACCCCAGTTGAATTTCAAACGTTTTCTTGGAAGAGTAAGCCATGTCATTCCTTGAAACTCGCACCACTAGCCGTTAAATGCACCATGCCAGATAAAGTACCTTGGAACTCGTAGCACGTTGCAAACAGTCACATCAAAAACTGTTCGTGAGTACCAAGTGGATAAGATCAAAAACCTTCGGCATAGGTAAGGCTCTTTCATTTTTGGGTTTAAAAACTAAGTTATACGCCAGACTTGCGAAATCATCAGCCCGAGTTGGTATTACTCAGAACCTCAAGGATTTCTTGTGTGCAGTGTGCTAACAAAAGGAGATAAGAAGCAAACTAACGAAAATTTGGGATCTGTGATGTCGAAAAATAAATTTATGACATAAATGCAGATAAACCCCGGGAAAAGGTTGCTTCGTTAATTATCAAGAGATATAATCAACATCTTGTGTGGTTTCCTGTGAATTACAATCGACTACTTATAAAGAAGTATTGAAGGGCTTCTTTTTCAAGGCTTCGTGGGTGGCTTAAAAAGTTCCATATCATCCTCAACATTAGGTGAGTAATTGTAACAAAAATTACTTGTGTGAACAGTGTAGTTAGTGACAAGTATGCTTTGGATTAATTTGAAAGTGACAATTGAAAGGATTGATACTCATACGAAAATCTTATTCAAAGAAAAAATTAGTTTCAGCTGGATCCCGTTGGGTAAAAAATGTCATGGGCTTCGAACATTTGATCAAGACCACTCATAACGAAAGAATATGATTTGGAGTATCGAAAATTTGGTACTGAAACAAATGCTTCGTGAAAATCTAGAACATAGTTCCCCGTCAATTCCTTGAAAATTTAGAAAATAGGGTTTCACTTTCATCATAGCCACATGAATCGAGATCATAAACACATAATTTTGATATGTCTAGGTCATGATTGGTTTGATCAACGACCTCTTGGACATATGTCATTGTGTGTGAACTGTGTTAGATGTTTGAGATGAAAAAGGTTATTTCACGAAATCGATTGTACCTTTGCGATAATTGGACCAAACAACAAACTCTTAACTCATTTGAGAAGAGTTAGGTAGCTCAGGAGACTAATGTGAATGTAAGCCTGATTAGTAAGAAATTTTCCTAACAAAAATTTTCATTAAGGCTTTCGAAATCACACATTGAGTCAATGGAGGCTTGGGTCGACATGCATGAGCATGCTTCTAGGGACATTCTAACTAATACAAAGTGTTGAAAATTCACCTTACCCTAGAAACATAAGCATGACCCTTGTAAAACTTCGTTGGTTCTGCACTTAAGAAAAGACAAAGTACAAAATAACAAAAATCTTTTTGGATTTTATATTTTTGAAAAGAAAGAAAATATTTTTGTGCTTGATTTTTTTGAAAATTAAAACAAATAACAAAAGAAAATCTTTTTAGTATTTTCGATTTTTCAAAAAGAAAACAAATTGACGAAAATATTTTTGGTATTTTTGATTTTTCGCAAAGAAATCAAATTAACGAACAAACGAAAATATAATAATGTACTAAACTAACGAAACTTTTCTTTCACAAATGTCGAAAACGAAGCGTATGGAAGCGCTGAACATCAACAGTAACCACTGAATGGTTAATACTATCAGCCTCTGAATCAACACTTTTGCTTATCACTTCTTTGTCATTCTTTCGAAAGTAATCCTTGAACTGAATTTGCCTCAATCATCCCCAAACCTTGCAAAATTCTGACAAATGATTTTTCATCGAATGGTTTTGTAAAAATATCAGCAAGCTGATCAGAGGTTTTTACAAAATGAACTTCAATGTTTCCATCTTCCACATGGTCTTTAATGAAATGATAACGAAGTGCAATATGTTTGGTTTTCGAATGCTGTATTGGATTATGAAAAATGCGTATAGCACTTTGTGAATCACAATACAATGGAATCTTTTTCATATTAATTACATAGTCACACAATTGATTCTGAATCCATATGATTTGCGAAGTGCAAGCGACAGCTGCAACATACTTAGCTTCAGCAGTTGAAATTGCAACACATGTTTGCTTTTTCGATTGTCAACTTACAAGCTTCCCATCCAACAACTGACATCCTCCACTTGTACTTTTCCTATCAAGAGTACATCCTCCCAGATCTGAATCTGAAAATGCTTGAATGAAAAATCATGATTTCGATGGATACCATAATCTTAACGAAATAGTTCCCTTGAGATAATGAAAAATACTTTTCACTGTAGTCAAGTGTGGTGCTCTTGGATTTGCTTGATACCTAGCACAATTACATACAGAAAACATGATATCAGGTCTACTTGCTGAAAGATAAAGCAATGGACCTATCATACTCCCGTATAAAGTAAGATCAACAGCAAGTGTGTCTAACGAAGGTGTTAGCCTTGTTCCAACTACCATTGGTACTCTTAACTTCGTGCTATTTGTCATTCCAAATTTCTCGAGCAAATTACTGGTATATTTTTCTTGATTGCTGAAAATTTCTTCTCTGCTTTGATGAATGTTTAAACAAATAAAATTATTGATTTTACCCATCATGCTCATTTCGAATTGCCTTTTCATCAAACTTTCGAATTCACTAGAAAAAGCAGGATTAGTAAATCCAAAAACAATATCATCGACATAAATTTGAACAAGCATTAGATGAATTTCAAATTTTTTTCGAAAAATGTGGGATCAACTGATCCTTGTTTAAATTTTGACTGTTTTAAGAAATTGGTAAGAGTTGCATACCAGGCTCTTGGTGCTTGTTTTTAACCCATATACAACCTTATCTAAAATATAAACATGATGAGGAAATTCTTCATTAACAAAACCTGGAGGTTGTTCCACATAAACTGTCTCTTCAAGTTCTCCATTCAAAAATTCACATTTCACATCCATTTGATAAACATCAAAGTCATTGTGAGCTGTATAGGCCAAAAATATTCAAACTGCCTCGAGTCTTACGACAGGAGAGAAGGTTTCTTCATAGTCGATTCCTTCTTGTTGCGAATAACCTTTTACTACAAGCCTAGCTTTATTTCGAACAATATTGCCATCTTTTTCTATTTTACTTTTGAAAATCCATTTCAATCCAACTATCGAAACATCTTTTGGTTTAGGAATTAGTCTCCAAACCTTGTTTCGATCAAATTCAGCAAGTTCAGATTGCATGGCAACAACCCAATCAGAGTGTTCCATTGCAATTTTCACTGTCTTTGGCTCTATTTTCGAAATAAAAACATTAAACATGCAAAATTCTTGATGAGTATTCATTACCTCGTTCTTTGCACGAATTTGAGCTCTAGTCAAAACACCATCTTGTCGATTCCCAATGACTTGTTCTTTTGGATGATTTCTTATCCATTTTTCCAATGGTGGATATGCTGGATCAAAGTCCAATGGTGCATCTTCGTATATTTCTTCATTTTTGGATCCTGTAGCAGAAAAATTATCATTTAGTTCATGAAGTTCATCGCTTTGATCAGGATTTATATGTTCAGTATCATTATGCTCCCCCTCAACGTAATTGTCATTCTGATGCTCCCCCTCGAAAACATCATTCACACTGCTATTCTCCCCCTCGAAAGGATGCTCCCCTCAACATTTGAAGAAATATGCAAGTGCTCCTCCTCCACTTGTGCATCTAGCATACTTTCGCCATTAGTAGTAGTATCTGATGTTATTGTCGAATCATCAGTATGTTTTGAAGATTCAGGAGTTTAATTATTAGCAACATTTACTTCAGCATCAACAGTCCTATCTGGAACACCAAAAATTAAATCATAATCAAAATTAGATGAATTACAACTATCAGACTAATTATTTGATTCATTAAGAATTGGTTTTTGTTCAAAACATTTTTCAACTTGTTTCACATAGTAATCGTCAAAAGTGAGATTAAATGTCTCTTCAACTTTTCGTGTTCGTTTATTTAAAACTCTGTATGCAACCGAGTTATTTGAATATCCCAAAAATATTCCTTCATCAGCCTTAGCGTGAAATTTCGAAAGATGATCTTTGAGATTCATGATAAAACACCTGCAACCAAACACATGAAAGAATTTGACATTAGGTTTTTGGTTATTTATGATTTCATATGAAGTTATATTAAAACGACGATGAATAAAGGATCGATTCTGAGTAAAACATGATGTCGAAACTGCTTTTGCCCACAGATATTGAGGAATTATGCAAAACTGCTTCTGTCAACATTGTTCTTTCTACTTCTGTCAACATTGTTCTTTCTGCTTCACAAAGATACCTATTCCTCCTTTCAACAACACCATTTTGTTGTCGTGTATATGGTGATGAGAAATTATGTGAAATTCATTTCTTAGTTAAGAACAAATCAAGCACGTTGTTTTTAAACTCGGAACCATTATCACTTTTGATTTTTCGAACTTTCTTCTTTAGGCTCGTCTCAATTTTCTTGATAAATTCAATCATTATTTGAGCGACTTCAGATTCTAACCTGATAAAATACACCCAAGTAAATCGTGAAAAATCATCAACAATAACCAAAATGTACCGTTTCTTGTTGAGTGTTTCAACAGTTGAAGGTCCACATAGGTCAATATAAAGAAGTTCCAACGGTTCAACAATTTTCGAATCTATGACAATTGGATGCCCTTTACGATGTTGTTTTCCTTGTCCGCAAGCTGCACATAAAGTATCATTTTCAAACTTTAGAACAGGTAAACCTCAAACAATATCTTCTACTACCAACTTATTTAGATTTCAAAAGTTTAAATGAGATAAACGACGATGCCACAACCAACTAACATCAGATGGACCTTTCGAAAGTAAACAAACTAAAGGCTTCCCAACAATAGGTTTAATGTCAAGAGTGAACATATCCCCATATCTTTTTGATTTCAGCAATACTTCATTCATTTTAACATTGGAAATGATACTTCCTTCTTCGTTAAACACAACTTGATTACCAGTGCCCACAACAAGTTATGAAACACTTATCAAATTATGTTGAAGACCTTCGACATAAGCAAGACGATTTACAGTAAACTGTCCTTTCGTTACTTTCCCATATCATGTTACTTGACATTTATGATTGTTCCTAAATTTCACAACACCAACATTTTCCAAACTTCTAAAATCTATAAAATTCTCCTTTCTTCCAGTCATGTGATGCGAGCATCCACTATCAATGTACCATTTCTCATCATATAGCTCGTCACAGAGTACCTGCAATCATTAAAAGAATTTAGGTACCCAAGGCTGTTTGGGTCCTTGGTCATTAGTTTGAAAAAGTGAATGAAATTTAGAACCTAAAGCCTAATTTCAAACTTTGGTTTTGAAAATATCAATTAAGTCGACATCATCAGTTAAAGATATCAAAACATAATTTTTCGATAGTTTTGGATTTTCACTGATTTTCTTCTCGTGCTTCTCAGTATGTTGTATTTTAGAGATCGGTTTCCATTTATGAACTAGAGTATCTGATTCTTTCGAAGATGAACTTCTAGATGAAGTATCATTCAAATACTTTTCATAGGCCTTCTTGATTTGATGTTGAGAAAACTTTCCTGTTTGATACTTTTTACCTTTTCCTCAAGCCAATGATTGATTGTTTCCACCCCAGATGAACGTTTTATGTACGAAACTTTAGTGGCTATGTGTGTAGATGGATTTGGAAAATTTAGTTTTTGTGGAGTAAACTTCGCAGATGTTTTGAATTTATCATTCACAAATGTTTGTTTATCTGCAAACTTTCGAATGTTTTCAAATTTTCAAACATTTTCAAATTTTCGAACATTCTCAACTTGACGAACATTGTCAAATTTTCGAATATTATCAAATTTTTGAACATTGTCAAATTTTCAAGCATTCTCATATTTTCGAACATTAGCAAAATGTCGATTTGTTCTATTTGAAAATTTTTCTATTTTGATCTTTTGTTGGTTTTAGAAAAGATGAATTTGAAGTTGAAAACTTTTGTTGGATTTTTGAATGAGAATTCTTTTGTTGAACATTCGTTTGAAAATTCTTTGAAGAAGATGATATTGAAAACTTTGTAGAACCATTTTGAGAATCAGACGAAATTTGTTGAGTGGGATTTTCCTTTTTATCCGAACAAGTTGAAAACTTTGTTTGTGCAGATTTAGACAACCCTTTTTTGGACATTTTATTGATTGGTATTTGTGATTGATTTTCATTTGACACAACTTGCCAAAAAAAAAATTTCGAGCCTGTCTTTTTGAAATTCCTTTTTCATTCGAAAATTTTTTCAACAAGATCCTTAAATTCTTGTGAATTAAGTTTCACATTCTCATTTAATAGTTGTTTCATTTGAAACATGCTTTTCTGTTTCAGAATTGTTTGAAACTTCATCTTCATCCACGTCATCACTACTATCCGTTTGACTGTCTCTTACACTCACATGATCAAAGTCACAAACATTCAAAGTAGAAGGTCTATCAGTGTCATCCTCAACCATCGAATCATCACAAATTTCTTTACCTTTTGACTTAAATGTGACATTAATGACCGATAACTGAGAACAATCAATACTTTCCTCCTCCTCAATTTCACTGATTTCGCTAATACAATCAGAATTATCATCGATATCAGCAAAATTAGATTGAGAGTCAAGTTTCGAATTCTCAGTTCTTTTCAAAATTTTGAGTTGTTCACTTTTTGGTCAAAGTTTCGTTCACTATCTCAACAAGTTCATCAGCATTCAAATATTCGTCGATTTTTACAATACCATAAGCAAATCGATTATCAGGCACTTTATCAAATTCTGCTATGGTTTTCTCACAATCATAGGATAAACTATCAGCTTTCTCTCTTTCGAAAACAAGAAAAGGCAATAATTTCCTATGTTCTTTACTTATATCAGACGAATGATGTAACGAAGTCAATTTAGCATATAATCGTTTTGCTGAATTACAATAAATTTTCTTTGTGAAAGTAACATTCGAACATCCTTATCTAGATTTTCCTTCTTATTATTCATATTATTCAATTGCAATTCCAGATACTCTATCCTGCTTCGTTTCGAATCTAGCAAATTTTGGGTCTCTTGCAACTATATGTTTAGTTTCTTAGCTTCCTTACTAGCAGACACCATAATTGTATCAAAGTAAGCAACAATATCATCAAATGCAATTATTTCATAATCATAAGCTTGTAAAGAATGTTAAAATATTGAAGAATAGAACATACCTTCGTTGTCATCGGTGATTTGTCTCCAGATTTGGTCATGAAACAACGACCAGTCACCTTTTCGTCCTATCTTCTTCAAATTGTGCGAACATAGCATCATGCGTTGGATTACGCATCTCTTCATCATCAAATCCTAAAGACCATATATGATACGTGCCATCTTCCTCACCTTCTCCTTTTGCAACCAATGTCATTCCTTTTGCCTTTGAACGTACTTCTTCCGATTTCTCCACATAATAAGCTTCGTCCTTGACCTTATTCTTTTTCTCTTCCTTCTTACAAAGCATGCAATCATTAGCCAAATGATTTGCTCTGTTGCAGTAATGACAGTCAATGGCCGAATGTCCCTTCAGTTTCTTCTCACTTTTGGCTTCAGTTGCCTTCACATCATTCTTCTCGAATTTCTTCTTCTCCTCACCTTCATAAAACTTGCTTTAGCATCACTTTGCTTCACCTTGGGGTTGAATGGTTTCTTGAAAAACTTTTTAACTCGGTTGTTCGAGTAAAAAGAAAACGCTTCATCATCAGAATTCATTATAAATCTTTCTTCATCAGAATCAACTTTCTCAACTACTTCTTTTTTAGATATTTTCGAAACAAGAGCTAAAGGACCTCCTAAGCTTAGTTTCGATTCTTCAACCATTTCATTCACTTTACTTTCGTGAGTTTTCAGTTGATTATACAAATCATTCAAAGATGAAGTATCGAAGCTTTGTTGATTCTTCACCATCATACTGACACTCCTCCATTCCTTACGAAGTCCCATCACAAAAGTGAGATTGAACTCCATTGATAACCTTGTGATTCCATAATGATTGGATCTATAGATCAGTTCATTAAGACAATCATAGTAAACTTCAATCATTTCATTCTCTTTTTGTCTGAATTCTTTTAGCTCCACAAGACACTGCTTAACAAAATTTATCTTCGTTTTCTCGCTTCCTTGATACTTTTCCTTAAGAGTGTTCCAAATATCCTTTGCAGTTTTACCACCACAGAAGTAGTTGTAAACAATAGGTGGCAATGCACCTCTCAATTCTCTCAAACAATGCTTTTTGTTGTTCTTCAGCCTAGTGTATTGATCAGTAATAGCAGGTGTAGATCCAGATGATCCAATAGTTTGAACATTCGATAGAGGTTGAGCGATACCTATAATGCAGCTCCGGAGTTCCTCGTCCAATCTGTTCAAGTAATCCTCCATTCGATCAGCCCACTGATCATAATACTCAGGAATCAACATAGGAATCTTCGTAGAAGATCCTAACAGATGAGAAAATGAATTCATCGTGTTCATGTTGAAATTCACCATTATCGTACGGATAAGATTTTTTAGAAAAACTTGAAGAAATTTGAAATTGAATGAATGAATTGATCAGAAACTCAAAATTGATGACTCGATTACAAAATTCAAACGTAGAATCAAATCAAAACTAAAGATCAGAGATGATTTTCAGAATCAATAGTGCAGAAACTTTTGAGACAAACAGGTAACTCAAAAACTAGAGATTCAATTGAAAATCAGATCTATGCAGTGTTGATTCCTGCTTTGATACCAATTGTTGAAGTGTTTAATCGAGTATAAGAATTAAATCAGAGAAAAAAAAAAGTAATCTAAACACATGAAGTAAATAAGATCTAGTTTTAGCTCATATTACTTCCAATGAACAAGAGTACAAAAATGATAGAAGAAATGGGAAAACTCTATCTATCAACTCAATGTTCAGTTCCTATTTATAGGAGGCTGAAAGTACAAAAAATACTAAGGCTAAGCATTTCACTTCGTAAACAAGATGCCTTAGTAAATATATAGAAAACATACAAAATGACAAATACACAGACTTCGACATATTACAAGACATTTTGACTCAACACTCATAATAACAAAAACTTCCCATATTGAAGGATAATATGGAAAGCTGAGTTGGAAATACAGTAATCAAAAAGTTAAAATGGTTTTTGTATTTGGAAAATATGCAACCTAATGATCCCAACATTATAAAGATCGAGAAAATCTAACTCTGGTTGAAAGAGTTATGATTTTATGATGAATAGAAACCAACCATGTTAATAACGCTATTGATGTCAAATATAGAAAAAAGATAACGGTTAAGTTCCGACTAACACTACAAAAAGGAAATTTGTCGTAAAGCATGACATAAGAACTTGGGAAGGAAGAAGGGAAAAATGGAAGTCGTATGAAGGAGATACGATTTTTTAAAATAGAAATCTGGGTTAAAAATGAAAGTTAAATTTTGAAGATACAACCTAAAGGAAAGTTGTAATTCTAGGTAAGAGCTACATTCATATATAAAGAATTTAAGGAACAAGGTTCATAAGTAGAAAATATGATTTTTTTTTAATTAGGATTTAAGGGTGCGCGTCAATGTGAGAGCCATGGCCATCAGCACATCTTACCCGCAGATTCTTCTAAGATTTCAAAAGGTAGACCACCAGAAGGGTGACACGTGACAAGATTTGGATGGGCCACGAAGCAAGTACAAGCCATGCAGGAGAGACCCGGTGCACACCGTTACTATAAATAGGGGTGATTGCTTCCTGGTTTTTCATCTGAAACCAACCTCCAAACTCTCTCACTATACTTCAATATCCACTCGATGGCAAGAAACTCTAGTTGCAACGGTTCAGCGCTTCTCGATACGCTATTAAAGTGAGTTCACGACCCCTATTTTACTACTTTAAAATGTTTTCAAGGGGTAAATACATGTTTAACAAATGATTTTAGAAAAATATTTATTTTATAATCATTAACTCATTTTATAATAAGCTAGATGCCTTAGGATAGTATAACTATAGATACTACGCCTAGATTTAAGCGATGATCTGTGTCTAAAGGATATGATGCCCGATAATCTAGGAGTAGGTACTACCTAGATGTTATAATGGCCAAATTTCTAAGAACCGTAAGTATGTAAGAGTTATGCTAGACAATATTTAGGATATGTACTATACTTTAGTTGTTACGTTGCTCAAATATCCTGTTCAAATAACCATAATTAGAATATATATATATATATATATATATATATATATATATATATATATATATATATAGAAATTAGAAATCTTTTGATGATATATACCTGGGAGAGGTATAAACAAAGATAGTGTGATATATATATATATATATATATATATATATATATATATATATATATATATAGTGGTAATTCTGGTAAAGATAAAAGATTAAAAAATAAAGGATATGAGCATAGGGTTAATGCATTAGTGAGTTACTTATTCATCAAAAAGTACTGATTAAATTCGGCATATCCCCAATACCTATACGGGGCCTTGAAAACCCCACCCGGGATTACTAACTACAATCCCGACAGGATACCTTCCATATAAGTTACTATTCGACGTCTGATGAAGCGTCGTGATTAGGGTACATTTACAGTCGTAGCATGAATTATAGGGGCTCACGTTAACACATTAAAAATTGCCTTAGAGATTAGATTACCATTAGGGACGCCTGGTATGGTAATTAAAATATGTTAGGATCTTTAAGAATCCTTAAAAGATAATAAATCAGGGTTAACAAAAGATAATCCTAATTAAAATATGTTAGGATCGTTAGATATCCTAAAAAGATAGTAATTTAATATTTATAGAAGATACCTTAAAAAGATAGAAGGATGGGTAAATAAATAAGAAACGTTTTCACAAAAGAAAAGTATTCTTAAAAGAAATTGAAAATAATAACTCATGCACTCACCAACATTATGTTGACTTTCAAAATGCATTTTTCTCAAGTTAATAGGATTGGCGCTCTTTATACCATCACACTACTTAGTGTTTCCGCCAAAGGTCGGGCAGGGGTGCGACATGAAGAACCATGGTATGCAAATATTGCCAATTACCTTGTAAGTAGATATCTCCCCAAAGCTTATCCCACAAAAAAAAAGTCTCTTCTCAGAACTCAAATATTATTTCAGGAATAAGCCTTAATTATTTAGAAGTTGTGCGGGCGGGATGATAAGGCGTTGTGTATTCAGAGGTGAAGCAAGAAGCATTCTCCAAAATTGTCATAGTGGGCCAACTGGAGAACATCATGAGGTCCAATACACAACAAAGAAGGTGTTTGACGCAAGATTCTATTGTCCCACAATCATCAAAGATGCTACAAATTATATCAAGAAGTGCAACTCTTGACAACATTCATGTATTATATCTTCATGCAATGAAATGCCTAAAACATCTTTCAAGTCTGTGAGGTGTTTGAGATTTTGGGAATTGACTTCATGGGACCTTTTCCAGCTTCGATATGTAAAAAGTATATATTAGTAGCGGCTGATTATGTGTCGAAGTGGACAGAAGTGCAAGCTTTACCCATTAATGACACATGTGTTGTCGTTAAATTTATCAAATGGTTATTTTCATGTTTTGGCATGCCTAATGCATTAATTAGTGATCGGGGAGCCCACTTTTTTAATAAACAACATGCAAGGGTGTTACAAAAATATCGTGTCCACCATAGGTTTGCAACACCCTATCATCCTCAAAGAAATATTAGAAAGGTCGGTCGAAAGTAATAAAAAGGTATGGTATGACAAGCTTGATGATGCATTAGGGATGTTTCGAACTACTTTTAAAACCTCAATTGGAACTATGCCTTATAGGCTAGTTTTTGGTAAAAAATTGGCATTTACCGGTTAAAATCAAACACAAGGCATTTTGGGCTTTAAGGACTTGTAACTTTGATTTATTTGAATTGCGTACTAACCGTTTGGTGTAGATGAATGCCCTAGAGGAATTAAGAAATGAAGCTTATACTAATTCCTTGATTTATAAAGACAAAACAAAGAAGTGGCATGATGCTAGGTTAAGAGACAATAAGCACTTTGAGCCCGGTCAAAAGGTCATACGCTTTAATTCAAGAATGAAGCTCTTTCTAGGAAACTTAAAGACAAGATGGTATGGCCCGTTCGTGGTAAAAGAAATCTGTCCATATGGAGAAATTGAATTATATAAGATTAATGGAACATCATTTAAAGTAAATGGGCATCGTGAAACATTATTAGGAAGGAATTCCAAGAGAAGATATGGAAGGAGAGGTCGTGAATTAGGAAGAAAACAACACAACGTACGACAGGAAGGAATCCGGCTCACGACTCCACAAAAAGAAGAGCTTATGGGAGGCAACTCAGAATTTGATTTTGCATTTTCTTTCCTTTTAGTTTTAATTTTTTGTTTTAAGTGTATTTTAAAATAAAAAGTATTTTCATTCTTTTGATAACGGATGTTGCTGAGAGGACAAGAAAGTCACCAGTGTGGGATGTGGAGTTTTTATTAAAAATAAAAAATTTCGAAATTATTTTGGTGCACTGTACACCACCATGTCGTGATGAGTTGTTCCACGACGTGGTGGTGGAAAAGGGCCCAATAATCATGAAGTTTTAAATCAACACGATGTGGTGGCAATTTTTACACATATTTTGCATATAACGCTAAAAAGGACAAAAAGTTAAACATTTTTCACCCACACACTCCCAACACGATGAGTTCTTGCTTCCACGACATCTTTCTCAAGCAATCTTCGATTTTTCTCGTTTTTCCTCAACAAATGTAATGTCTTTTTGCTTCTAATCGTTTTAATTAGTACTATAGTGTTGATTTGGTGCATAAATTGTGTTAATAAGTCGGTTTTTAGTTATTTTTTAAAGCCAAGGGTTCTTATTTTTAGACCGATTTGGGGTTGTTTTTGCTTGTTTTGAACATGAAACTGATGCCTAATAGTGTTAAATGTTTCCCTAAACAAACCGCTTGTGCCTAATTTGAGTTTGAATGGTCGATTCTTGTTTGATTTTAACATGCATCGCCAACTTGTTCTTGAATCACATCGTGGTTGAGGCCAACACGACATGTTGGGTGTTCAGTGAACTTAATATTTTCGATTTTTATTCCTAAATTGCTTTGTGTTTTGGTTGTTTTTGTTGATTGATTTTGCAGAAAATGAACAAAAGGAGGCAACAAAACCCTAGTGCATCCCAAAATTTCCCACGGTTTAATTTTCCTAATGTGGTTGAACCTCCAGTTAGATTGAGTGGATGAAGAAGTTAGCTGCAATGACGGTCCGGAAAATTCATGTTCCAAATGTTCTCAAATGGGATTGGTTTTAGGAGGTTGGGTTAGTGGAAATTCTTGACTAATATTCGGTTAAAGAATTTAGTGGGGAAAATGTTTGGTTCGTGTGTACAGGATGGAGAAGATTATATTGGATTCAAGAGCCAGTATATAAAGAGTTATGGGAAAAGTTCCTTGCTACTGTTCGATATAGGAAGAGGGATGATATTCATGACATGGAGAACTTCATGTTTTGTTTGGGAGGACAGAGAAGAGAGTTCAGTTTGGCTCAGTTGGCATAGAGGTTGGACCTGTATGATCAAGTTGAGGTTATGACTGTGGATTTTAGTGCGTTTACGGAGGATTGCCATAAGGTTTTTCCACATGGTATTAATGTTGTAAGTTGGTGGAACACCATTGCTAATGGGGTATACCTATGGAGGATTGTCATAGGTTTATCCACCGCCTCCTCAGATTTACCATTAATTAGAGGAAGGAGGGGGACAAGGTTCTTACCCTTGATGTATTTTTCATGTGGAGCATCATCAAACCTGGGCTTTCTGTCATCTTCCACATTATGTGGCGGAAATTTTGGCAACAAGAGCAGGGAAGGACAGGAAGGGAGCAACTATTATTGGGGGGAGTGCTCATATCGAGGTTTGCTAGGTCTTATGGTATTTTTTTAATTGAGGGAAGCTAGGGATTTGTCAATGGATATTACCCATCCATTAAATCGCGTTTTATTCAAAAGGGCACGAGTGGTGATTAATAATGGAGGTAACTACTACTCTATTCCCCCAGATGATCCAATTAAGACTCCAACACTTACGCGAGTTAGGAGACGATGTAATAAAATATAGGATAAGCGCCTGTTATTTCTCAGGAAGATGAGTTACCAATGGACCCTTACAGTGTCTATTTGAGGAGGTATCAAGATAATCTGGCTCGGGCATGAATTACATGGGAATACATATAGATATCATGATGCAACACTTGGCCATTAATCTCCCATCCGATTATCCCTCGCAGTACACATACATCCCGACTTGGGATGATTTATGGGCAGAACACCAAAGTGGTGTCAGCGGTAGCGGAGGAGGAGGAGACAGAGACGATCAGTGATTATCCTTGGTTTTCGTTTTATGTTTGTGTGGTTTTTAAAACAATTTTTTTAATGTTTGGTAATGTAGGATTTAAGTACTTTTATGTTGTTGTTTTCCTTTATATTACTTGTTTGTTTTTTTATTTCTCAAAGTGTAGTTACCTGATAAGAGGAGTTGATGATTTCCAAAAGAGCATGACGAAAGCTTTAGTGAGGAGCGAAAATCGCGACTTGAAAGGAAATTATTTTGAATGATGAAGATGAGTAGCTAGTCATACTAACAAGAATAGAGCATTTTCGTCAAAATAGAAGAAGTATACCATGTTGTTATTACTTTTTCTTGGCCATGAATCGAGCTGGACATTGTAACGCCCGTAGATCCGGGCTAGTCAATTTAGAGATAATATGAGTCGAAAACGACTGTTTGGCAAAATATTATTTAGAATAAATAATCTTAACCAAATTGTAGAATACGTCTCAATGGTTCCGTACATATAAAGAACACCAAAATCTGAGTTATAACGAAGAAGTTATGGTCCGTCGAAGTTTACGGCAAAACCGGCACGACACCGGGAAGCGTAAATAGTAAATTTACGATGGAGCGACTTTTAGCCTTAGCAATCTAAACGAAAGTTGTAGTATATGTTAAACCGATAACATACAAAAAAAAACGCCCAAATCTGATTTCGTATAAGGAAGTTATGGATTTTCTAAGATTTGGCTTAGCAGTGCACGACCCGAAACTCGAATTTTAGTTCAAGCGGTTTTTGGCTTACGCAACCTTAATGAGAGTTGAAGATATCATTAATAGGAACTCAATGGTAAAAAGATAGACGAAAACGGAGTCCGTATAAAGGAGTTACGAATTCTTCACAGTCATTTAGCAGTCTAATTTCCTCCTACTGTTAACTTTAAGATCGGTTGATAATTAGCCGATGGAGTCAAAATGAAAGTCGTAGATCTTATTTTTACCTACACGTGGATATAAAGAACATTGAAAACGGATCTGGTATGTGAAAGTTATGAATTTTTGAAATTCGGTTGTTTTACCCTCTGTGTGCGATGCTACGTGTCAGCACCAGGTTTTGCCTTGGAGCCTAACAAAGCTCACGAGGTGAACACTAGAAACTCACGAGGTGAATACTAAAAACTCATGAGCTGAGTGACCCCAATTCAGCCTATAAATAGAGATGCACCCCTCCTTCATTTCTCACACCATACTCTTTCTTTCCTCTCTTCATACTCTCTCTAATACCCCCGAACCCCCCCCCCCCCCCTAAAGTCTAGGTTAACCCCCTAGCACCGAAAGGAAGCCCCGAGGCTCCCGGAGTCCCGAGAAAAAAGGGTCTTTCGGTTTCGAACGGCTACTCCAAGCGAAGCCTGGTTTTCTTTAAAACCCGCTATAAGTGAGCTACGCCTATGCAATTTTTAATATAGCTTTCAAATAATTATAGTAATGTTATTACGTCCTTAAATAATTATTTGGGCTATTATTATGAGTTATATAGAGTGTTGTTTAACGCTTATATAATAATAATAATAGCTAGACTATTAATTATTCGCGGTTAACGTTAGAATAAACCCTAGTGGTAATGACACTAGGTTTTGTCAGAGGAAATTGTTTTGAAATAATGAAGTGTTGTCCGAGTTCGGATTCACCACCTTTTGAAGTGAGTGCATGGTCCCTTTCATCTTACACATAGATATGAAGTATTTTATATAAATTACGTGTTATGTGTACATATTATCTGAATACTTGCTGTCTATGATGGATGAATGATTTTATACATGTTTTAAATGATTTAAATATATATTTATTTTGTATCTACAAATATATTGGGATAAAACATGGGTAGATGAAATAGTTGGTGTGTGATGAAATAAAATGATGAGAGATAGGTGATGATAGGAAGGTGATGATAATTAGGTGATGATGAATCGGTGATGTAGGATGAAAGATACCATAACCTTGTCCGACAATTTGGAGATGTAATCATCTACTAGAGTATAGATGGCGACCACGGACTATTCTAGACAACCTGTGGAAACACCAGCAGACTTATAACCTGTAGGTGATGAATTACGAGTCCAGGTGATGTTGTGACTGTATATTCATGTGATGATACTCTAACCCTTACTATGAATTACGAGTTCAGGCGACGTAACTACGTATTCATGCCTTAGGAACGA
Organism: Lactuca sativa; assembly: GCF_002870075.4. NCBI lineage: Eukaryota > Viridiplantae > Streptophyta > Magnoliopsida > Asterales > Asteraceae > Lactuca > Lactuca sativa. Next base: position 37,043,042 of record NC_056628.2, read on the forward strand.
GCATATAAGGAAATGTGAGGTAAAAAGATGAGAGGTAAATATGATATAGGAGATGACCCTTAAGATAATTCTTTAAGGAATATCAAAGAAGATAACGGGGATGGGTAATCGGGTTGATCGTTTGATGTTTAAATATAATAATTATATTATTGTGGCTTGAAAACCCTATGTACTCACCAGGTTTCCCAACCTGACCCACTCCAGCTTATTTGTATCACAGGTGTCGATACGAAGCTACTTTGCACTGAGAGATTTAAAAGAGATGTAGATCACTAATGTAAATGAATGTAAGTTCTGTTTATGCTTATGTTTCTGTATTGACGATGGCATCCCAAATGTTTTAAATGAATAAAAATACATTTCTTCAAAAATGCTTTGATAACGTATTTATCATGTTTTTCTAGGAACAAATTCCGCAACATTTTTATTAAAAGAACTACTCTGATTTTTATAAAACATAAACAAAATCGGTCTTTTTTGTCCGTGAAAATGGGGATGTCACAGTTGGTATCAGAGCATCAGTTTAAGCGAACTAGGAATAAGGATTTATTTAAGGACTTAAACTAAGAATGTTAAGCGATGATCGTGAGGAGTGTGTCTAATATATTTTAGGAAGTACACCTGAATAGACAGAAGCACTAGCTTAATTAGGGAAGATGCCTAAAATGCTTTTATGTGCTAAATGATTTGTGATACTGTATGCTATCGTTTGATCGGATCTATGGTCTGTTGCCGACCAGATTTGGAAATTTTATGTGTTCAGATTTCTAAACGTTTAATTATGGTATTAGAACTGGCATGTAATTTTTCGGAGTAATAAGGAGTATTACACGTCTAAATCTTCTTTATCTATATTCTCGTCTCGATGCGCCAAAGGCATGCTTCCGTGAATGTAACGTCAGTGAAGGCTCGTAGCGAATTGAGTAAACGGAGGAAACGAGGAGGCTTGCGATAGTGAATGATGCTTATTGGAAGATATCGTGAGAGAGTTATCTTGCCTTTAGAATGTGTCTAATAAATAATACGTCCAGTACGGGAGAAGTACACTTTCGATTAGAAAAAAGAGAGAATTTTTGGTATAATCCATGAAGTTATCCCATCGTCTGACATTTCCATCACCAACCGAGTTGAAGGGGAATTGATGATTGAAGAAACGCATGGAAGAAGTCCTAGTAGAGCCTAGGGAAAATTATATGATTGTTTGGACACATTTGTATGGGTTAAAATTGTTTTTGTGATAATAACTTGGAGAATTGCGAGACATTACTTGGGACGAGTATGAGTAGGTGTGAAAGGTAGTAGAGGCCTATACTACCGGAAGCACAGGACTCACGCTTGGATCAGGGAAAGTCACAAGGTTACCAAGAAGCTAGTAAATGATACTGTTTATTCAATTAACATCGTTTCGGTAATGACTAAGAGGATGATTGTTATTCCGACCCTAGTGCTCATATCGAATTGAGTCCGACTATGATAAGTATGTTATGTCGTTCAAAGAACCAAGTTTGATGTAGCATCTGAATTAAGTCGGAAGATTGAAATAAGAGATAATCAAAGCGATCGGTAGAGGTATCGTGATAGTTGCTTGTAGCTAGAAATGCTACCTTTTAAGATGTGATTAGAACATCAAGAAATGTATAGTCTGTTCTGGAAGACTCTAAGAGACCTAAGTCTAAGCGTGAGAACATACGATGATAAGTCATTAGAATATGACACATCGGTCCATTTTAGTAATAAAATAACTTATCTTAAGTTTGTTAAGAAAATGAAGCAGTCTCCAGTAAGGATCGAGATTGTGACTTGAAAGTCATAATTTGGAGTCTAACGTGAGATAGGGAGCAAGTGCAAGATCGAGCACCGCCTACAATCAGGAAGTCTTAGAGTTAGATACTCGTTCGAAGAAACATAAAAGTTATGGTTATTACTTAGGATGAATAGATAGCGTATGGAGTCATCATGTGAGCCCTATTTCGTTGATGATTCCGGGACGTAATCATCCTAAGGGGGAGATAATTGTAATGTCCGTAGATCCGGGCTAGTCAATTTAGAGATAATAGGGGTCGAAAACGACTTTTCGGAAAATTATTATTTAGAATAAATAATCTTAACCAAGTTGTAGAATACGTCTCAAGGGTTCCGTACAAATAAAGAACACCGAAATCCGAGTTATAACGAAGAAGTTATGGTCCGTCGAAGTTTACGGCAAAACCGGCATGACACCGGGAAGCATAAATAGTAAGTTTACGATGGAGAGACTTTTAGCCTTAGCAATCTAAATGAAAGTTGTCGTATATGTTAAACCGAGAACATACAAAAAAAGAACGCCCAAATCTGACTTCGTATAAGGAAGTTATGAATTTTCTAAGATTTGGCTTAGCAGTGCACGACCCGAAACTCGAATTTTAGTTCGAGCGGTTTTTGGCTGACGCAACCTTAATGAGAATTGAAGATATCATTAATTGGAACTCAACAGTAAAAGGATAGACGAAAACGGAGTCCATATGAAGGAGTTACGAATTCTTCACAGTCATTTAGCAGTCTAATTACCTCCTACTGTTAACTTTAAGATCGGTTGTGAATTAGCCGATGGAGTCAAAATGAAAGTTTTAGATCTTATTTTTACCTATGCGTGGATATAAAAAACATTGAAAACGGATCTCTTATGTGAAAGTTATGAATTTTTGAAAATCGGTTGTTTTATCCTTTGTGTGCGATGCCACGTGTCAGCACCAGGTTTTGCCATGGAGCCTAAGAAAGCTCACGAGATGAACACTAAAAACTCATGAGGTGCACACTAACAACTCACGAGCTGAGTGACCCCAATTCAGCCTATAAATAGAGACGCACGCCTCCTTCATTTCTCACACCATACTCTTTCTTTCCTCTCTTCATACTCTCTCTAATACCCCCAAACCCCCCCCCCCCCCCCCCCCCCCCGCCCCCTAAACTCTAGGTTAACCCCCTAGCTCCGAAAGGAAGCCCCGAGGCTCCCGGAGTCCCGAGAAAAAAGGGTCTTTCGGTTTCGAACGGCTACTCCAAGCGAAGCCCGGTTTTCTTTAAAACCCGCTATAAGTGAGCTACGCCTATGCAATTTTTAATATAGCTTTCAAATAATTATAGTAATGTTATTGCGTCCTTAAATAATTATTTGGGCTATTATTATGAGTTATATAGAATGTTGTTTAACGTTTATATAATAATAATAATACGTAGACTATTAATTACTCGCGATTAACGTTAGAATAAACCCTAGTGGTAATGACACTAGGTTTTGTCACAGGAAATTATTTTGAAATAACGAAGTGTTGTCCGAGTTCGGATTCACCACCTTTTGAAGTGAGTGCGTGGTCCCTTTCATCTTACACATAGATATGAAGTATTTTATATAAATTACGTGTTATGTGTACATATTATCTGAATACTTGCTGTCTATGATGGATGAATGATTTTATACATGTTTTAAATGATTTAAATATATATTTATTTTGTATCTACAAATATGTTGGGATAAAACATGGGTAGATGAAATAGTTAGTGTGTGATGAAATAAAATGATGAGAGATAGGTGATGATAGGAAGGTGATGATAATTAGGTGATGATGAATCGGTGATGTAGGATGAAAGATACCATAACCTTGTCCGGCTATTTGGAGATGTAATCATCTACTAGAGTATAAATGGCGACCACGGACTATTCTAGACAACCTGTGGAAACACCAGCAGACTTATAACCTGTAGGTGATGAATTACGAGTCCAAGTGATGTTGTGACTTTATATTCATGTGATGATACTCTATCCCTTACTATGAATTACGAGTTCAGGCGACGTTGTAACTACGTATTCATGCCTTAGGAACGAGCATATAAGGAAATGTGAGGTAAAAAGATGAGAGGTAAATATGATATAGGAGATGACCCTTAGGATAATTCTTTAAGGAATATCAAAGAAGATAACGGGGATTGGTAATCGGGTTGATCGTTTGATGTTTAAATATAATAATTATATTATTGTGGCTTGAAAACCCTATGTACTCACCAGGTTTCCCAACCTGACCCACTCCAGCTTATTTGTATCACAGGTGTCGATACGAAGCTACTTTGCACTGAGAGATTTAAAAGAGATGTAGATCACTAATGTAAATGAATGTAAGTTCTGTTTATGCTTATGTTTCTGTATTGACGATGACATCCCAAATGTTTTAAATGAATAAAAATACATTTCTTCGAAAATGCTTTGATAACGTATTTATCATGTTTTTCTGGGAACAAATTCCGCAACATTTTTATTAAAAGAACTCCTCTGATTTTTATAAAACATAAACAAAATCGGTCTTTTTTGGCCGTGAAAATGGGGATGTCACAGTTGGTATCAGAGCATCAGTTTAAGCGAACTAGGAATAAGGATTTATTTCTGGACTTAAACTAAGAATGTTAAGCGATGATCGTGAGGAGTGTGTCTAATATATTTTAGGAAGTACACCTGAATAGACAGAAGCACTAGCTTTATTAGGGAAGATGCCTAAAATGCTTTTATGTGCTAAATGATTTGTGATACTGTATGCTATCGTTTGATCGGATCTATGGTCTGTTGCCGACCAGATTTGGAAATTTTATGTGTTCAGATTTCTAAACATTTAATTATGGTATTAGAACTGGCATGTAACTTTTCGGAGTAATAAGGAGTATTACACGTCCAAATCTTCTTTATCTATATTCTCGTCTCGATGCGCCGAAGGCATGCTTCCGTGAATGTAACGTCAATGAAGGCTCGTAGCGAATTGAGTAAATGGAGGAAACGAGGAGGCCTGCGATAGTGAATGATCCTTATTGGAAGATATCGTGAGAGAGTTATCTTGCCTTTAGAATGTGTCTAATAAATAATACGTCCAGTACGGGAGAAGTACACTTTCGATTAGAAAAAAGAAAGAATTTTTGGTATAATCCATGAAGTTATCCCATCGTCTGACATTTCCATCACCAACCGAGTTGAAGGGGAATTGATGATTGAAGAAACGCATGGAAGAAGTCCTAGTAGAGCCTAGGGAAAATTATATGATTTTTTGGACACATTTGTATGGGTTAAAATTGTTTTTGTGATAATAACTTGGAGAATTGCGAGACAATACTTGGGACGAGTATGAGTAGGTGTGAAAGGTAGTAGAGGCCTATACTACCGGAAGCACAGGACTCACGCTTGGATCAGGGAAAGTCACAAGGTTACCAAGAAGCTAGTAAATGATACCGTTTATTCAAGTATGTCGTTAACATCGTTTCGGTAATGACTAAGAGGATGGTTGTTATTCCGACCCTAGTGGTCATATCGAATTGAGTCCGACTACGATAAGTATGTTACGTCGTTCAGAGAACCAAGTTTGATGTAGCATCTGAATTAAGCCGGAAGATTGAAATAAAAGATAATCAAAGCGATCGGTAGAGGTATCGCGATAGTTGCTTGTAGCTAGAAATGCTACCTTTTAAGATGTGATTAGAACATCAAGAAATGTATAGTCTGTTCTGGAAGACTCTAAGAGACCTGAGTCTAAGCGTGAGAACATACGATGATAAGTCATTAGAATATGACACATCGGTCCATTTTAGTAATAAAATAACTTATCTTAAGTTTGTTAAGAAAAAGAAGCAGTCTCCAGTAAGGATCGAGATTGTGACTTGAAGGTCATAATTTGGAGTCTAACGTGAGATAGGGAGCAAGTGCAAGATCGAGCACCGCCTGAAAGCAGGAAGTCTTAGAGTTAGATACTCGTTCGAAGAAACATAAAAGTTATGGTTATTACTTAGGATGAATAGATAGCGTATGGATTCATCGTGTGAGCCCTGTTTCGTTGATGATTCCGGGACGTAATCATCCTAAGGGGGAGATAATTGTAATGTCGTAGATCCGGGCTAGTCAATTTAGAGATAATAGGGGTCGAAAACGACTTCTCGGAAAAATATTATTTAGAATAAATAATCTTAACCAAGTTGTAGAATACGTCTCAAGGGTTCCGTACATATAAAGAACGCCAAAATCCGAGTTATAACGAAGAAGTTATGGTCCGTCGAAGTTTACGGCAAAACCGACATGACACCGGGAAGCATAAATAGTAAGTTTACGATGGAGAGACTTTTAGCCTTAGCAATCTAAATGATAGTTGTCGTATATGTTTAACCGAGAACATACAAAAAAAAGAACGCCCAAATCTGACTTCGTATAAGGAAGTTATGAATTTTCTAAGATTTGGCTTAGCAGTGCACGTCCCGAAACTCGAATTTTAGTTCGAGCGGTTTTTGGCTTACGCAACCTTAATGAGAATTGAAGATATCATTAATAGGAACTCAACGGTAAAAGGATAGACGAAAACGGAGTCCATATGAAGGAGTTACGAATTCTTCACAGTCATTTAGCAGTCTAATTACCTCCTACTGTTAACTTTAAGATCGGTTGAGAATTAGCCGATGGAGTCAAAATGAAAGTTGTAGATCTTATTTTTACCTATGGGTGGATATAAAAAACATTGAAAAGGGATCTCTTATGTGAAAGTTATGAATTTTTGAAAATCGGTTGTTTTATCCTTTGTGTGCGATGCCACGTGTCAGCACCAGGTTTTGCCATGGAGCCTAAGAAAGCTCACGAGGTGAACACTAAAAGCTCACGAGGTGAACACTAACAACTCATGAGCTGAGTGACCCCAATTCTGCCTATAAATAGAGACGCACCCCCTCCTTCATTTCTCACACCATACTCTTTCTTTCCTCTCTTCATACTCTCTCTAATACCCCCAAACCACCCCCCCCCCCCTAAACTCTAGGTTAACCCCCTAGCACCGAAAGGAAGCCCCGAGGCTCCCGGAGTCCCGAGAAAAAAGGGTCTTTCGGTTTCGAACGGCTACTCCAAGCGAAGCCCGGTTTTCTTTAAAACCCGCTATAAGTGAGCTACGCCTATGCAATTTTTAATATAGCTTTCAAATAATTATAGTAATGTTATTGCGTCCTTAAATAATTATTTGGGCTATTATTATGAGTTATATAGAGTGTTGTTTAACGCTTATATAATAATAATAATAGCTAGACTATTAATTATTCGCGATTAACGTTAGAATAAACCCTAGTGGTAATGACACTAGGTTTTGTCACAGGAAATTGTTTTGAAATAACGAAGTGTTGTTCGAGTACGGATTCACCACCTTTTGAAGTGAGTGCATGGTCCCTTTCATCTTACACACTTTATATAAATTACGTGTTATGTGTACATATTATCTGAATACTTGCTGTCTATGATGGATGAATGATTTTATACATGATTTAAATGATTTAAATATATATTTATTTTGTATCTACAAATATGTTGGGATAAAACATGGGTAGATGAAATAGTTGGTGTGTGATGAAATAAAATGATGAGAGATAGGTGATGATAGGAAGGTGATGATAATTAGGTGATGATGAATCGGTGATGTAGGATGAAAGATACCATAACCTTGTCCGGCAATTTGGAGATGTAATTATCTACTAGAGTATAGATGGCGACCACAAACTATTCTAGACAACCTGTGGAAACACCAGCAGACTTATAACCTGTAGGTGATGAATTACGAGTCCAGGTGATGTTGTGACTGTATATTCATGTGATGATACTCTAACCCTTACTATGAATTACGAGTTCAGGCGACGTTGTAACTACGTATTCATGCCTTAGGAACGAGCATATAAGGAAATGTGAGGTAAAAATATGAGAGGTAAATATGATATAGGAGATGACCCTTAAGATAATTCTTTAAGGAATATCAAAGAAGATAACGGGGATGGGTAATCGGGTTGATCGTTTGATGTTTAAATATAATAATTATATTATTGTGGCTTGAAAACCCTATGTACTCACCAGTTTTTCCAACCTGACCCACTCCAGCTTATTTGTATCACAGGTGTCGATACGAAGCTACTTTGCACTGAGAGATTTAAAATAGATGTAGATCACTAATGTAAATGAATGTAAGTTCTGTTTATGCTTATGTTTCTGTATTGACGATGACATCCCAAATGTTTTAAATGAATAAAAATACATTTCTTCGAAAATGCTTTGATAACGTATTTATCATGTTTTTCTAGGAACAAATTCCGCAACATTTTTAGTAAAAGAAGTACTCTGATTTTTATAAAACATAAACAAAATCGGTCTTTTATGGCCGTGAAAATGGGGATGTCACAGTTGGTATCAGAGCATCAGTTTAAGCGAACTATGAATAAGGATTTATTTCTGGACTTAAACTAAGAATGTTAAGCGATGATCGTGAGGAGTGTGTCTAATATATTTTAGGAAGTACACCTGAATAGACAGAAGCACTAGCTTAATTAGGGAAGATGCCTAAAATGCTTTTATGTGCTAAATGATTTGTGATGCTTTATGCTATCGTTTGATCGGATCTATGGTCTGTTGCCGACCAGATTTGGAAATTTTATGTGTTCAGATTTCTAAACGTTTAATTATGGTATTAGAACTGGCATTTAACTTTTCGGAGTAATAAGGAGTATTACACGTCTAAATCTTCTTTATGTATATTCTCGTCTCGATGCGCCGAAGGCATGCTTCCGTGAATGTAACGTCGATGAAGGCTCGTAGCGAATTGAGTAAACGGAGGAAACGAGGAGGCTTGCGATAGCGAATGATGCTTATTGGAAGATATCGTGAGAGAGTTATCTTGCCTTTAGAATGTGTCTAATAAATAATACGTCCAGTACGGGAGAAGTACACTTTCGATTAGAAAAAAGAAAGAATTTTTGGTATAATCCATGAAGTTATCCCATCGTATGACATTTCCATCACCAACCGAGTTGAAGGGGAATTGATGATTGAAGAAACGCATGGAAGAAGTCCTAGTAGAGCCTAGGGAAAATTATATGATTGTTTGGACACATTTGTATGGGTTAAAATTGTTTTTGTGATAATAACTTGGAGAATTGCGAGACAATACTTGGGACAAGTATGAGTAGGTGTGAAAGGTAGTAGAGGCCTATACTACAGGAAGCACAGGACTCACGCTTGGATCAGGAAAAGTCACAAGATTACCAAGAAGCTAGTAAATGATACCGTTTATTCAAGTATGCCGTTAACATCGTTTCGGTAATGACTAAGAGGATGATTGTTATTCCGGCCCTAGTGGTCATATCGAATTGAGTCCGACTATGATAAGTATGTTACGTCGTTCAGAGAACCAAGTTTGATGTAGCATCTGAATTAAGCTGGAAGATTGAAATAAAAGATAATCAAAGCGATCGGTAGAGGTATCGCAATAGTTGCTTGTAGCTAGAAATGCTACCTTTTAAGATGTGATTAGAACATCAAGAAATGTATAGTCTGTTCTGGAAGACTCTAAGAGACCGGAGTCTAAGCGTGAGAACATACGATGATAAGTCATTAGAATCTGACACATCGGTCCATTTTAGTAATAAAATAACTTATCTTAATTTTGTTAAGAAAAAGAAGCAGTCTCCAGTAAGGATCGAGATTGTGACTTGAAGGTCATAATTTGGAGTCTAACGTGAGATAGGGAGCAACTGCCAGATCGAGCACCGCCTGCAATCAGGAAGTCTTAGAGTTAGATACTCGTTCGAAGAAACATCAAAGTTATGTTTATTACTTAGGATGAATAGATAGCGTATGGAGTCATCATGTGAGCCCTGTTTCGTTGATGATTCCGGGACGTAATCATCCTAAGGGGGAGATAATTGTAATGCCCATAGATCTGGGCAGGAAAAATATTATTTAGAATAAATAATCTTAACCAAGTTGTAGAATACGTCTCAAGGGTTCCGTACATATAAAGAACGCCGAAATCCGAGTTATAACGAAGAAGTTATGGTCCGTCGAAGTTTACGGCAAAACCGGCATGACACCGGGAAGCGTAAATAGTAAGTTTACGATGGAGAGACTTTTAGCCTTAGCAATCTAAATGAAAGTTGTCGTATATGTTAAACCGAGAACATACAAAAAAAAGAACGCCCAAATCTGACTTCGTATAAGGAAGTTATGAATTTTCTAAGATTTGGCTTAGCAGTGCACGACCCGAAACTCGAATTTTAGTTTGAGCGGTTTTTGGCTTACGCAACCTTAATGAGAGATGAATATATCATTAATAGGAAATCAACGGTAAAAAGATAGACGAAAACGGAGTCCATATGAAGGAGTTACGAATTCTTCACAGTCATTTAGCAGTCTAATTTCCTCCTACTGTTAACTTTAAGATCGGTTGAGAATTAGCCGATGGAGTCAAAATGAAAGTTGTAGATCTTATTTACCTACCTGTGGATATAAAGAACATTGAAAACAGATCTCGTATGTGAAAGTTATGAATTTTTGAAAACCGGTTGTTTTACCCTCTGTGTGCGATGCCACGTGTCAGCACCAGGTTTTGCCTTGGAGCCTAAGAAAGCTCATGAGGTGAACACTAAAAACTCACGAGGTGAACACTAACAACTCACGAGCTGAGTGACCCCAATTCAGCCTATAAATAGAGACGCACCCCTCCTTCATTACTCACACCATACTCTTTCTTTCCTCTCTTCATACTCTCTCTAATACCCCCAAACCCCCCCCCCCCCCCTAAACTCTAGGTTAACCCCCCTAGCACTGAAAGGAAGCCCCGAGGCTCCCGGAGTCCCGAGAAAAAAGGGTCTTTCGGTTTCGAACGGCTACTGCAAACGAAGCCCGGTTTTCTTTAAAACCCGCTATAAGTGAGCTACGCCTATGCAATTTTTAATATAGCTTTCAAATAATTATAGTAATGTTATTGCGTCCTTAAATAATTATTTGGGCTATTATTATGAGTTATATATAGTGTTGTTTAATGCTTATATAATAATAATAATAGCTAGACTATTAATTATTCGCGGTTAACGTTAGAATAAACACTAGTGGTAATGATACTAGGTTTTGTCAGAGGAAATTGTTTTGAAATAACGAAGTGTTGTCCGAGTTCGGATTCACCACCTTTTGAAGTGAGTGCATGCTCCCTTTCATCTTACACATAGATATGAAGTATTTTATATAAATTACGTGTTATGTATACATATTATCTAAATACTTGCTGTCTATGATGGATGAATGATTTTATACATGTTTTAAATGATTTAAATATATATATTTATTTTGTATCTACAAATATGTTGGGATAAAACATGGGTAGATGAAATAGTTGGTGTGTGATGAAATAAAATGATGAGAGATAGGTGATGATAGGAAGGTGATGATAATTAGGTGATGGATAGGTGATGATGAATCGTTAATGTAGGATGAAAGATACCATAACCTTGTCCGGCAATTTTGAGATGTAATCATCTACTAGAGTATAGATGGCGACCATGGACTATTCTAGACAACCTGTGGAAACACTAGCAGACTTATAACCTGTAGGTGATGAATTACGAGTCCAGGTGATGTTGTGACTGTATATTCATGTGATGATACTCTAACCCTTACTATGAATTACGAGTTCAGGCGACGTTGTAACTACGTATTCATGCCTTAGGAACGAGCATATAAGGAAATGTGAGGTAAAAAGATGAGAGGTAAATATGATATAGGAGATGACCCTTAAGATAATTCTTTAAGGAATATCAAAGAAGATAACGGGGATGGGTAATCGGGTTGATCGTTTGATGTTTAAATATAATAATTATATTATTATGGCTTGAAAACCCTATGTACTCACCAGGTTTCCCAACCTGACCCACTCCAGCTTATTTGTATCACAGGTGTCGATACGAAGCTACTTTGCATTGAGAGATTTAAAATAGATGTAGATCACTAATGTAAATGAATGTAAGTTCTGTTTATGCTTATGTTTCTGTATTGACGATGACATCCCAAATGTTTTAAATGAATAAAAATACATTTCTTCGAAAATGCTTTGATAACGTATTTATCATGTTTTTCTGGGAACAAATTCCGCAACATTTTTATTAAAAGAAGTACTCTGATTTTTATAAAATATAAACAAAATCGGTCTTTTATGGCCGTGAAAATGGGGATGTCACAGTTGGTATCAGAGCATCAGCTTAAGCGAACTAGGAATAAGGATTTATTTCTGGACTTAAACTAAGAATGTTAAGCGATGATCGTGAGGAGTGTGTCTAATATATTTTAGGAAGTACACCTGAATAGACAGAAGCACTAGCTTAATTATGGAAGATGCCTAAAATGCTTTTATGTGCTAAATGATTTGTGATGCTTTATGCTATCGTTTGATCGGATCTATGGTCTGTTGCCGACCAGATTTGGAAATTTTATGTGTTCAGATTTCTAAACGTTTAATTATGGTATTAGAACTGGCATGTAACTTTTTGGAGTAATAAGGAGTATTACACGTCTAAATCGTCTTTATCTATATTCTCGTCTTGATGCGCCAAAGGCATGCTTCCGTGAATGTAACGTCGATGAAGGCTCGTAGCGAATTGAGTAAACGGAGGAAACGAGGAGGCTTGCGATAGCGAATGATGCTTATTGGAAGATATCGTGAGAGAGTTATCTTGCCTTTAGAATGTGTTTAATAAATAATACGTCCAGTATGGGAGAAGTACACTTTCGATTAGAAAAAAGAAAGAATTTTTGGTATAATCCATGAAGTTATCCCATCGTCTGACATTTCCATCACCAACCGAGTTGAAGGGGAATTGATGATTGAAGAAACGCATGGAAGAAGTCCTAGTAGAGCCTAGGGAAAATTATATGATTGTTTGGACACATTTGTATGGGTTAAAATTGTTTTTGTGATAATAACTTGGAGAATTGCGAGACAATACTTGGGACGAGTATGAGTAGGTGTGAAAGGTAGTAGGGGCCTATACTACCGGAAGCACAGGACTCACACTTGGATCAGGGAAAGTCACAAGGTTACCATGAAGCTAGTAAATGATACCGTTTATTCAAGTATGTCGTTAACATCGTTTCGGTAATGACTAAGAGGATGGTTGTTATTCCGACCCTAGTGGTCATATCGAATTGAGTCCGACTACGATAAGTATGTTACGTCGTTCAGAGAACCAAGTTTGATGTAGCATCTGAATTAAGCCGGAAGATTGAAATAAAAGATAATCAAAGCGATCGGTAGAGGTATCGCGATAGTTGCTTGTAGCTAGAAATGCTACCTTTTAAGATGTGATTAGAACATCAAGAAATGTATAGTCTGTTCTGGAAGACTCTAAGAGACCTGAGTCTAAGCGTGAGAACATACGATGATAAGTCATTAGAATATGACACATCGGTCCATTTTAGTAATAAAATAACTTATCTTAAGTTTGTTAAGAAAAAGAAGCAGTCTCCAGTAAGGATCGAGATTGTGACTTGAAGGTCATAATTTGGAGTCTAACATGAGATAGGGAGCAAGTGCAAGATCGAGCACCGCCTGAAAGCAGGAAGTCTTAGAGTTAGATACTCGTTCGAAGAAACATAAAAGTTATTGTTATTACTTAGGATGAATAGATAGCGTATGGATTCATCGTGTGAGCCCTGTTTCGTTGATGATTCCGGGACGTAATCATCCTAAGGGGGAGATAATTGTAATGTCGTAGATCCGGGCTAGTCAATTTAGAGATAATAGGTGTCGAAAACGACTTTTCGGAAAAATATTATTTAGAATAAATAATCTTAACCAAGTTGTAGAATACATCTCAAGGGTTCCGTACATATAAAGAACGCCAAAATCCGAGTTATAACGAAGAAGTTAATGTCCGTCGAAGTTTACGGTAAAACCGACATGACACCGGGAAGCGTAAATAGTAAGTTTACGATGGAGAGACTTTTAGCCTTAGCAATCTAAATGAAAGTTGTAGTATATGTTACGCTGAGAACATACAAAAAAAAAAGAACGCCCAAATCTGACTTCGTATAAGGAAGTTATGAATTTTTCTAAGATTTGGCTTAGCAGTGCACGGCCCGAAACTCGAATTTTAGTTTGAGCAGTTTTTGGCTTACGCAACCTTAATGAGATTTGAATATCTCATTAATAGGAACTCAACGGTAAAATGATAGACGAAAACAGAGTCCGTATGAAGGAGTTACGAATTCTTCATGGTCAGTTAGCAGTCTAATCTCCTCCTACTGTTAAATTTAAGATCGGTCGAGAATTAGCCGATAGAGTCAAAATGAAAGTTATAGATCTAATTTTTATCTACGTGTGGATATAAAGAACATTGAAAACTGAGCTCGTATGTGAAAGTTATGAATTTTTGAAAATCGGCTGTTTTACCCTCTGTGTTCGATGCCACAAGTCAGCACCAGGTTTTGCCTTGGAGGCTAAGCAAGCTAACGAGGTGAACACTAAAAACTCACGAGGTGAGTGACCTAAATTCAGCGTATAAATAGAGATGCACCCCTCCTTCATTTCTCACACCATACTCTTTCTTTCCTCTCTTCATACTCTCTCCAATACCCCCAACCACACAAGATTCAAGTTCAACCTCACCACTTCTATCCCAGGGGAGTCTGTTCCAATTTCTGTCTTTAATTTTATGCTCTTTTATTGTTAAAGCATGCAATGAGGACATTGCATGAAATAAGTGTGGGGTAGAGGTTTGAACATAGGAATAATAAGTATTCTGAAGAAAAAAAATTAGTATGAAAAATAATTAGGACTTAAAAATTATTAGAAAGACTTCAAACAATGGTCTAAAATTGAACCTAGTTAAAAAAAATTGTTGTTATGTTAAGACCTAGGTTGCTAGTTTAGTGTGGGATGATCCAATGTGTCCCTCGATGTTTATTCGAGCCAACATATGTTGAAGTATATTTGTAGCTTCCCTGTCCTTGTGAAATCTATTAGCGAAATATATCACACATTTATGTTGTATATTATGTAATTATTGTGCATTAAATGTTCCTTATTTAGCTCCCTAGATTATTAAAAATTCCCCAATTATCCCCTTGTAATTCTGTATATAATGTTCCTCATATCAATGAAAGCGTCATCGAAATTCAAACATTAACATGGTATCAGAGCTAAGGGCTCAATACCGAAACTGATTTCTTTTCATAGCCATGGATGTGCAGCCTTCCTCCTTTCCAATTTGTTTCCTTCCAGTAGCCCCTTATCTTATCATGTCTGGTGAAAATGAAACAAACCCTACAAGGTCAATCCGTCCGGTTTACACTGTTACCAACATACAGACCAAAGTAAGAGTTCTTGATGGCACCAAGGTCACGTATTCCTTTTGGCTTCGTTTGTTCAAACTATACGCAAAAGTCTACAAAGTTCTGTCCCATACTGATGGAACAACACTCCCTACAAAAACAGATCCAACATATGATACTTGGTAGAAATTGATGCTATTGTTCTTAAGTGGGTCTATGGGACCATATCCGATGATCTCCTTAGTTAGGTCCATGATCCAAACTCTATTGCATACGATGCCTGGTCCAAACTTCAAAACATCTTCCTAAATAACAAAGGTTCTCGGGAAGCAGCTCTAGAACATGAGTTCAATAACTTCACCCTTCGAGCCATGACATCCCTTGAAGCAAACTGTTAACAACTGAAGGATCTCTCCGAGAAACTAAACGATGTGGAGTGCCCTGCCAAAGAGAAACGCCTCGTGCTGCAAATAGTCTGTGGATTACCCTCTGAATTTGACACAGTGGCAGCCTACATCAATCAAACCTCCCCAAATAGGATGTTCCCTGTTCGATTTTACAACTTCAGAATCAAAGACAAGAATTCTGAGATACTCACTCACTTATGGAAGTCACTGCTACTGTTGATCATGAATCGAGATCTAACCCACCACCAAGAAGTGGGGACTTCACCAACAAAGCTCGTCCTTCTCAGCAACGTAACTCTAATCGCCAATTCCCACCATCTCGCTCTCAAAATAGGTCAAATCAAGTGCCTCCGAGTCGCCCACAATCTATGCACCAAAACAATCGACACAACTATGTTTCAAGCCAGAATCGCCCTCCATGGTCAACTTACCAGCCTCTATATTGGGTTGCTCCTTGGTGGGTGTCACCACCACCATGCCCGTACCCTACTCAATCTGGTTGGGCCTCACCTTGCCCACAACTCCTACCCAACAGCAGCAAAATCGACCACCACAAGCCTATATAGCAGAAGTGAATTCCCTGGAACCATCGGAACTCGAGGCAGCTTTTTCGACAATGACTTTGGACCCTAACGATGACCAGTGGTACATAGATTTAGGAGCAACCACCCATCTTACTGGAGATGCAGGTGAAATTTCTACTCCTAGTGTGTCGTCTGTAAAATCAGTATTTGTTGCAAATGGTAATCAAGTGTCGGTTATTGGATCAGGTCACTCCCTTTTACCATACCCACATAAACCTCTTCACCTAAAAAATATTCTTCACACACCCAAAGTTATCAAAAATCTAATCTTTGTACGTCAATTTTGTAGAACTAATGATTTATCTGTTGAATTTGATTCCTGTGGTTTTTCTATAAAGGAATTCAACACTGGGAAGCTCCTGACGAGGCACAATAGCGATGGTGACCTCAACCCCTTCACACATCAAGCAACCGATCCTGCTTTATCTTTTTTTGTTTCATCTAGTTCATCTTTTTGGCATTCTAGACTAGGACATCCAGGACATTTTGATTTGGTTTTTCTTAGTTCAAATAAATTTATCTCTTGTAATAAAATTGATCACACTTCTATTTGCCAATCTTGCCAAATTGCTCAGCATAAATGTTTACCATTTCCGACTCCATGTCCACTACAATCAAACCTTTTAATCTTGTCCAAGCTGACATGTAGACCTCACCAATTCGAAGCAACAATGGCTTCCAATATTACCTCCTTATCATTGATGATTTCACCCGTTCTTTATGGGTATTTCCACTCAAATACAAATCTGAAACCTATGAAAAGATAACACACTTTCACAAACACATACAAACTCAATTCAACACTACCCTTAAAACACTCGAACGTGACAAATGAGGAGAATTTGACAACCACCAACTTCACCAATTTGCATCCACTATCATTCTTCATATATATTCTTCTTTCCCTCACACCTCCCGACAAAATGGAACAGCCGAACGCATGATCCTTCGCATCATCGAAATCATGTTATCTCTCTTAACCCACACATCCATACCACCCTCTTTTTGGGTTGACGCCCTTCACACCGCTGCTTATCTTCACAACATTCTACCCACAAAAATACTTCACAACCGTACCCCCAACCTCCATCCTTTATATTAAACATCCCACATACGGCCACCTACGAATTTTTGGTTGTGCTTGTTACCCTAACCTTAATGCCACTCACCAACACAAACTCTCCCCTCGATCTACTCCTTGTGTCTTCATTGGTTACCCAGCCCAATATTGAGGCGATCAGTGCCTCAACGTATCTACGGGTAAAATCATCCTCTCGCGTCATGTCACCTTTGATTAAAACACTTTTCCATACAACCAAACCACATAACTACTCTTTCCTTGACATTGACCCATCCTCCTAATTTACCAACCAAGCATCACAAATACCTAACCTGCTATCCCAGTCGACCCAACACCACCAACTTCACCACCACATGCTACATCCCCTACATCTTCCATGTCACCTTCAACAGACTCAACCTCGACCAGCTCCATACCACAACCTACTCCTATTAAGCCCCCCTCCATAACTCCCCCTTTCTACCCACTTATATACTCTCGGTGAAATCCACAACAACAATCCACCCATACAATACCAACTTTTATCCATCCCATGACATCCAAATCACGAGTTGGTATCACAAAACCAACTAAACCATTTAACCTTCATATGACAACCACAAATACAAACATATCCCCACTCTCAAAGTCCTACAAATACGCCTTATCTGATCCAAATTGGCCCTCTGCTATGACTAATGAATACCAGGCTTTACTAGATAATAACACCTGGGAACTAGTGCCAAGACCCAACAATGCTCATGTTATACGTTGCATGTGGATTTACCGTCATAAATTTCATGCCAATGGGAATCTTGAGAGATACAAATCACGTTTAGTCATCAATGGCAATTCTCAACAAATCGGAGTCGATTGTCACGAAACGTTTAGTCCATTCGTGAAACCTGCCACAATCCGGACCGTTCTTAGTCTTGTCGTGTCATGATCATGGCTTATTCACCAACTTGACGTAAAGAACGCCTTTTTACACGGGGACCTCAAAGAAACTGTGTATATGTTTCAACCTCCTGGATTTGTAGACAAACAACACCCATCACATGTATGTCGATTACAAAAATCACTATACGGGTTCAAACAAGCACCACGGGCATGGTATCATCGTTTCGCAACATATATTCTAACATGTGGTTTTAAAAGCACCAAGAGTGACACTTCTCTATTTTTTTCGACAAGGTCCACAAATGGCGTATCTCCTTCGCTATGTCGATGACACCATCTTGACTGCCTCCGACAATGCTACTCTTTGGTACTTCATTGATTTATTATCAAAAGATTTTGCAATGTATGACCTTGGCCTCATCCACAACTTCCTAGGCATTCAAGTTCAACACAAAAATGGAGGCTTATTTCTCTTACATGAACACTATGTTCATGACATTCTTACCAGGGCCGACATGCAAAATTTCAAGCCATATGCTACACCGGCTGACACTAACTCCAAGCTCAGTGCCACCATTGGCTACCCAATGCAAGATGTATCTCTCTATTGTAGCCTCTCCAGAGCCCATCAATATTTGACTTTTACTCGCCTGGACATTGCCTACGCTGTTCAACAAGTTTGTCTCTTTATACATGCACCAAGAGAACCCCACTACAATTTCCTAAAACACATTCTGAGATATCTGAAAGGCACCACCAATCATGGTTTCCATATCACTCCCTCCAAGTCTACAAACCTTACCGCTTACCATAACGCAGACTGGGGGGTTGCCCTAACTCACGACGTTCCACATCTGGCTAGTGTGTTTTTATTGGTTACAACCTCGTTTCATGGTCATCCAGACGGCAACTCCCTATCTCCTAATCAAGCGTTGAAACTGAGTATAAAGGTGTTGCAAATACCACAGCTGAAACTACATGGCTTCGCAACCTTCTTCTAGAGCTTCATCTTCCGCTGCGCAAAGCCACAATCATATATTGTGATAACATCTCAGCTGTTTACCTTACACAAAACCCAATCCAACATCAACGCACAAAACACGTTGAAATAGATATCCACTTCGTTCGCAAAAAAGTGTGTCTAGGCTCCATATGTGTTCTTCACATCCCAATAGATTACGAATACGCAGATATTTTCACAAAGGGATTACCTCATCGACTCTCCACCCGTTTCCAATCCAGAATCTCTATATGACCTTGTACAGATTCGACTAAAGGGGAATATTAACGAAATATATCATGCATTTATGTTGTATATTATATAATTATTGTGCATTTATGTTGTATATTACTCGCCTGGACATTGCCTATGTTGTTCAACAAGTTTGTCTCTTTATACATGCACCAAGAGAACCCCACTACAATTTCTTAAAACACATTTTGAGATATCTGAAAGGCACCACCAATCATGGTTTCCATATCACTCCCTTCAAGTCTACAAACCTTACCGCTTACCCAGACGCAGACTGGGGGGTTTCCCTGACTCATGACGTTCCACATCCGGCTAGTGTGTTTTCCTTGGTTACAACCTTGTTTCATGGTCATCCAAACGGCAACCCGCTATCTCCCGATCAAGCGTCGAAACTGGGTATAAAGGTGTTGAAAATACCACAACTGAAACTACATGGCTTCGCAACCTTCTTCTAGAGCTTCATCTTCCGCTGCGCAAACCCACAATCATATATTGTGATAACATCTCAACTGTTTACCTTACACAAAACCCAGTCCAACATCAACGCACAAAACACGTTGAAATAGATATACACTTTGTTCACAAAAAGTGCATCTAGGTTCCATATGTGTTCTTCACATCCCAATACATTACCAATATGCATATATTTGCACAAACGGATTACCTCGTCAACTCTTCACCCGTTTTCCGATCCAGACTCTCTATATAAGCTTCTAAATATTCGACTGAGGAGAGTATTAGCGAAATATATCACGCATTTATGTTGTATATTATGTAATTATTGTACATTAAATGTTCCTTATTTAGTTCCCTAGATTATTAGACTTTCCCCAATTATCCCCTTGTAATTATGTATATATAATGTTCCTCATATTAATGAAAGCATCATCAAAATTCAAACATTAACAAAATCAAGAGACATAAACACGATCTTTCTTAATTTAAGGGATGTAAAAAGTTTTGGCTTTGGGAAAACCTAGACTTAATAAAAAGCTTACCAGTGACTGATTTATCTCTTGGGTCCTTTCTATCAAAACAAAATGAGACAATTTATCAAGTTTATCTGCTTATTTTTCCATATTGTTGAGTCTAGTTATTATATAAATAAAGTAACAGTTCAGGAGTCGAACCAATATGTGACCTTTGGTACTTGGCCAGTATTCCCCGCAGAGTATTTTTCATATATCAATCCATCTGTAGTACATTAACGCAGATCAGAACGGAAAAAATGCCATTACACGAGTTTCGTCGACATTCATGGGTTCCATTAGTGACCTAAGGGATTCTGAGTACTCCAATGAATCTTTTAGAAATTCACGAACTATAGTATTAGTAAAGCTGAAACTAAGTTTAAGTTAAAGTTCTTTATTAGATTTTATTTGATTATGGAAGTTGAAGTATTGAGAAAATATAAAAAAAATAGAAAAACAAAAAAAAAGAGAAAAAAGAGAAAACGTTCCACAAAAAATGATGCAACAAACAGAAGGTAATTAATTTGTTTAAAATATGTTTTATAGCAGCGTAGACATGCTCGGGATCAAAAGGAAGCTATTGATGAGTTGGAACCGGGAAAATGGATTAAAATCAAAGAAGACTTAAAACTGGAAGACCACGTTACGGTTGTCTCAACACGACATGCAGATTGGGAAAAACACGATGGAATAGTAACTTTTCAATTATGTGTTTTTAATGAAGACTACATCGTGGGGACGGTTAACCCTGACGTGGTGGGCCAGATTCTGGAATTATAAATATTACGATTATTCTCTCAAACCTAACGAATGCTTGGAGTTTTATTCGACTTTTGGAGACCATAGAAGAGCTGGAACACAAAGGAAGATCATATTTCCATTAAGGTTTAGATTTTGAAGAGATTTGAGGCAATAATAGTTCCTAAAACTTATTTACCTTGGTATTCGTTATGATTTTCATTGTGAACTTCATTTTTAAGAGTTTGTTTCAGAAAATCATGGGCTAAAAACCCTTACTTTTGTTTAGAGTAGATGATCATTATGACTATGGGTTGATTTATTGGAATTTAGATTGTTGCTAGTTGCTTATTTGTTATGATAGCTTGTTAAAGATCCTTTTGTGTTAATGATAATTGTATCTTCTGTTTATTGTTGAGATTTTTTGAACTAGATGATCATTCTTATTTGGTAAACTTGAATCTTATAAATTTGTAACCGTCAAAGCTGTAAGACTAGTGTTTCGGTCATTAACCTAGGGTTAATATAAGAATAGGTAAATTAACTTGGAAGCTAATATGTGATGATCATTCATATATTGAATTGATGTCATTATCGATTAATTTCAATCATAGTTTAAGTTAACTCGAATTGAATACTAGTAATCTTATTTGTTTGTTCACCTGATCAATGCATGAATGAGTAGGTTTTACTAAAGGATTATTCTTTTGATCATAAAGTTTAGTCATCTTACGAATCGGTAAGCAACAATCAACTTAATCCATTGCACTTATCCAGGAACTCATCCATTAGAGTATTTTGAATCGAATCTAAATGGAAGTCTCTTTAAGATCTTGTCTTAATCCTTAATTTGAATTGCTTTTGTTATTTTAATTTCTTTTAGTTGTAATAATTTAAGTTTCTAGACTTGAAAAACTAGAAAAAAACCCTCTCTTTAATTAATTGTTTGATTAGTTAACATTTAGTAGTATTTTAGCTGATATTTCCGTTTCCTATGTTTGATACCCTACTTACCTAAACTATCATGCTATTCAATTAAGTCCACTATCTATTGCGTATTCGTTAGTCTAGATTAGTAGGTTTATTACTTAGTACATAAAAATACATGTCAATGATTAGTCTCTATTCGTAGTTACTTGGATACTTGCATATTGCAATTGTTAAGATTTGTTGGGATCCTTGAGTGTTAACATCCTTGAACGTCAGGATTCTATTGTGTCAAGATCCTTGAGTTACTGTGCATAGCAAACGTTAGCTTAGGGTGGGCGTTAGCTTGGCTAACGCCCCTCTAATGCTTAAGTTAGTAATGGTTTTTAAAATAGTAAATAAAAGAATCAAATAAAAGTATAGAGTAGAGAGAATGTACCTTGAGTTCGTTAGAAGTGATTTATGCAATTTACATGAAATATGCCTTTAGATGAATTCTATTCCAGGATCTTTTCAAAATGCTCCCTTCAAGGGTAGCTAGCCAATATGCCCCATTTCTTACTTTTGAATCGATGAGATATGGTCCTTCCCATTTAGCTGCTAATTTGCCTGCACTGGGATCCTCGGTATTTTGGAATGTCTTCCTCAGGACCAAGTCGCCTACCTGGAATCTTCTTACCTTGATGTTCTTGTTATACACTTTAGTTATTCTTTGTTGATGAGCAACAATTATGATCCTGGCAAGATCCCTAAGTTCATTCATGGTGTCAAGATCCTGGCTCATGATCCTGTGGTTGTTACTTGATCCTACAATTGGTATATTACTGTTGGGATCATGTCTTCTGTTCCAAACACTAAGGATATGGAGTTTAGCCGGGGGGTATTTTTGAAGTGGTCCTATCTACCCATCGGACAAAATGATGCTCTTCTGACCATCTTCCTTTCTTCTCATCTAAGATTTTCTTTAAATTGTTGTCGATAATCTTGTTGTTGGATTCAGCTTAACCATTAGCTTGAGGGTGAACAGGAGTGGACATTATAATCTTAATTTCCCAGCTAGTGCAGAAGTCTCCAGTCCTCTTGCTTATGAATTGGGATCCATTATCGCATATGATCTTGGTAGGGATCTCGAACCTGGTCATGATATTATGTTTGATAAATGATACTACCTCTCCTTGTTTCATACCTGAACAAAGGCTTCAACCTCTATCCATTTCGATAAATAGTTTGTCATCACTAGCATGAAAACGTTTCCACTAGAAGCCTTTGGTAGCTTTCCAACTATATCCATTCCCCATTTCATGAATGACCAAGGGGAAATGATAGAATGTAATGCTTCTGCAGTTTGATCAAGGGTGTTGCTTTGTCTTTGACAAGCATCACATCTTTGGGCATGCAAGAACGCGTCTTTTTTCATTTTTGGCCAGTAGTATCATGTACTTAACAGCTTGGAGCATAAGAATTTGTGCCCATTGTGGTTGCCACAACCTCCTTCGTGTATATGTTTATGACTTCTACAGCCTTGTGATCTTCTAAGCATCTAAGGTATGGGCTTTCCATTGATTTCTTGTATAGTTTTCCTTAGATCATTACAAATCGTGAGATCCTCATCCCGATTGCTTTGTCACTTTTTCTCTTTTCTTGAGGTCGTGCCATTTTGGAGATATTACATAATGCGTTGGATCTAAGATTTGGAGTATTGCGGAGGATCCTGAATATTGTGGTCCCGACAAGTAGGATCTTGTGGAAGTGGTTGAGGGTCATGATCCTCGATTATTGCTACGTTGGTTGTTTGATCATGATCATTAGGATTATCTGGTTTGTTGGAGGGATCTTCTATAGTTGGGATCAATATATGGGTTATAGTGATCCTGACTTCTGGCGTGATCCTAAGTGAAGGTCCTAGGTTAGCTAGTGTGTCTGCTTCAACATTTTCTTCTCTGGGAACTTGGCTTAGGCTGAAAGTTTCGAATTCGGAAGCCAGCATTTTGATGATTTTGAGGTATACTTCTAGTCTTTCGCCTTTTACTACATACGATCCATTAAAATGATTAGTTAATAATAATGAGTCAACGAATACCTGAAGATCCTTGTCCAACTATAATCCCATGATCAATGCTTCATATTGAGCCTTGTTGTTGGTTGCATCGAATTCACAATTGACTGTCTAGGGTATGATGTCCCCCTGTGGCGATTTTAGTATGATCCCTAGGCATGTTCCTTTAAATTTTGAGGATACATCAGTGAAGAGTGTCCACCTTCCCATGCTTTCGAACTCTACTTCAGGTTGTAGATCATCACTAAAATCAGGCCCAAAGTCTGCTAGTGCGTGTGATTTTTTTGCTAATATTGGTTCATATTTGATGTCATATGTGCTAAGCTTCACGTAGCATTTTTCCATCCTACCTGACATCTCTGGTTTTCGTATAACATTCTTAATAGGGTAATTAGTTCTTTCGTGTATAGTGTTTGTTTCAAAATAGTGTCTTAATTTTGTGGAAATAGTCACTAATGCAAGTATTATTTTTTCAAGATGGGAATACCTGGTCTCAAGATCCAAGAGACTTTTACTTACATAGTAGATGAGATGTTGGTCTCCGTTAAGATCCTTGGCTAAAACAACACTTACAACGTTAGAGGATACTGAAAGGTATAAGATGAATGGTTCCCCATCTAGTGGTTTCACATGCAAGGGTTCAGAACTTAAATAATTTTGAAGTTCTTGAAAATCGTCTTCGTTCTCTATAGTCCACTCAAACCTTTTGTTCTTCTTCAAGATACCATAGAAAGGTTTGTAAATTTATGAGGATCTTGAGATGAACCTATTTAATGTTGCTACTCTTTCTGTTAGTCTATTAATATCCTTTGTCGAGGATGGGGATCTTAAATTGATGATTGCTTTTATTTGTTCTGGGCTTGCTTCTATTCCTCTTTTGGTCACCATGTATCCAAGGACCTTGCCTAATCTCATTCCAAAGTGGCATTTGGAAGGATTTGGCTTCATGTTGTATTCGTCTAGTATGTTGAAGGCGTCTTCAAGATCCTTGAGATGATTTTCTACTTTCTTTGATTTTACCACCATGTCATCGATGTAGAATTCCGTTGTGTCCCCTAGTTTTTTCTTGAACATCCGTTTAACTAGCCTTTTGGTACATTGCACCTGCATTTTTAAGACCAAAAGGCATAGCAGTGTAGCAATATATACCTATTGGGGTTATGAGCGCGGTATCCTCCTGGTCAAATGGTTCCATTTGAATTTGTTAGAACCCTGCTGATGCATCCATGAACGTTAGCAGTTCATGGCCAGCCATAGCATCTATCATGGAATCTATGTGTGGTAGGGGGAAAGGATCCTTAGGTAAAGCCTTGTTACGATCCATATAATCCAAACATACTCACCATTTTCCATTCTTCTTTTATACTATGACCATATTGGCTAGCCACCTTGGGAACTCCAATTCCTTGATCATCCTTGTCTTGAGAAGTTTTTCTACTTCTTCTTGGATGATCAGATTTCTCTCAAGCCCAAACTTTTTTCTTTTTTGGTGTATTGGTCTGAAAGAAGGATCAATGTTAAGTGTATAGTTATAATATTTTTATCTATACCTGTCATATCCTCATGCTTCTAGGCAAATGTTTTTCTTTTATCTTTTAGGAACTTTATTAGTTCTTATTCAATCTATTTTGGTATTGAGGATCCTATGAGGACTTTGGCTTTAGGACCCTTGATGTTTAGGAGCACCTCCTTTACATCTTGCTCTCTTGTTTCTAGCATACCTCGTGCCCCCTTCTGTAAGTTCTATGCTTGTCATGGTATCGTTGAAGATTTCATCAAGGTTTTGTAGCACTCCTTGGATTCTTTTTTATCACTTATGATCTTTATTGTCCCCCATGGAGTCGACTCCTTAACACATTGATGGTATGTTCAGGGGACAGCCTTCATGTCGTGGATCCATGGTCTACCTAGTATAACATTATATGAGGATAATGTATTGATTACACAAAAGTGATTCATACATTTTACCCCTTCTATGTAGATAAGTAGCTTTATCTTACCAACCGTATGCTTTGTTTCGCCATTGAATCCTATTAGCATTGAGGATCTTTTGACAATTTTGGCTTCGGGGATGTTCATCCTTTTCAAAGCATTCAGGAATATAACGTTAACTGAGTATCCTCCATCAACCAAGATCCTTCTAACAAAATGGTTGGAGATGTAAAGAGTGATCACCAGTCCATCGTGGTGGGGATCTTGTACGTCTGTTCTATCTGTTTCGTCGAAGGTAATATCCTTCTAGTTCGTGATAGACAGTCAAAACCTTTGCAGCGATGATGTCGCAGACATCCCTCTCACCCAGACCTGAATCTCCACCATGAAATGTCGCTATCCTGAACTTGAAAGATAACGAAGACACATCAAAATCGATGCACAATGCTAACCCACACTATACATACCCACCTACAAGTTCCTAGGGTATTCCTATACCACCCCCTTAACCCAAGTATGAATAAGTTGATTTCAGTAGTACGGGCCTAATACTACCTTCCATACCTATCCATACTCATTCCAAGGACTATTCTAAGATTCTCAAGTAACTTCACATCACTCCATGAAAATCCTCGAACGCATGCATATGTCTAGCCATATGCATAATACTACACTTCCTAGACTCTCCCTAGGATTCTTCCCTACCCACAAACTCTCGTTAACCAAGACTTCACTAATATCAATCAAATATTTGACAACACATACAATAACAGACATATAGGCATATTAGTCATCTATACAAATAAGGCAATTCTAGCATGTAGTTCCTAAATAGATCCTTAGCCTACGATCTAGCATGCATAAAAATCCATGCACAAATACATAACCATATAGGTATATTTGGAATAACTTACTTCCTGAGAGCTAGCTGACTATACACATCGCATCCTTCTTTATATCTTGAAGTTAAATCAGGAAACCATTTTCACGGTCTCAAGCCAACAATCAAAAAAGAACATGGAAAAAGACCAAGCTCATGCTTCTAATTCAACTATTTTCTTAAGTTTCCTTGAGTAAAACATTATCTTTTGAAAAAATTAGTTTAGAAAATCTCTCAGTCATTAGTTTGAGTTCAGACACACCATAAGGTGCACCGAAATCCCTCAAACTAAGGATTTGATACTAACTTGTAACATCCCAAAAACTATAAATAGATTTTTTATTTGGAAACTGGTTAACTGATTACAACCCTTAACATAAAAACAATAAGTCACATTCATTTTTTTAAAACCATAATGTTATCATAGTTGAATTACAGGACAACGGAAATCATTATCTTTGATGCGTGTGTACAATCATGTCGAGCCCTTCTTACAAACAACCTGCAAAACATTTTATCCACAACTGTAAGCATAAATCTTAGTGAGTTCCCTAGTATACCACATATTCCATCATATATATATATATATATATATATATATATATATATATATATATATATATATATACAATGCATCCACACAAAGTCCTTGGCTCTAAATTCGACCTACCTAGTCTCCCTATCACAAACATACATCATATATAACAGACCCAACCCAAACATATATAACAGGCCTAACCCAAAGAATATAATGGGACTAACCCTATCTCGTATAACGGGCCCCATCCATATACATAATGGGCCCCGCCCAAAGAGTATAACAAGCCCAACCCTAACTCATATAACGGGCCCAACACAACGTACATAACGAGTCATGATATATTAAAAATCTTGGTCTTTCATAAAATATATAAAGTCATATGTGGTCAGAGATCAGATAGACAATCGAACATGTGGTCCACCCAAAAGCAATAAGTTAAACAAGAACCATGCAATAAGGCTTTAGACCAAGAGTTTTCAGACTATCCAACTTAACCACCTACAACCATTACAAACATTATCCTAACCAACCATGACACTTAACAATATCATATAGTCCACATTCAAGACCCTACCAGTTTAGCATACCATGACATTAAATGTCCTACGCTGCCCAAACCAAAAATATCATATAATCAACATACAAGATCCTACCATTCTAGCATACCATGACACCAAGTGTCCTAAACTGCACATGCATAACAAGGACTTATCCTAGTCGACTATCATACACGTACATCAATAGTACCTCTATCATATCATGCAAAGGATATCCAATGTGATACGTGGCGTAATGAGATACTCACTGAATCGCACAACCACGAAAGCACAAC